>NC_090926.1:480601896-480904927 GCF_040938575.1 Ambystoma mexicanum
AGGACTTAAAGAATTGTTTTGTTTTCCCACTCGATGGTATTGTCCTAGACTTCTGATTTTTTGATTTCTTCACACTTTCCTTCAATTGGTGGCATAAACCTTTAGAATTTTTAGCAAATATCGTATATGCCCCTTTTAGCTGTTGCTCATCTCTTATTCTTGAGGCATCAGCACTAGGGACCACAAGTTCCTCTTCCCTCAGCACTAACTGGTTAGATGTAGGTGCTAATTTAGTCATCTTCACAAAGCCTTCGCCCCTCACATCCTCAGCAACCGCTTTTGCTGTTCTCACATAAGGGCTTGGCTGTGGCACCACAGGTATCTTCCCCACCTCTTCTGCTGTTATTTCTCTTATAATACCCTCAACAAAAGGCACCGCAATCTTAGACTTTTGCATATTTTTCTCGGTTATAATTGAACTCAGCTTCCTGTCCAATTGGTCATCAATGCTATTACATGATGACAACAGTTAACCTAATTGTTTAGAAAAGAGTTTAACTTGATCGACATCATACTCTTGTTTCTGGGCCAAAGATAAACCAAGAGCCTTCTGTGATTTCAAGATAATTTTAACATTGTTTTGTATTGAGTTAATCTTTGAGTCTAGAACTTCAAATAATTTAGCGAGGGACATCAAAGCCATATTCGTTGCTTCTAGTGTTACAGGAGCTGCTTTTTTTGTCTCAAGAGCCGGGCTTACAGCTAAGCTGTCTCTATTTGGTCTCCTCGGGGTCGGCGGAATAATTGAGATGGAGCTTTCGGATTCAGAATTATCTCCAGTTTTAAATAGAACTGGGGACTTAGAGAGATCGAATTCATCATCTTTGGCCACAAAACAAGAGTCTGATGACTCCAGCTCTATAATTGCGTTATCTTCAACAACATCAACATCATACTTCCGCTTAGACAGGGGTGCTAAGCTAATAACCCCTGAACGTGCATTCATCAGCATCATTGAGTCCGACAGAGAAATGTTACAAGGCTGATCTGCCACCTCATTGCCACCATTTGTGGCCTGGGCCAGCCGTGGGCTCAAAACAGTTGGCTGGACAGGAGAACCCTCTGGTTCGTTATGGAAGGGCTGCGCCTCTACATTAGATATACTTAAATTATTAAGTTCAGCAGTTCGAGCCACAGAGCGTGGAGAGCGTCTAACGTCAAACCCATAGTCTCTCAGGTCTCCTACGACAAAATCAAGTCGTGATCTTTTCTTCTTTATTCGCCTATCCAAAGGCACACTTTTAGCAAAAGGACGCATCGTTTTTGAGGGACTCGCTGGGCTGTCTCTTGAAGTGGACTCCAATAAGGCACGCACTCGTTCCACGGATGGCATGCCAGATCTAAGAGTGAACATAGTTGGTACTTTCGTGCTTCGCTATAGTGCCTCTCTTTGGACTCCTCAATATTTATAGTACATTAAACTTTAAAAAACCATGTTTACATTTAATTCTAAAGTACTTAAAATCTAGTTCTCCCGCAGTAACTGCGTCACCGCGGCGAAGCGGCAAAGCGGGACTTAACGGGGCTTACACGGGTGCGCGCGCGCGGTGTGCGCGCCCCTGAGCTTATATAGCTCCGCCCAGCCCTTAAGGCAGTAGAGCCTAAACAAAGGAAAAATATATTAAAATATATTAACATCTATTTCGTAGTTTTCGTATCTATTGTTCCTTCATACAGCCAATAGTTCTCCCTTTGTTTTCACCTGCTGGGGCTTGTAGTGAAGGCTGCAAAGAAGTCCAAGGATCCACAGGAGAAGCGCTGGAAGCAGAGTCCGCGGCAAAGCGGGACTTAACAGGGCTTACACGGGTGTGCGCGCGCGGTGCGCGCGCCCCTGAGCTTATATAGCTCCGCCCAGCCCTTAAGGCAGTAGAGCCTGCTGAGGCTTGTAGTTAAGGCTGCAAAGAAGTCCAAGGATCCACAGGAGAAGCGCTGGAAGCAGAGTCCGCGGCAAAGCGGGACTTAACGGGGCTTACACGGGTGCGCGCTACCTTATAGCATAAAACAAATACGAAATAACTGACCCCATAATACTTTGCACTTACTGCACTACAAAACTTGACAACAACCAAACTCCTTCAAGTGCTATCACAAATAACTTGGAATTGTATCCACTACCAAAACCCCTTCAA
This sequence comes from Ambystoma mexicanum, assembly GCF_040938575.1. Taxonomy (NCBI): domain Eukaryota; kingdom Metazoa; phylum Chordata; class Amphibia; order Caudata; family Ambystomatidae; genus Ambystoma; species Ambystoma mexicanum. The sequence goes on from NC_090926.1 coordinate 480,604,026, forward strand.
CAACTTAATTCATATGAGAGCATCATAATTCAAACAGTGCACCCATTTCAAGCAATAATACGCCTGCAACCAAAAACTGCAAAATTACCTCCCTCTGAATTAGTGAAAGGTATTTGTGGAAAAGTACTGTATTTACCATTAGATCTAAAAGAAAATGTGCACACTCTCGGAGTGCAAAGTCCAATACAGCAATCTTTAATTATCTTGGTAAATGGAGTACCTACAAAAGACAAAACAATTTGGCAACAACTGGTAGATTTACATAAAGTTAGAGAAGCCCTACAATATCTTAAAGAGAACAATGAATATTACAAAGAAGTTAATATTGAAGAAAACTTGCAAGATACAAGTGAAATAATTGAACAGACACAAGAAGCTGGTCAATCTGAGCTCCTAGATCCTGCTACAATATCAAACACTTTAGACCATTATACAATTCATCCATTGCACTCTAATGACACCATAGAAGATGCACTGGAAACGTACCAAATGCGTCAAACAAAAGGATCACCAATCAGCATATGGGAAAAAAGTATAGAAGCACGTGCTTTTCCTCTACTCTTTCCTACTGGCAAAGGAGGAAGATACAATGATAGACCTGTTCAAATATCAGCATCAGAATATCGCTCATTACGAATGTATTCTGAAGATCCCAGATTTCGACAAAATGTGGAATACATATTCCACCTACTCTTTCAAAGTGAGCTAGCAACTTTATGTTACGGAGTTGCACACATATTAAAATCAGGATCACATTTTCAAAATATGACAGCTACACAATTATTACAAAATGTTCAACAAAAAGATGAGGTTTTATAGCAAATCTTACAAATATATTAGCAAATATGCGTGGTACTAAAGAGTACTGGTTTCAACGTCATGGAGATGTACGTTGTATGATCAGAAACCTTGGCCCACCCACTTGGTTTCTTACATTAAATTGCGCAGAATATGCATGGGAAGATTTACATGCTTTCCTACGCATATCAAACGAAAACAAAACAAACATAGATATACTAACACCTGGAGAACTTTGTTCACAGGATCCTGTTAATGTTTCACGATATTTTCATTATCGCTTTATTGCTATGCTACATTTTATTTGTAACAAAACTGTTCCTCCCCTTGGAGAAGTGCAACACTTCTTTTGGAGAAAAGAATACCAAGCCAGAGGAGCACCACATATCCACATGCTTTTATGGATTTACGATGCTCCTAAATTTGGTCAAGACAATGATGCCACTGTTTTACAGTTTATTTAAAAATATGTCACTTGTGAAATTCCATCAGAATCCACAAATAGTGATCTTCATGCAAAAAATGTTACAATTCCAAAGACACAAATGTGGCAAATATTGTCGTCGCAAATACAAAAACAAAGGGAAATACTACACCAAATGCCAATTTGGTTTCCCTAGACCAGTCACAAATGCAGGTCAAGTGAACAACCTCATGTCTTCAGTTAGACATAGGGCCTCATTACGAGGTATGCCGGTAGCCATGCCGCTATTGGCGGCATGGCTGCCGGCAAAACCGCATCTGTGTCCGTGTCCACGGAATGAGGACTAACCGGACCATTCCGAGTTCAGATGGCCCGGTAATTCCTCACTCGAGGACACGGACACGGTTCATCCGCATTCCCATTTCAGCCCCATAGGGCTGAATGGGAATGGGAGAGGGAGTAAACAACGGGCCATTATGAGATGGCCCATCGTTTGCTCCCTCTTTCCCTCGCGGGACCCGGTATGCACGCATGGTTTTCCCAGGCGTGCTTAACGTGTCCCGCGAGGGGACCTCGTAATGTGGTGGAACGGGTTGAACGCCGCCGCAGCCTTTTACGGCGCCGTTTAACCCGTTCCGCCAGGGTCGTAATGAGGCCCATAGTGTTAAAGGTGTCACCTAAAAATACATATTGCATAAAAAGAAAAGAAGAAGAAAAATATATCAATGATTACAATGCAATCATTGCTTACTTATGGAATGCAAACATAGACGTGCAGTACATTGCAGACAATTCTACTGCAGTTGCACGATATGTCACAGCATATTTAACCAAATCAGAAAAGACAGAGCTCCAAGACCTCTGGAATGACCTGTCATCAGATAAAACAGTGTCTCAGAAATTATACAGCTTGGGCATAAAAATGCTGTCCCATAGAGAATGTGGAATGAAGCAGCTGATCGATTAACTGGTACTGCATTGTATGGTAAATCTGCAAATATAGTATTGCTAAGTCTTGGTCCAGCTAAATCTAGAAAAAGAGTTCTAAAATCATACAAAGATATAGAAACAATAGCCAAACATGATCGCAACAGCCAAGACATTTTAAAAAACAATTTATTGGACACATACTACCCAAACAGGAGTACCACTTTGGAAACCATGAGTCTATACCACATAGCCCAAAACTACACATACAAAAATAATATAAAAACTGATTAACAAAACCGTAAATACAAAGTGACAAACTGTGAAGGCAGCTTAGTAAAACTCACCAAACCAAATGTAATTAATCATATCAAATTGTCATTAAAGACTCCTCAACATAAAGAAGTATATTACATGTCCCTGCTACAACTCTTTAAACCATAGAGAAAAGAAGAAAAAATACTAGATAACTATGACTCATTTGAAGACGCTTTCAAAGCAAATGAAAGCAGTATAACTGTTGTAAACTTTGCACAGTACAAAACAATGTTGCACAATGAACAGCAACACGAAGAAGAACACCAGGCCCAACTAGATAAGGACACTCCTGACAGTAGTCAACCATCTGTCACAGGAAGCCAAGAACCACTGGGAGACCCACTAATAACAAATGAGGAAGAATTAGCTATGATAGAAGTACAAAACACCATGTGTCAGTATGAAGATAAAGAAGACTTAACTATACTAGAATCAAAGCTAAACAATGAGCAACGTAGCATTTTTCAAGAAGTAACAAAAGAAATTGCACATGGTGTACAACATGAAAACAAAGAATGCACCTGTCAAAATTACAAACCTATACATTTGTATGTCAGTGGTGAAGCTGGTTCTGGCAAAACATTCCTAATCAAAAACATCAGTAAATTCCTTCAACAATTCACAAACAACAAACTGTCAGCTATTGTCACTGCCCAAACAGGTTTAGCTGCCTACAACATAGGTGGTGTCACTTTACACTGACTACTACTCCTGCCAGTAGAACACCAAAACAAATTAGATTATTACAAACTTTCTGCAGAATCTGCAATGGAACTACGCAGAGTATTAAAACAAATGAAAATGCTACTAATAGATGAAGTGAACATTCTGTGTCCAACCTAAGGTTGGCTTTGATTCACCTCACATTACAGGAAGTACTCAAAACAAACTATGAAGAGCTCTTTGCAAGAAAACACATTATTGTTTTCGGAGATCTTCTTCAATTGACACCTGTAAAAGGTGAGCCTATTTTTAAAACATTACGACACAAACTCTGTCGTAAAACTGTTGGCAGCATTGGAAATGTCAACCTTTGGTGACATTTCCAATACAGAGAATTAACACAAAACATGCGCCAATCTGCAGATCTCACTTATGCCAACATCTTAAAAAGTATCAGAGTTGGTATGCTTTTTAGAGAAGCAGAAGCAATATTGAAAACCCGGCACATTCATGCACTTTTATGGTGATAATACATGTGCTACAGATGTTATGGAACATTTAGCCCACAACAATGTCAATTGTATGGCCTCAATGCCAACTCTTGCAAGCTGTTTCAAATTCAATGAAATCATGTTAAGTAAAGAAATGCAACCAATAATGGAAATTAGTGCCACAGACAAACTAGATGTACCTGGAATGACACTACCCATGTGTGACCAAGCCACAGCAAGACTAAACAGTTTAGAAAAATCAATCTCAAACACAGCAGGCTTGGAAAATATATTAAAATTATCCATAAACTGCAGAGTATTGCTTAAACGTAACCTTGACGTAGAACAAGGACTAGTTAATGGAGCACTGGGTACAGTTGTTGGCTTTCAAACATACCCACGTGACAACAAAATTCAGTTTGTCATTATTCTCTTTGACAAACTTTCAGAAGTTAAAAGAATAGGACGCTCAACAGCTCGATTCCTTCTCTTCAAAGTCATGTATGTATGCAGAGGACAATTTTCTCTAACTCTTGCAAACGCAGTCACCATTCATAAATCACAAGGTCTTACCTTAGACAAAGCAATGATAGACATTGGTAACACCGTCTTTAAAGAAGGCATGAGCTACGTAGCACTATCACACTTACGTACACTTGACGGTCTATTTCTAATCAACTTTGATGCAAGTAAAATAAACGCTGATATCCCTTGCATTTTAGAATACAATAGACTTTGTTCACTATACACCCCCCATCTACAAACATATCCTGTTCCACAAAAAGGAAAATGTTTTAAAAGAAAACTAAATCAAACAGAAATGCAACAGGATGTCACTGCAAATCCTCCAAAAAGACTAAAAGAAACTAAAACTTCATCAACTACCACAAGCAAAAAAGAATCAATTAGGGAAAGTAAACCAGGTACTTCTTCAAAGAAGGATGACAAACTCCAAAAAAAGCAGTCAGATACAGAACTACATGGTCCATTTAAACTCTCAAATATAGTTGGTGTAAGTTGCTACGCAAATGTAGCAATGAAAATTCTATTTCAATTACCACCAACTGTTGAGAACACTTACTTACACAGTGCAGACCCATTGTGTTTGCAAATGTTAGTACTTGACAGAAATGAAGCAAACAATCCTGACAACACGTATAGTGTTTATGGAATAAGACAACAATTGGACTACTGTGCTGGAATGGTGAAATTCACTATAAACTCACAGGAAGATCCACAAGAATTTCTAATGTACTTAGTACAAGTACTAGAAAACAAAAACATACCTATAAATGAAATCTTACAGATTTCATACATGTGGAAACATACATGCACTCTCTGCAACAATGTGACACAAGAACACATCCCCAATGAGCGCTTTGTGTATATATCAATACCTAATTGTGAATCCGTTCCATTTCAGCAACTTGTACAAAATGCAAACCAGGGTAGATTATGTTCCACCTGCAATTCAGATAATCGCTCCACGTTAGTAATACACACACAAATACGTAATACTAATGCTTCTACGTTACAATGCAGATGGTACCAAAAACAACTGCAAGCTGACTAGATTCACACATGGTCAAATATCACTTGGTAGGAAAACCTTCACAACAATAGGTATCATCTACCACGCAGGAGCCACAACCAACTCAGGACACTACACTGCATATATAAAAAAGAAATGTGGATGGTTTGAATGTAATGATAGTACCATTACTCTAAAGCAGAGATTACCAGCAAATCTTACAAACGCTTATTTAATGTTCTTAAAACCAAAATTTGATAACTAAACTGTACTTAAACCTAAAGTACACTTGTAGTAAAAAAATATAAACTGTCACAATATTGCAAAAGCTATCTAACTGCCCAAAGATGCTACAACAACTAAACAGATAAATTAGGACTACTCAAATACATCAAAAAAATAGACAGTTAGAATACGCCAATTGGTATCTAACTGTCCCAAAATTTAGAAATATTCAAACAGATAAATCAGTACCACGAAATTGTATAAAAAAATAAACAGTTAGAATACGCCTACTGGTATCTAACTGCTCCAAAAATGTACAATCTCCAGACAAATACCTAATATCTTACTGCTCCCAAGAACTGGAACAATCCAATGTATAAAGCATTAGCCAGAAACAACTAGTAAACACTGAAAACAAACAAACAAATAAACTGTAGCATAACAGATTTTTTTTTTTTTAATCCAACATGGATTTTGTTTCTCCCACAGACCCAATGATTTTAGCAACAAACACAGAAACTGAGCAAATTGCACAGTACTCTTGTTTGTCATCGACTAATTATGAGGGTAAAAAAAAAGAAAAAATGTTGATTGTACAATGTAATAACTCTTTATAAAATACTAATATTAACATGCTATTTTCTTTTATCACAGAAATGAATAAGAAAAACATGGACTCCTGTTACTAAACCAAATAATAAGTATAACATCATAAATACAACCATCGCAGCATACCACACCCATACTGGCTTATAACATTGTTCCTTATAAATTTGTTTTTGACCCAAAGTTATAAGCCACTCTGAGTGTGATATGCTGCGGTGCTTCTGGCCAGGGCATACACTCTTGGGTGCATGGCATATGACTGTGATATGCTGCAGAGCTTCTGGCCAGGGCATAGACTCTTGGGTGCATGGCATATGACTATGTCACACCCATAGATTCAAGCATTGCAACCATTTTAATGTCCGCAGACACAAGGAAGGTCCTAGAACACATTCAACTTGCCAGAGGACAATACGGACAGCGTCCTCAGGACACCCCCATTTTCTTTGTGTACAAACAATTCAGGACACTGCAACTGTTCTTAGAACACTTTCAGCTTGCCAACAAACAATACAGACAATGTCTCCAGGACACCCACTGCGAACATTCCAACACCCCACGAGTGTTCTTAGCCACTATGAGTGTGATATGCTGCTATACTTGTGGCCAGGGCATAGACTATTGGGTGCATGACATATGACTGTGATATGCTACGATACTTCTAGCCATGGCATAGACTCTTGTGTGCATGGCATATGACTGTGATATGCAGCGGTGGTTGTGGCCAGGCCATAGAGTGTTGGGCACATGGCCAAATGGCCATGCACCCAACATTCTATACCCTGGCCACAACCACTGCAGCATATCACACCCATAGATTCAAGCATTGCAACCATTTTAATGTCCTCGGACACAAGGAAGGTCCTAGAACACATTAAACTTGCCAGAGGACAATACAGACAGAGTCCTCAAGACACCCCCATTTTCTTTGTGTACGTAAACACCGCGAGTGTTCTTAGAACACTTTCAGCTTGCCAACGAACAATACACACAACGTCTCCAGGACACCCCCTGCTAACATTCCAAGACCCCACAAGTGTTCTTAGAACACTTTCAACTTGACACCAAATCCATTCTGTTTATTTACGAACATTCCAGAACAGCTGTGTTGTCTGCAGACAAATCGAACACAACAAAAGCGTCTAGCACATAAAAACAAATACACCATTGAACCTATCTCATACGCCCCCACCCTCCCCAAACACTCTTACACACCAACACACGCCACTAAATACAATTTTTAATTCAGGTTTCACCACGCTGTCCGAGGTCGGCGGCGAATGCAAGATGGCGGGCGCGACAGAAAATCTGATGCGCATCACACACCACACCGCCCAATCAGCGAACACGTCACATGTCCGCGGACATGAGACAAGCACATGGGCCAATCGGGGTGCTGTCCGCGGTTCGAACAGGGAAGTCCGTCCGCAAAGCGAACACAGATATCACACATTTTTTTGCCTTACATTTTGGTCATTTTTTAAAAAAACTACTGGACGAATTTACACCAAATTTGCAAAAGCACGCTTTCTGGACCAAGCCGCCGCTCCTGCCGCAAATTTGGTGTAAATCCGTCCAGCGGTTCGGGCTGTAGCCGTGCGCAAAGTTTTTTCCCATTATGTCTATAGGAAAAAACAAAAGTTTTGGGACCCCCCTATTACTTTGCCCCCCCTGGACCAAACCTCTCCAAACTTTGCAAAACAATTCAGAGTGGGCCATATACTTTTTTTGCAAAGTTTTTTGCTCTCCCTGGACGGATCCTCACCAAACTTTGCAAATAAAATAGTTGGGTCACTCTGAATTTTTTTTCAAAGTTTGGTGAGGATTCGTCCAGGGGGGGCAAAGTTATAGTGGGGGTCCCAAAACTTTTTTTTTTCCCATAGACATAATGGGAAAAAACTTTGCTCACGCCTACAGCCCAAACCGCTGAACGGATTTACACCAAATTAGCAGCAGGAGCGGCGGCTTGGTCCCGAAAGCGTGCTTTGCTTTATTTGGTGTAAATCCGTCCAGTAGTTTTTAAAAAAATGACAAAAATGTAAGTGAAAAAAATTAGTGATATCTGTGTTCGCTTCGCGGACACACTTCCCTGTTCGCTCCGCGGACAGGACGGTGATTGGGCCAGCAGCTTGCGTGATGTCCGCGGACATCTGACGTGCTCTCTCATTGGATGCGTGGAAGCGTGCAGTGCGTCTGGCTTCAGAGATGCCCGCCATCTTTGTTCCTCGCATGAGAGGCTTTGTATCCCGCCTGCACAGTAAGTCCCCCACCCCCGCTCATGCCCGTGTCTGTCTCCTGTTCCTCCCACCTCTTGCCCCGTGTGTCTTTCTCCCTTACGGCCACCCCCCGCTCATGCCCGCTCGTGCCCCGCTCGTCTCTCCCAAATGCCCACCCCCCCGCTCTTGCCCCGTGTGTCTCTCCCCACCCGCCGCCCGCTCATGTCCGTGTTGTCTCTCCCCACCCGCCGCCCGCTCATGTCCGTGTTGTCTCTCCCCACCAGCCGCCCGCTCATGTCCGTGTTGTCTCTCCCCACCCGCCGCCCGCTCATGTCTGTGTTGTCTCTCCCCACCCGCCGCCCGCTCATGTCCGTGTTGTCTCTCCCCACCCGCCGCCCGCTCATGTCCGTGTTGTCTCTCCCCACCCGCCGCCCGCTCATGTCCGTGTTGTCTCTCCCCACCCGCCGCCCGCTCATGTCCGTATGTCTCTCACCACCTGCCGCCCACCCCCTGCTCATGCCCCGTGTGTCTCTCCCCCTCCCGCCCACCCCCCGCTCATGCCCCGTGTGTCTCTCCCCCTCCCGCCCACCCCCCGCTCATGCCCCGTGTGTCTCTCCCCCTCCCGCCCACCCCCGGCTCATGCCCCGTGTGTCTCTCCCCCTTCCGCCCACCCCCCGCTCATGCCCCGTGTGTCTCTCCCCCTCCCGCCCACCCCCGCTCATGCCTCGTGTGTCTCTCTCCCTCCCGCCCACCCCCCGCTCATGCCTCGTGTGTCTGTCTCCCCCCCACCCCCGCTCTTGTCCCGTGTGTCTGTCTCCCTCCCCCCCACCCCCGCTCTTGCCCCGTGTGTCTTTCCCCCTCCCGCCCACCCCCGCTCTTGCCCCGTGTGTCTTTCCACCTCCCGCCCACCCAAGCTTTTGCCCCGTGTGTCTTTCACGCTCTTGCCCCGTGTGTCTTTCCTGCTCTTGCCCCGTGTGTCTTTCCCGCTCTTGCCCCGTGTGTTTTTCCCACTCTTGCCCCGTGTGTCTTTTCCCCTCCCACCCACCCCCGCTCTTGCCCCGTGTGTCTTTCCCCCTCCCGCCCACCCCCGCTCTTGCCTCGTGTGTCTTTCCCCCTCCCGCCCACCCCCGCACTTGCCCCGTATGTCTTTCCCCCTCCCACCCACCCCTGCTCAGGCCCCGTGTGTCTTTCCCCCTCCCGCCCACCCCCTCTCTTGCCCCGTGTGTCTTTCCCCCTCCCGCCCACCCCCCGCTCTTGCCCCGTGTGTCTTTCCCCCTCCCGCCCACCCCCCGCTCTTGCCCCGTGTCTCTTTCCCCCTCCCGCCCACCCCCGCTCATGCCCTGTGTCTGTCTCCTGTTGCCCCCCACCCCCCGCTCCTGCCCCGTGTCTCTCTGTTGTTCCCCCCATCCCCTGCTCATGCCCCGTGTCTCTCTCCTGTTGCCCCCCACCGCCCGCTGATGCCCCGTGTCTGTCTCCTGTTGGCCCCCCACCCCCCGCTCATGCCCCGTGTCTGTCTCCTGTTGCCCTCCACCCCCTGCTCCTGTCCCGTGTCTCTCTGTTGTTCCCCCCACCCCCCGCTCCTGCCCCGTGTCTGTCTCCTGTTGCCCCCCACCCCCCGCTCCTGCCCCGTGTCTCTCTGTTGTTCCCCCACCCCACGCTCATGCCCCGTGTCTGTCTCCTGTTCCCCACACCGCCTGCTCATGCCCCGTGTCTGTCTCCTGTACCCCCCACCGCCCGCTCATGCCCGTGTCTGTCTCCTGTTGCCCTCCACCCCCCGCTCCTGCCCCGTGTCTCTCTGTTGTTCCCCCCACCCCCCGCTCATGCCCCGTGTCTCTCTCCTGTAGCCCCCACCCCCCGCTTATGCCCCGTGTCTGTCTCCTGCACCCCCCACCGCCCGCTCATGCCCCGTGTCTGTCTCCTGTTGCCCCCCACCCCCCTCTCATGCCCCGTGTCTGTCTCCTGTTCTCCCCACACCCCGCTCTTGCCCCGTGTCTGTCTCCTGTTGCCCTCACCCCCCGCTCCTGCCCCGTGTCTGTCTCCTGTTGCCCCCCACCCCCTGCTCCTGCCCCGTGTCTCTCTGTTGTTCCCCCCACCCCCTGCTTATGCCCCGTGTCTCTCTCCTGTTGCCCCCCACTGCCCGCTGATGCCCCGTGTCTGTCTTCTGTTGCCCCCCACCCCCCGCTCATGCCCCGTGTCTGTCTCCTGTTGCCCTCCACCCCCTGCTCCTGCCCCTTGTCTCTCTGTTGTTCCCCCCACCCCCCGCTCCTGCCCCGTGTCGGTCTCCTGTTGCCCCCCACCCCCCGCTCCTGCCCCGTGTCTCTCTGTTGTTCCCCCCACCCCCCGCTCATGCCCCGTGTCTGTCTCCTGTTCCCCACACCCCCTGCTCATGCCCCGTGTCTGTCTCCTGTACCCCCCACTGCCCGCTCATGCCCTGTGTCTGTCTCCTGTTGCCCTCCACCCCCCGCTCCTGCCCCGTGTCTCTCTGTTGTTCCCCCCACCCCCCGCTCATGCCCCGTGTCTCTCTCCTGTTGCCCCCCACCCCCTGCTCATGCCCCGTGTCTGTCTCCTGTACCCCCCACTGCCCGCTCATGCCCCGAGTCTGTCTCCTGTTGCCCCCCATCCCCCTCTCATGCCCCGTGTCTGTCTCCTGTTCTCCCCACCCCCCGCTCCTGCCCCATGTCTGTCTCCTGTTGCCCTCACCCCCCGCTCCTGCCCCGTGTCTGTCTCCTTTGCCCCCCACCCCCCGCTCCTGCCCCATGTCTCTCTCCTGTTGCCCCCCACCCCCCGCTCATGCCCCGTGTCTGTCTCTTTTGTTCCCCCCCACCCCCTGCTCATTCCCCGTGTCTCTCTCCTGTTGCCCCCCACCCCCTGCTCATGCCCCGTGTCTGTCTCCTGTACCACACCGCTCATGCTCGTGTCTGCCTCCTGTACCCCCCACCCCCCTGCTCATGCCACGTGTCTGTCTCCTGTTGCCCCCCCGCTCATGCCCCGTGTCTGTCTCCTGTACCCCCCCACCCCCCGCTCATGCCCGTTTCTGTCTCCTGTACCCCCCACCCCCCCGCTCATGCCCCATGTCTGTCTCCTGTTGCCCCCCCTGCTCATGCCCCGTGTCTGTCTCCTGTTCCCCCCACCCGCTCATGTCCCGTGTCTCTCTCCTGTTGCCCCCACCCCCCGCTCATGCCCCGTGTCTGTCTCCTGTACCCCCCCACTGCTCTGCTCATGCCCCATGTCTCTCTTCTGTTGCGCCCCACCCCCTTCTCATGCCCCGTGTCTGTCTCCTGTACCCCCTCCCACCCCCCACTCATGCCCCATGTCTCTCTCCTGTTGCCCCCCACTACCCCGCTCATGCCCCGTGTCTGTCTTATGCACCCCCCAACCCCCGCTCATGCCCCGTGTCTGTCTCCTGTTCCCCCACCCCCCGCTCATGCCCCATGTCTGTCTCCTCTTGCTCCCACCCATGCCCCGTGTCTGTCTCCTGTACCCCCCCACTCCGCGCTCATGCCTGTGTCTGTCTCCTTTTGCCTGCCACACCCCCGCTCATGCTCCGTGTCTGTCTCCTGTTGCCCCCGCCCCCTTGCTCATGCCCCGTGTCTGTCTCCTGTTCTCCCCACCCCCCGCTCATGCCCCGTGTCTGTCTTCTGTTCTCCCCACCCCCCGCTCATGCTCCGTGTCTGTCTCCTGTTCCCCCCAACCCCCTGCTCATGCCCCGTGTCTGTCTCTGTTGTTCCCCCTACCCCCGCTCATGCCCCGTGTCTGTCTCCTGTTGCCCCACCCCCCGCTCATGCCCCGTGTCTCTCTCCTCTTGCCCCCCACCCCCCACTCATGCCCCGTGTCTCTCTCCTGTAACCCCCGCCCCCCGCCCTGTGTGTCTGTCTCCCTCCAGCCCACCCCCGCTCTTGCCCTTTGTGTCTGTCTCACTCCCGCCCACCCCCGCTCTTGCCCCGTGTGTCTGTCTCCCTCCCGCCCACCCCCGCTCTTGCCCCGTGTGTCTGTCTCCCTCCCGCCCACCCCCGCTCTTGCCCCGTGTGTCTGTCTCCCTCCCTCCCACCCCCGCTCTTGCCCCGTGTGTCTGTCTCCCTCCCTTCCACCCCCGCTCTTGTCCCGTGTGCCTTTCTCCCGCCCACCCCCGCTCTTGCCCCGTGTGTCTGTCTCCCTCCCGCCCACCCCCGCTCTTGCCCCGTGTGTCTGTCCCCCTCCCGCCCACCTCCGCTCTTGCCCCGTGTGTCTTTCCCCCTCCCGCCCACCCCCGCTCTTGCCCCGAGTGTCTTTGCCCCTCCCGCCCACCCCCGCTCTTGCCCCGTGTGTCTTTCCCCCTCCCGCCCACCCCCGCTCTTGCCCCGTGTGTCTTTCCCCCTCCCGCCCACCCCCGCTCTTGGCCCGTGTGTCTTTCCCCCTCCCGCCCACCCCCGCTCTTGGCCCGTGTGTCTTTCCCCCTCCCGCCCACCCCCGCTCTTGGCCCGTGTCTCTTTCCCCCTCCCGCCCACCCCCGCTCTTGGCCCGTGTCTCTTTCCCCCTCCTGCCCACCCCCGCTCTTGGCCCGTGTCCCTTGCCCCATCCCGCCCACCCCCGCTCTTGGCCCCGTGTCTCTTGCCCCCTCCCGCCCACCCCTGCTCTTGGCCCCATGTCTCTTGCCCCCTCCCGCCCACCCCCGCTCTTGGCCCCATGTCTCTTGACCCCTCCCGCCCACCCCCGCTCTTGGCCCCGTGTCTCTTGCCCCCTCCCGCCCACCCCCGCTCTTGGCCCCGTGTCTCTTGCCCCCTCCCGCCCACCCCCGCTCTTGGCCCCGTGTCTCTTTCCCCCTCCCACCCACCCCTGCTCTTGGCCCTGTGTCTCTTGCCTCCTCCCGCCCACCCCGCTTTGGCCCCGTGTCTCTTGCCCCCTCCCGCCCACCCCCGCTCTTTGCCCCGTGTCTCTTGCCCCCTCCCGCACACCCCCGCTCTTGGCCTCGTGTCTCTTGCCCCCTCCCGCCCACCCCCGCTCTTGGCCCCATGTCTCTTGCCCCCTCCCGCCCACCCCCTCTCTTGGCCCCGTGTCTCTTGCCCCCTCCCGCCCACCCCCGCTCTTGGCCCGTGTCTCTTGCCCCCTCCCGCCCACCCCCGCTCTTGGCCCCGTGTCTCTTGCCCCCTCCCGCCCACCCCCGCTCTTGGCCCCGTGTCTCTTGCCCCCTCCCGCCCACCCCCGCTCTTGGCCCCGTGTCTCTTGCCCCCTCCCGCCCACCCCCGCTCTTGGCCCCGTGTCTCTTGCCCCCTCCCGCCCACCCCCGCTCTTGGCCCTGTGTCTCTTGCCCCCTCCCGCCCACCCCCGCTCTTGCCCCGTGTGTCTCTCTCCATCCCGCCCACCGCTCATGCCCCGTGTGTCTCTCGTGCCTCCCCCCACGCCCGCTCATGTCCCGTGTGTCTCTCCCCTTCCCCCACCCCCCGCTCATGCCCTGTGTCTGTCTCCTGTTCCCCCCACCCCCCGCTCATGCCCCGTGTCTCTCTCCTGTTGCCCCCCACCCCCCCGCTCATGCCCGTGTCTGTCTCCTGTACCCCCCATCCCCCGCTCATGCTCGTGTCTGTCTCCTGTACCCCCCAACCCCCCGCTCATGCCCCATGTCTGTCTCCTGTTGCCCCCCCTGCTCATGCCCTGTGTCTGTCTCCTGTTCCCCCCACCCGCTCATGTCCCGTGTCTCTCTCCTGTTGCCCCCCACCCCCCGCTCATGCCCCGTGTCTGTCTCCTGTACCTCCCCACCCCCCCGCTCATGTCCCGTGTCTCTCTCCTGTTGCCCCCCACCCCCCGCTCATGCCCCGTGTCTGTCTCCTACCCCCCCACCCTCCGCTCATGCCCCATGTCTCTCTCCTGTTGCCCCCCACTACCCTGCTCATGCCCCGTGTCTGTCTTCTGTACCCCCCACCCCCCGCTCATGCCCCGTGTCTTTCTCCTGTTCCCCCCACCCCCCGCTCATGCCCCGTGTCTGTCTCCTCTTGCTCCCACCCATGGCCCGTGTCTGTCTCCTGTACCCCCCCACTCCGCGCTCATGCCCCGTGTCTCTCTCCTGTTGCCCCCCACCCCCTGCTCATGCCCCGTGTCTGTCTCCTGTACCCCCCACTGCCCGCTCATGCCCCGAGTCTGTCTCCTGTTGCCCCCCATCCCCCTCTCATGCCCCGTGTCTGTCTCCTGTTCTCCCCACCCCCCGCTCCTGCCCCATGTCTGTCTCCTGTTGCCCTCACCCCCCGCTCCTGCCCCGTGTCTGTCTCCTTTGCCCCCCACCCCCTGCTCCTGCCCCATGTCTCTCTCCTGTTGCCCCCCACCCCCCGCTCATGCCCCGTGTCTGTCTCTTTTGTTCCCCCCACCCCCTGCTCATTCCCCGTGTCTCTCTCCTGTTGCCCCCCACCCCCTGCTCATGCCCCGTGTCTGTCTCCTGTACCACACCGCTCATGCTCGTGTCTGCCTCCTGTACCCCCCACCCCCCTGCTCATGCCCCGTGTCTGTCTCCTGTTGCCCCCCCGCTCATGCCCCGTGTCTGTCTCCTGTACCCCCCACCCCCCGCTCATGCCCATTTCTGTCTCCTGTACCCCTCCACCCCCCCGCTCATGCCCCATGTCTGTCTCCTGTTGCCCCCCCCTGCTCATGCCCCGTGTCTGTCTCTGTTCCCCCCACCCGCTCATGTCCCGTGTCTCTCTCCTGTTGCCCCCACCCCCCGCTCATGCCCCGTGTCTGTCTCCTGTACCCCCCCACTGCTCTGCTCATGCCCCATGTCTCTCTTCTGTTGCGCCCCACCCCCTTCTCATGCCCCGTGTCTGTCTCCTGTACCCCCTCCCACCCCCCACTCATGCCCCATGTCTCTCTCCTGTTGCCCCCCACTACCCCGCTCATGCCCCGTGTCTGTCTTATGTACCCCCCACCCCCGCTCATGCCCCGTGTCTGTCTCCTGTTCCCCCCACCCCCCGCTCATGCCCCATGTCTGTCGCCTCTTGCTCCCACCCATGCCCCGTGTCTGTCTCCTGTACCCCCCACTTCGCGCTCATGCCTGTGTCTGTCTCCTTTTGCCCGCCACACCCCCGCTCATGCTCCGTGTCTGTCTCCTGTTGCCCCCGCCCCCTTGCTCATGCCCCGTGTCTGTCTCCTGTTCTCCCCACCCCCGCTCATGCCCCATGTCTGTCTCCTGTTCCTCCCACCCCCACTCATGCCCTGTGTCTGTCTCTTGTTGCCCCCCACCCCCCGCTCATGCCCCGTGTCTGTCTTCTGTTCTCCCCACCCCCCGCTCATGCTCCGTGTCTGTCTCCTGTTCCCCCCAACCCCCTGCTCATGCCCCGTGTCTGTCTCTGTTGTTCCCCCTACCCCCGCTCATGCCCCGTGTCTGTCTCCTGTTGCCCCACCCCCCGCTCATGCCCCGTGTCTCTCTCCTCTTGCCCCCCACCCCCCACTCATGCCCCGTGTCTCTCTCCTGTACCCCCCGCCCCCCGCCCTGTGTGTCTGTCTCCCTCCAGCCCACCCCCGCTCTTGCCCTGTGTGTCTGTCTCACTCCCGCCCACCCCCGCTCTTGCCCCGTGTGTCTGTCTCCCTCCCGCCCACCCCCGCTCTTGCCCCGTGTGTCTGTCTCCCTCCCGCCCACCCCCGCTCTTGCCCCATGTGACTGTCTCCCACCCGCCCACCCCCGCTCTTGCCCCGTGTGTCTGTCTCCCTCCCTCCCACCCCCGTTCTTGCCCCGTGTGTCTGTCTCCCTCCCTCCCACCCCCGCTCTTGCCCCGTGTGCCTGTCTCCCGCCCACCCCCGCTCTTGCCCCGTGTGTCTGTCTCCCTCCCGCCCACCCCCGCTCTTGCCCCGTGTGTCTGTCCCCCTCCCGCCCACCCCCGCTCTTGCCCCGTGTGTCTTTCCCCCTCTCGCCCACCCCCGCTCTTGCCCCGTGTGTCTTTGCCCCTCCCGCCCACCCCCGCTCTTGCCCCGTGTGTCTTTCCCCCTCCCGCCCACCCCCGCTCTTGCCCCGTGTGTCTTTCCCCCTCCCGCCCACCCCCGCTCTTGGCCCGTGTGTCTTTCCCCCTCCCGCCCACCCCCGCTCTTGGCCCGTGTGTCTTTCCCCATCCCGCCCACCCCCGCTCTTGGCCCGTGTCTCTTTCCCCTTCCCGCCCACCCCCGCTCTTGGCCCGTGTCTCTTTCCCCCTCCTGCCCACCCCCGCTCTTGGCCCGTGTCCCTTGCCCCATCCCGCCCACCCCCGCTCTTGGCCCCGTGTCTCTTGCCCACTCCCGCCCACCCCCGCTCTTGGCCCCGTGTCTCTTGCCCCCTCCCGCCCACCCCCGCTCTTGGCCATGTGTCTCTTGCCCCGTCCCACCCACCCCCGCTCTTGGCCCCATGTCTCTTGCCCCCTCCCGCCCACCCCCGCTCTTGGCCCCATGTCTCTTGACCCCTCCCGCCCACCCCCGCTCTTGGCCCCGTGTCTCTTGCCCCCTCCCGCCCACCCCCGCTCTTGGCCCCGTGTCTCTTGCCCCCTCCTGCCCACCCCCGCTCTTGGCCCCGTGTCTCTTGCCCCCTCCCACCCACCCCTGCTCTTGGCCCCGTGTCTCTTGCCTCCTCCCGCCCACCCCCGCTTTGGCCCCGTGTCTCTTGCCCCCTCCCGCCCACCCCCGCTCTTTGCCCCGTGTCTCTTGCCCCCTCCCGCACACCCCCGCTCTTGGCCTCGTGTCTCTTGCCCCCTCCCGCCCACCCCCGCTCTTGGCCCCATGTCTCTTGCCCCCTCCCGCCCACCCCCTCTCTTGGCCCCGTGTCTCTTGCCCCCTCCCGCCCACCCCCGCTCTTGGCCCGTGTCTCTTGCCCCCTCCCGCCCACCCCCGCTCTTGGCCCCGTGTCTCTTGCCCCCTCCCGCCCACCCCCGCTCTTGGCCCCGTGTCTCTTGCCCCCTCCCGCCCACCCCCACTCTTGGCCCCGTGTCTCTTGCCCCCTCCCGCCCACCCCCGCTCTTGGCCCCGTGTCTCTTGCCCCCTTCCGCCCACCCCCGCTCTTGGCCCTGTGTCTCTTGCCCCCTCCCGCCCACCCCCGCTCTTGGCCCCGTGTCTCTTGCCCCCTCCCGCCCACCCCCGCTCTTGGCCCCGTGTCTCTTGCCCCCTCCCGCCCACCCCCGCTCTTGCCCCGTGTGTCTCTCTCCATCCCGCCCACCGCTCATGCCCCGTGTGTCTCTCGTGCCTCCCCCCACCCCCGCTCATGTCCCGTGTGTCTCTCCCCTTCCCCCACCCCCCGCTCATGCCCCGTGTCTGTCTCCTGTTCCCCCCACCCCCCGCTCATGCCCCGTGTCTCTCTCCTGTTGCCCCCCACCCCCCCGCTCATGCCCCGTGTCTGTCTCCTGTACCCCCCATCCCCCGCTCATGCTCGTGTCTGTCTCCTGTACCCCCCAACCCCCCACTCATGCCCCATGTCTGTCTCCTGTTGCCCCCCTGCTCATGCCCTGTGTCTGTCTCCTGTTCCCCCCACCCGCTCATGTCCCGTGTCTCTCTCCTGTTGCCCCCCACCCCCCGCTCATGCCCCGTGTCTGTCTCCTGTACCTCCCCACCCCCCCGCTCATGTCCCGTGTCTCTCTCCTGTTGCCCCCCACCCCCCGCTCATGCCCCGTGTCTATCTCCTACCCCCCCACCCTCCGCTCATGCCCCATGTCTCTCTCCTGTTGCCCCCCACTACCCTGCTCATGCCCCGTGTCTGTCTTCTGTACCCCCCACCCCCCGCTCATGCCCCGTGTCTTTCTCCTGTTCCCCCCACCCCCCGCTCATGCCCCGTGTCTGTCTCCTCTTGCTCCCACCCATGGCCCGTGTCTGTCTCCTGTACCCCCCCACTCCGCGCTCATGCCTGTGTCTGTCTCCTTTTGCCCGCCACACCCCCGCTCATGCCCCGTGTCTGTCTCCTGTTGCCCCCACCCCCTCGCTCATGCCCCGTGTCTGTCTCCTGTTCTCCACACCCCCCGCTCATGCTCCATGTCTGTTTCCTGTTCCTCCCACCCCCGCTCATGCCCTGTGTCTGTCTCTTGTTGCCCCCCGCTCATGCCCCGTGTCTTTTCCTGTGCTCCCCACCCCCCGCTCATGCTCCGTGTCTGTCTCCTGTTCCCCCCAAATCCCCGCTCATGCCCCGTGTCTGTCTCCTGTTGCCCCCCACCCCCGCTCATGCCCCGTGTCTGTCTCTGTTGTTCCCCCCACCCCCGCTCATGCCCCGTGTCTGTCTCCTGTTGCCCCACCCCCCGCTCATGCCCCGTGTCTCTCTCCTGTTGCCCCCTACCCCCCGCTCATGCCCCGTGTCTTTCTCCTGTTCCCCCTACCCCCCGCTCATGCCCCGTGTCTGTCTCCTCTCCATGGCCCGTGTCTGTCTCCTGTACCCCCCACTCCGCGCTCATGCCTGTTTCTGTCTCCTTTTGCCCGCCACACCCCCGCTCATGCCCCGTGTCTGTCTCCTGTTGCCCCCACCCCCTCGCTCATGCCCCGTGTCTGTCTCCTGTTCTCCCCACCCCCCGCTCATGCCCCATGTCTGTCTCCTGTTCCTCCCACCCCCGCTCATGCCCTGTGTCTGTCTCTTGTTGCCCCCCACCCCCGCGTCTTTTCCTGTTCTCCCCACCCCCCGCTCATGCTCCGTGTCTGTCTCCTGTTCCCCCCAACCCCCCGCTCATGCCCCGTGTCTGTCTCCTGTTGCCCCCCACCCCCAGCTCATGCCCCGTGTCTGTCTCTGTTGTTCCCCCCACCCCCGCTCATGCCCCGTGTCTGTCTCCTGTTGCCCCACCCCCTGCTCATGCCCCGTGTCTCTCTCCTGTTGCCCCCCACCCCCCACTCATGCCCCGTGTCTCTCTCCTGTACCCCCCGCCCCCCGCCCCGTGTGTCTGTCTCCCTCCAGCCCACCCCCGCTCTTGCCCTGTGTGTCTGTCTCCCTCCCGCCCACCCCCGCTCTTGCCCCGTGTGTCTATCTCCCTCCCGCCCACCCCCGCTCTTGCCCCGTGTGTCTGTCTCCCTCCCGCCCACCCCCGCTCTTGCCCCGTGTGTCTGTCTCCCTCCCGCCCACCCCCGCTCTTGCCCCGTGTGTCTGTCTCCCTCCCTCCCACCCCGCTCTTGCCCCGTGTGTCTGTCTCCCTCCCTCCCACCCCTGCTCTTGCCCCGTGTGTCTGTCTCCCGCCCACCCCCGCTCTTGCCCCGTGTGTCTGTCTCCCTCCTGCCCACCCCCGCTCTTGCCCCGTGTGTCTGTCCCCCTCCCGCCCACCCCCGCTCTTGGCCCCGTGTCTCTTGCCCCCTACCGCCCACCCCCGCTCTTGGCCCCGTGTCTCTTGCCCCCTCCCGCCCACCCCCGCTCTTGGCCCCGTGTCTCTTGCCCCCTCCCGCCCACCCCCGCTCTTGGCCCCATGTCTCTTGCCCCCTCCCGCACACCCCCGCTCTTGGCCCCGTGTCTCTTGCCCCCTCCCGCCCACCCCCGCTCTTGGCCCCATGTCTCTTGCCCCCTCCCGCCCACCCCCGCTCTTGGCCCTGTGTCTCTTGCCCCCTCCCGCCCACCCCCGCTCTTGGCCCCGTGTCTCTTGCCTCCTCCCGCCCACCCCCGCTCTTGGCCCCGTGTCTCTTGCCTCCACCCGCCCACCCCCGCTTTGGCCCCGTGTCTCTTGCCCCCTCCCGCCAACCCCCGCTCTTTGCCCCGTGTCTCTTGCAGCCTCCCGCCCACCCCCGCTCTTGGCCCCGTGTCTCTTGCCCCCTCCCACCCACCCCCGCTCTTGGCCCCGTGTCTCTTGCCTCCACCCGCCCACCCCCGCTTTGGCCCCGTGTCTCTTGCCCCCTCCCACCAACCCCCACTCTTTGCCATGTGTCTCTTGCCCCCTCCCGCCCACCCCCGCTCTTGGCCTCGTGTCTCTTGCCCCCTCCCGCCCACCCCCGCTCTTGGCCCCGTGTCTCTTGCCCCCTCCCGCCCACCCCCTCTCTTGGCCCCGTGTCTCTTGCCCCCTTCCGCCCACCCCCGCTCTTGGCCCCGTGTCTCTTGCCCCCTCCCGCCCACCCCCGCTCTTGGCCCTGTGTCTCTTGCCCCCTCCCGCCCACCCCCGCTCTTGGCCCCGTGTCTCTTGCCCCCTCCCGCCCACCCCCGCTCTTGGCCCCGTGTCTCTTGCCCCCTCCCGCCCACCCCCGCTCTTGGCCCCGTGTCTCTTGCCCCCTCCCGCCCACCCCCGCTCTTGGCCCCGTGTCTCTTGCCCCCTCCCGCCCACCCCCGCTCTTGGCCCCGTGTCTCTTGCCCCCTCCCGCCCACCCCCGCTCTTGGCCCTGTGTCTCTTGCCCCCTCCCGCCCACCCCCGCTCTTGGCCCCGTGTCTCTTGCCCCCTCCCGCCCACCCCCGCTCTTGCCCCGTGTGTCTCTCTCCCTCCCGCCCACCGCTCATGCCCCGTGTGTCTCTCGTGCCTCCCCCCACCCCCGCTCATGTCCCCTGTGTCTCTCCCCTTCCCCCACCCCCGCTCATGCCCCGTGTCTGTCTCCTGTTCCCCCCACCCCCCGCTCATGCCCTGTGTCTCTCTCCTGTTGCCCCCCACCCCCCCGCTCATGTCCCGTGTCTGTCTCCTGTACCCCCCATCCCCTGCTCATGCTCGTGTCTGTCTCCTATACCCCCCAACCCCCCCGCTCATGCCCCATGTCTGTCTCCTGTTGCCCCCCTGCTCATGCCCCGTGTCTGTCTCCTGTTCCCCCACCCGCTCATGTCCCGTGTCTCTCTCCTGTTGCCCCCCACCCCCCGCTCATGCCCCGTGTCTGTCTCCTGTACCTCCCCACCCCCCCACTCATGTCCCGTGTCTCTCTCCTGTTGCCCCCCACCCCCCGCTCATGCCCCGTGTCTGTCTCCTGTACCCCCCACCCCCCGCTCATGCCCCATGTCTCTCTCCTGTTGCCCCCCACTACCCTGCTCATGCCCCGTGTCTGTCTTCTGTACCCCCCACCCCCTGCTCATGCCCCGTGTCTTTCTCCTGTTCCCCCCACCCCCCGCTCATGCCCCGTGTCTGTCTCCTCTTGCTCCCACCCATGCCCGTGTCTGTCTCCTGTTGCCCCCCACCCCCTGCTCATGCCCCGTGTCTGTCTGCTGTTGCCCCCCACCCCCTGCTCATGCCCCGTGTCTCCCTCGTGTTCCCCCCACCCCTGCCCCGTGTTTCCCTCGTGTTACGCCCCGCCCCCCGCTCATGCTCCGTGTCTCCCTCGTGTTCCCCCCACCCCCTGCTCATGCCCCTTGTCTCTCTCCTTTCCTCCCCACCCCCGCTCATGTCCCGTATGTGCCCTGTACCCCCCCGCTCATGCCCTGTGTCTCCCTCGTGTTCCTCCCCACCCCCTGCTCATACCCCGTGTCTCCCTCATGTTCCTCCCCACCCGCTGCTCATGCCCCGTGTCTCTCTCATGTTCCCCCCCACCACCGCTCATGCCCTGTGTTTCCTTCCTTTTCCCCCCCACCCCCTGCTCATGCCCCGCTTGTACCCTGTTCCCTCTCACCCCCCGCTCATGCCCATGTGTCTCCCATGTGCCCCCCCCAACCCCGCTCATGCGCCGTTGTGTTCATTATACACCCCGGCTTCCCTTTCCATGGTGGCCATCTTGCTAAAAGATTTTCCTTCCTACACCGAGACGCCGCAGGCGTCCCGGCGTAGGAAGGAAAATCTTTTTGTTTTTTTTACGACCCGGCATTCCCACTTTGAGGACATAAGATGTTAGTGGTCTTCATCTATTGAAAAGGATGTTATGGTCACGTTGTACTAATAAAAACCTTTAAAATGTAGTAAAAAAAAATGTTACAGGGACGTTATGGTTAAGTTGCACTAATAAAAACCTATGAAATTCAATGAAAAAACTTTGTTAAAGGGACGTTATGGTTAAGTTGCGCTACTGAAAACCTATGAAATTCAGGGAAAAAACTTTGTTAAAGGGACGTTATGGTAAAGTTGCGCTACTAAAAACCTATGAAATTCAGTGAAAAAACTTTGTCAAAGGAACGTTATGGTTCCAAGTAAAACCGAAAAACCCTTGAAATTCGCCAGTTATGGTAAGCTAAGCAACCATAACTCGCACCACCACCGTGCACTGCTAAGACTAACACCCAGGACATCAAAGATGACATCACAAATGTCATTGATGACATCACTGATGACATCACATGTCTGGCTCACTCTTTTTTCTTTTGCTGACATATCTAGGCCACATGGTTTTCTTCAGTAACAGTCAGAAACTAAACATTTTATTTTATATGTAGATGTATCCTTCAAGTAGGTTCTTACAGTAATTCTGTTAGAGTCCAGTCACATCATATGAAACATATACATACGGGAAGACACAAGCTTGAAAGACAGCAATCCTTTTTGTGCATAAAGATAATCAATAGACTTATGAGCACTTTCTGATAGTTCTGTTGTTTTTTTTTATGGCTGTACTTTCCCTGTGGGTCCAATCACATCAAGTGATACATATACATAGGGTGAATAGCAGCTTTGAAACAGAGCAATCATGTATTTGCATGAAAATAATCAGTTACGTTATGAATTGTTTCTGCTACTACTTGTGCTTTTTTGCTAACTTCACTTTCCCTGTATATACCCATATTGGTATGTGTTCTTGTGTCTTTGTGTTTTATATATATATATATTCAGGGAAAAAACTTTGTTAAAGGGACGTTATGGTAAAGTTGCGCTACTAAAAACCTATGAAATTCAGTGAAAAAACTGTGTTAAAGGGACGTTATGGTTCCAAGTAAAACCGAAAAACCCTTGAAATTTGCCAGTTATGGTAAGCTAAGCAACCATAACTCGCGCCACCACCGTGCACTGCTAAGACTAACACCCAGGACATCAAAGATGACATCACAAATGTCATTGATGACATCACTGATGACATCACATGTGTATGTATTTCTCATGAAATATGTGTAGAAGGGATTCTTATTATGTTGCGAAAAAAGTGTCAAGAATCATTGCAAGAAATATACCCTAATAAGTGCATTGAACGATGCATTGATATAAATAGCATTATGGGGTTCTATCTAGTATACTAAGCTACTCATACAGAAACATAACATTGTGTGCAGCGTACAAGACGAAGGTGTGATATTCGTAATGTTAATATGTTGAATAATGAAATGATAATTGTTTTCTTAATAGATTTTTGTGTACTGTGAAATATGTAATAAGTAGCTAATAAAACCCATGTATTACATAATTGCATTACTATAGACAAAACACAAAGACACAAGAACACATACCAATATGGGTATATACAGGGAAAGTGAAGTTAGCAAAAAAGCACAAGTAGTAGCAGAAACAATTCATAACTTAACTGATTAGTTTCATGCAAATAAATGATTGCTCTGTTTCAAAGCTGCTATTAACCCTATGTATATGTATTACTTGATGTGATTGGCCCTAAGGAAAGTAGTGTGAGTACAATGTATACAAATATGACCATATACAGGGAAAGTACAGCCATAAAAAAAACAGAACTATCAGAAAGTGCTCATAAGTCTAGTGATTATCTTTATACACAAAAAGGATTGCTGTCTTTCAAGCTTGTGTTTTCCCATATGTATATGTATCATTTGATGTGACTGTACTCTAAGGGAATTACTGTAAGAACCTACTAGAAGGATATGTCTACAAATAAAATAAAATTCTTAGTTTCTGACTGTTACTGAAGAAAACCATGTGGCCTAGATATGTCAGCAAAAGAAAAAATAGTGAGCCAGACATGTGATGTCATCAGTGATGTCATCAATGACATTTGTGATGTCATCTTTGATGTCGTGGGTGTTAGTCTTAGCAGTGCACGGTGGTGGCGTGAGTTATGGTTGCTTAGCTTACCATAACTGGCGAATTTCAAGGGTTTTTCGGTTTTACTTGGAACCATAACGTCCCTTTAACAAAGTTTTTTCACTGAATTTCATAGGTTTTTAGTGGCGCAACTTAACCATAACGTCCCTTTAACAAAGTTTTTTTCACGGAATTTCATAGGTTTTTAGTAGCGCAACTTAACCATAACGTCCCTTTAACAAAGTTTTTTCACTGAATATATATATATATATATATATTCACAAAATAAAACTATGTTGAGGGGACGTTATGGTTAAGTTGCCCTAACAAAGACCTGTACACTTCACTACAAAAATACTTTGCACCTCCCCTTTATGCTTCAAATTAAAACCGAAAAACCCCTAAAAGTCCCCTCAGTTTTTTTTTAGTGAATTGTACGGGTTTTTAGTAGTACAATTTACATATAAGGTGTATCCAAGAAAAAAATGTGTTGTACTGCATGGCACAGATTTTCAATAGTGCAACATAACCAAAAGGTTCCTTTAGGAAGGGTTGTTTGGTTAACAATATATAGCTTCCGAAGAATGCCACATGAAAATATACTGTCGTACAGCACCGTGACATGTCCCAGAAGAAGGACACGCTTACCTGAACGAAGTATGCCTGTTGGGGCAATGTGGAAATAGATTTTATATTCATGTAGGAACATATACCTTCAACATTTGCCTTAAGCAATGCCAACACGTACTGGTATGCTGCGACTGCGAATGCACTACACAATATATATTGGTAGGGAAAGTTGTACTTATCTGAAAAAGACATCAGCTAAATGCAGCCTTCCTCCCTAAGAAACAGCAGCAGTGGCGTAATGCAAAAGCATAAGAAACTGTGTTGCTATCTAGCACATAACAGACAGAAATAAAATTGTTGCAACACACACAGTCCCTCATATGACCGCTTGATGCCTTTTTGCTCAATGCCGGTCGCATATTACCTTATTGCCTGCCGTGGCAAAAAATAAAGATACCCATAAACAAAGTTAATAATGGGTTAACAACGACCTTTCACAAAATAATTGAAAAAAAAAACTTGAATACACTTCACGCACTCCTTATTTCTCTGTAAAGTACATAGGCGCAAAAATCTTTGCCAGCAATAGTCTAAATTACGAATGCATTAACGTGTGCTACTAAAAAGGATGTGTACTTGTTGTAATCCCAGGTGACTTTGGCAGTAAGGATCACAAAACAAAATCCTCTTTCAAGATGGCCGCCATAGAAAGGGAAGGCGGTTATTGCATACATAGGCCCTCTTCCCTTTCCATTGTAGGTTGCAAAAAGCACAAGAATGTGGCATGACGCAGGAACTTTAAATAAACATTCAGCGACGTACAAGCTAATAAATTACATTTGCAAATAAAACAGAGGAATGGTAAACAACACGTGACCATTTTACAGATTACAAACTAGATGTATTTAATAACAAACTTGCAGAGACCATCGGAATAGTCGCATAAGCAATGCAATGATTTCAATGCTGGTTAGGGAGGCATTGAAAACGTTGAAGATAAGTAGGCCATTTCTTTGCGCAAACAAACATTTTGGGGTCTTCGTTGAAGCAGTCGCTTTGTTTCCACAGTTATTTCCCAAAAGTCGTCATGGCGCAGAGCTTATAGCACCATAAATGTTCTCACGTTGCTCAGAATAACAAGTTCAGTGAATGGACAAAACTGGTTTACAGTGTCATTCCAAATTATTGTTATGGACATGCAACCGCTCACCAGCAGTTGTATTTGCAGTCCGAAGAAGTTCTCACTCGAGATTTGAAAACCATGGCACGCACAGTATGGCACAATATACCTAATCGAGAAAAGTTATAAAAAATAAGTGTTAGTAACCAACTTGTACCAACATTTTTTAAAAGATCAAATCGAAACTGTGCAAGGTGGTAAGCAAAAGTACGTGCTCAAATTTGACAGGTTAGTAATATATTACTAATTACCAAATGTACCTATGGGTGGAGGTTAGAAACGGCGAAATTCTGCATGCACCGTAAGAGAAAATAAAATGCCAAGTACACAGAAAGACGATAATATAGGTATGAAACAAAAAAGAGTGGACAAATAAAAAAAAAATGACGTCTTGTCATTTCAAAGAAGACCAAAAAAATGTGAAAAGTTATACACAAACCTATGTGGACAAACTAAGCATTTCAAATTATGAACATAAATAGTAAAAAAGGTTGAGTGCAAATGAGCAACGTGTGCACTCTGCAACATTACAGGAAAATTGTACAAGGGCAGAAAAATAATACGTTAAGTATATTAGCACAATTAGATGGGCAGTTATGTAAAAATAAACCACGGATTGCTGTACAGTGGGCCAAAGTACAGTTACAAAATATTTACAGCCTCCATTCTTTTTTGGCAAGTGAGTCACAAATGTGTTTGCAGCGAAGAATCTTCTTTGACTGATATGCATGTCACTTACAAACTTTTTAATACATAACCTTATCAATTGTTTTTTTTATTTACCCTTTCATTCCGTGAATAGCGCGCAAGTTTGTCTTGGGCTCAAGGTCAAAAAACAATTGCCCCTTTACTTTCACTCGGATGCGCAGGCGTACTGAGCGGTCAACCAAAAAAGCAACTCGTGTGGCCTTCACTAAGAAGGCAAATACATTCTTGCTTTGAAGCAACATAATGAAATCTAATTATAACAAACTGTACTCCCATACAGCTTCAGAAGCTCTGTTTGAAGCAAACAGTGCAGATGGTAGCCTTAGTTCTCAAAACTGTAGAGGCCAAAGTGAGGGAAATAGTAGTGCAAAACACATTTTAATTCACACGCTATAATTGGTCGTGGTGCAGTGAGCATGAACTTCCATTTAAAGGTATCATTTTGCAGAGAAGAAAACTGCACTTTTTCACTTTGTGCTGCCACAGCTCAGTGGGCCCCCTGAAATGTCAACTTGTGAAATACTATAACTTGAGTGTGAGAATTATAATGCTGTCTTGTTTGGAACTGTTTCTGGCGGTATCCGTGCACACGAAAACATTAGTAGAAGAGAGGGGCCACCGAACAAAGGTACCTTACTACACGCTATTTTGCAAACAATCTGGGAAATAGCCACATGGTCGTGAGCACAACCTTTTCCCCCGTTCAGTGTAAGGGGAAAAAGGACGTTTTTAGAACCCCTCCCCTTATAACTTTCACCCACCTGCACCAAACATGACCAAACCTTCCAACCAATGTCAGAGTAGGTGATATATTTTTTTTCCAAACTTTGGCGACAATGAGTCCAAGGGTACGACAGTTATAAGGCAGCCAAAAACAGTTCTTTATATGGAAATAGCCACCCCACCAAGGCAACGTCCCTCTCGAATGTGCTGCAGTGGGTGCCGCCAGGACCTAGAGGGTAAGATATATGTCCACGTAATTTTGAAATTATATGTGTACAATGGCTTATGCCTCCACCACTAACAAGGTTGTTACTGGGTCCATGGGCTTCGGCCATGCAGCCAACACTGTACAACCTCCCCAGAAACATCTGACATGCTAACATATAGGACGAGTGTATGCACTGCAGTAATATGAAGTGGTGTTTCTGGACAGGGCCTAGAGTGTTACGACAATGATATATGGGCTACGTGCTGCAGCCATGGAAGCAAAACTCTACATTCTGCCCACAATCAACCTCAGTGACGTACAGTAGTATGGGTGTATTGATAGGTGTGCTATGCTTCACTTTTTCTCGCCAGACACTGCACTTCTACCTGTTTGTACATAGATATTATTGCAATCTGTTGATGTGCACTGGCTTATAACTCCAGTGCTTATAACTTTCTTGTTGGGTGCATGGCCTTCGGCCATGCACCTAACACTGTACACACTCCCCTCAACCATGTAACCGATAATGAATACTACACGTGTAGCCATAGTCGTGACATGCAGCGGTAGTTGTGGGCAGGGCCTACAGTCTTGGAAATATGGCCTTCGGCCTACGGCCTACGGCCATGCATCCAAGACTTTAGGCCCTGTCCACAACCACCGCAGCATGTCACGACCACGGTGCGTACTAAGGAATAATACACCAATAGGAAAATATTATGTAATTGGGAAATACACTCAGAATTAATGATTACTAATGGCATGCGTGTCTGCAAACATTTTCAAGGTGCCTGTACACAGCACGGACTCAAATAGTACCCTTATTAGATCCTTCATTTTCTGCACGTGCAAACATCCTGAAGAAGGCGCCAATGCAGGTTATATAGGCTCTGGCCACAACCACTGCAGCATGTCACAACCCCTGGTGGCGTACTAAGCAATAACACACCTATAGCAAACTGTAATATAATAGGGAAATACACTTAAAATGAATGGTCACTAACGCCACGCATGTCCTGTGTACATTTTCAAGGTGCCTGTACACAGCACGGACTCAAATAGTAGCCTTATTAGATCCCTCATTTTCTCCACGTACAAACATCCTGAAGAACGCGTCAATGCAGAAAATATAATGGACAATGCCGGCCAAACAAGTACAGTATTTCATCCTTCTCTTACTCTGTGATCCTCCCCACGCACTATAAGAGAGTAAAACAGTTTCAAAAACAGCATTTCGCCTCTGGTAAGTAGCGCGCTGTCTTCAGATCCAAGATGTCGGGCGCATCCACACATTCTGACGTACATCACGGCTCACTGTAGCCAATCGGTGCACACATCACATGTCGGCGGTGATGACGCCACCCCACCTGGCCAATCGGTATCATGTCCGCGGAGCGAACAGGGAAATGTGACCGCGGAGCGGACATAGCCATCACTAATTTATCCAGACATATTTTTGGGTCGTTTTAAAGGAAAGTATTGGACGGATTGTCACCAAATTTACTAAAGCACACTTTCGGGTCCAAGCCCCTCCCCCTGGCACAAAGTTGGTGCAAATCCATCCAGCGGTTTTCCCCCATTCAGGCTATGGGAAAAAATGTTGTTTTGGGACCTCCCTACAACTTTGCGACCCCTGGCCCAAACATCTCGAAACTTTGCAAAAAGATTCAGAGTGACCTATATACTATACTTTTTTTTGCAAAGTTTGGTGAGGATTCGTCCATGGGGAGTGGAGTTATAGGGGGGGGTCCCAAAATGTCTTTTTTCCCATAGACTGAATGGGGGAAAAACTTTGCGGATGGCTACAGGTGAAACAGCTGAACGGATTTTGACGAAATCTGCGGCAGGTACAGGGGCTTGGTCCAGAAAGCTTGCTTTTGTAAATTTTGTCACCATACGTGCAGTACGTTTATTTATAATTATGAAAAAGTAGGTCTGAAATAATTAGTGATATCTATGTTCGCTTCACGGTCATATTTCCCTGTTCGGTCGATGAACAAGAAACCGATTGGCTAACGTGCTGCCGTCATGACCGCGTACATGCGACGTCTCTGCCCATTGGCTGCTGCGAGACGTGTTCTGCGTTAGATGGTTTGGATGCGCCCGACGTCTTGGATCCGCGGAAAGCGGAGCAACAACCAGCGTACACATGCTTTTTTCATTAACCTATTTTGCTTGTCACAGAGAATTGGGAAAGGTTCAGACAGTAAGAAATTGGTGATCTATGCATGTGTTCTTCGGCCGTCATGATGTAATTTCTATGGACACTTTGTACGTACAGTAAATGTGGGGGGTAATAACGATAGCACTTCAGTCCATGTAGTGGGTAGGAAATTTGTAACACTTCAGTCCATGTAGCGGACAGGAACATTTTTAACTCGTGAAAGCACACGGGTATAGGTAGGCAACAGTGAAATTGACAACATGCCGTGAACGTATTATTTCTCCCAATGTCTATTTTTATATTCATTAGCATGCCGCCATGGGTGGCACATGCTACGGTGGTAGTGGCCAGTGGCTACAGTGTTAACATATGGGTAAATAATGCACGTGTTCTGGGGGTCGATCGTCATGATCTAATGCGTATGGACATCTTGTACGCACAGTACTCTTATACCTACTTAATGATGTATGTTCTATGGCCTCCTTGTACGAACAGATTAGGAGGGGTCCAATGAGGTCAGTATTTGAGCCCGTGCACTGCATGGGGGAATTGTTACATTTGTAAGTGCACGTGTGGTGTTAGGGAACATTGAAATTCCCTACATGCTGTGAATACATTACTGTTTCCAATGGCTATTATTATATTCATTAGTATGCTCCATTGGTTGGCACATGCTACGGTGGTTGTGGCCAGGGCCTAGAGTCTTGGATGCATGGCCGTCTGCTGAAGGCCTTACTTCCAAGACTCTAGGCCCTGGCCACAACCACCGCTGCATGTGGCACCCATGCATACACCACTTGTGTTGCATTTTCATTGGCAAGTTCTGGGGAGTGCGTGCAGTGTTGGGTGCATGGCCAAAGGCCATGCACCCAAGACCAAAGAGGTAGTTGTGGGGAGATCCTGCACTCTTGGGTGCAGGGCCGAAGGCCATGCACCCAAAAATACACTTATACCTACTTTATGACGTATGTTCTGTGGCCTCCTTGTACGCACAGAAGATGAGGGGTCCAATAAGGCCAGTATTTCAGCCCGTGCAGTGCACGGGAAGTTGTTAGATTTGTAAGGACACGTGTGGTGTTAGGGAACATTGAAATTGACAACATGCCCTGAATGCATTGGTTTTTGTAATGGTTATCAATATAATCATTAGTACGCCGCCATGGGTGGCACATGCTACGGTGGTTGTGGCCAGGGCCTAGAGTCTTGCATGCAAGACTGTAGGCCCTGGCCACAACCACCACCACATGTGCCACCCATGCACACACCTGTAGTGTTGCTTTTTGATTGACACGTTGTGGGGAGTGCGTGCAGTCTTGGGTGCATGGCCGAAGGCCATGCAACCAAGAGGAAAGTGGTAAGTACTAGAGTTGGAGGACACTGAACACCCATCCCATGTAAGATCTACAGACACACACCTAGGAGGGAAGCCTAAGTGCAGAGGTACTTAACTATAACACACATATAGAATAACCCCCACTACCACACATCACTGAGGTAGTTGTGGGGAGACCCTGCATTCTTGGGTGCATGGCTAAAGCCCATGCACGCAAGACTGAAGTTATAAGCAGTGGAGTTACAAGTTAATATGGGTGTGCTGGATTGTGGTCGTTGTGTTCATGCCCTAGTTTCTTCACTTCATGGCTGCAGACGATGGTCCGCAAAGTACATTTATAAGCAGCTACTTTACAAGGACCATGTTTTACATATGCAGTGATGGTTGTGGATAGGAACTGTACTCCTTGAAACTTGGTTGTAAGGCGTAGGTGGTAGGTTACTTACCGCAGACGAAAGGCTAGCCTACAGGCACTGCAGCATATTACTACCATAGATTAGAGGAGTTGATTTCCATGTGTAGAAAATGCCTGCCAATATACTTACTCCTTACTTTGATCAGAATCCATACATTTTTTTACAATTGGTTATCGTACTTGGCAGAAGAATCAGTTTTTCCATTTCTGTGATGAAAGAAAAAGGTGTGTTAATGTTTGCAGTTTCTCCACATTTGACACATTGCATAATAGACAGTTCACTTTTTTTTTAGACCCTCATATTTAGGTTACAAACCAATGTACTGAGCATTGCGCTCAGTTTCTGTTTTTGCTTTTGTAATCTTTGGGTCTGGGGAAAAATATCCTTGTCAGATTAAAAAAAAACTTAATTTCTTATGCATCATACAGCCCGATTCATGAAATTAATGTGCGCTGAAAATTCCCGCGCAAGCGTGCAAAACCGTGTGAATCGCAGTAGAAGTGTGAAAATCGCAGTGCAAGTGTGAAAATCGCAGCAAAACCCGCGCACATCGATTCATGGAAGTCCGTGCGCGAGTAAAATTTGGGATGTGCGCTGAAAATCTGCGTGGCGCACGCCGGCGCACAGGTCATCTAACGGCATGCGCTACGGCCACAGTGAAAGTGCACATAGCGCAGCACACATAACAAAAGTAGGCATAACACGGGCTGTGACATGCGGAATGGGGAACAATGCGTGAAAATGTGGGCATCACGGGGGAAGTACAGGAGGCAAGTGCGCGAAACGCCCACACGCTCGCCTACAACACGTATCCATGGAATCAAATAGGGCAAAACAGCGCACGGGCGAAGACGCGCACAGGCCTAAACAAGTCCGCCACACGAAGGCAGGCGGTAGCATCCCTGCGCATGAAATAAATGTGCGCCAAAATGTGCGCTAACAAAAAGCATGTATATACAGCTCTGATGAGTGGCCCTCTAGGACAAATGACGTGCAAAGGGGTGCGCGACAAACACGGACACCCGCTGTGTCAAAAATAGCGTGTGCGTGTATTTCGGGGGTGCGCGGGTAGTTTCACATGCGATTGGCCTTGGACGAGCGGGGAACGTGTAAATCTGAGGTTTGCGGGAAGTTTCACACGCGATTGGCCTGGGTATGTGTAAATCTGGGATTCGTGGGAAGTCTCACACGCGATTTCAGCAGGGTATGTGTATTTCGGGGGTGCCGTGGAGTCCTACACATCAATTGGCAGTGTGGCTGCTCCCAGGTGTTCGCTCTACACCCTCCTCGGCCCCTGCATGCAGCCCACACCACAGGGGACTACCCTGCACCCCCAGTCATGTCCCGCAGGCAGCCCATCCACCATGGGCATGCCCCCCAGGCAAGCCACATGTCAGCTTGCACTACTGATCACCAACGCATGACCCCCTCCATCCCCACCCCCCAGCACTGAGGGGCACCTGCCAGCAGGCCCCCACTCATGTCCCCCAGCACCCCCACCCCCAGCAGTGCAGGGCACCTGCCAGCAGGCCCCCACTCATGTCCTCCAGCACCCCCAACCCACAGCAGTCAGGGGCTCCTGCCAGCAGGCCCCCACTCATGTCCCCCAGCACCCCCACCCCCCAGCAGTGCAGGGCACCTGCCAGCAGACCCCCACTCAAGTCCCACTCATGTCCCCTTGCACCCCCACCTCCCAGCAGTGCAGGGTACCTGCCAGCAGGCCCCCACTCATGTCCCCCAGCACCCCCAACCCCCAGCAGTGCAGGGCACCTGCCAGCAGGCCCCCACTCATGTCCCCAAGCACCCCCACCCCCCAGCAGTGCAGTGCACCTGCC
Source organism: Ambystoma mexicanum (assembly GCF_040938575.1). Lineage (NCBI taxonomy): Eukaryota > Metazoa > Chordata > Amphibia > Caudata > Ambystomatidae > Ambystoma > Ambystoma mexicanum. Next base: position 480,637,102 of record NC_090926.1, read on the forward strand.
AGCAGGCCCCCACTCATGTCCCACACATGTCCCCCAGCACCACCACCCCCCAGCAGTGCAGGGCACCTGCCAGCAGGCCCCCACTCATGTCCCACTCATGTCCCCTTGCACCCCCACCCCCAGCAGTGCAGGGCACCTGCCAGCAGGCCCCCACTCATGTCCCCCAGTACCCCCACTCCCCAGCAATGCAGGGCACATGCCAGCAGGCCCCCACTCATGTCCCCCATCACCCCCCAGCAGTCAGGGCACCTGCCAGCAGGCCCCCACTCATGTCCCCCAGCATCCCCACCCCCCAGCAGTGCAGGGCACCTGCCAGAAGGCCCCCACTCATGTCCCCCAGCACCCCCACCCCCAGCAGTGCAGGGCACCTGCCAGCAGGCCCCCACTCATGTCCCCCAGCACCCCCACCCCCAAGCAGTCAGGGGCGCCTGCCAGCAGGCCCTCACTCATGTCCCCCAGCACCTCCACTCCCCAGCAGTGCAGGGCACCTGCCAGCAGGCCCCCACTCATGTCCCCCAGCACCCCCACCCCCCAGCAGTGCAGGGCACCTGCCAGCAGGCCCCCACTAATGTTCCCCAGCACCCTCACTGCCCCAGCAGTCAGGGTCACCTGCCAGCAGGCCCCCACTCATGTCCCCCAGCACCCCCACCCCCCAGCAGTGCAGGGCATCACCAGAAGGCCCCCACTCATGTCCCCCAGCACCCCCACCCCCCAGCAGTCAGGGGCACCTGCCAGCAGGCCCCCACTCATGTCCCCCAGCATCCCTACCCCCCAGCAGTGCAGGGTACCTGCCAGCAGGCCCCCACTCATGTCCCCCAGCACCCCACCCCCCAGCAGTGCAGGGCACCTGCCAGTAGGCCCCCACTCATGTCCCCCTGCACCCCCACCCCCAGCAGTCAGGGCCCCCTGCCAGCAGGCCCCCACTCATGTCCCCCAGCACCCCCTCCCCCCAGCAGTGCAGGGCACCTGCCAGCAGGCCCCCACTCATGTCCCCCAGCACCCCCACCCCCCAGCAGTGCAGGGCACCTGCCAGCAGGCCCCCACTAATGTCCCCCATCACCCCCACCCCCCAGCAGTCAGGGGCACCTGCCAGCAGGCCCCCACTCATGTCCCCCAGCACCCACACCCCCCCAGCAGTGCAGGGCATCTGCCAGCAGGCCCCCACTCATGTCCCCAGCACCCCCAGCAGTGCAGGACACCTGCCAGCAGGCCCCCACTAATGTCCCACTCATGTCCCCTTGCACCCGCACCCCCCAGCAGTGAAAGGGCGAACTCATGACACAAACCCAAAAGTCAACTATGTACATCAACACATGTCCGCCACACGAAGGCAGGCGGTAGCGTCCCTGCGCATTAAAAAAATGTGCGCTAACAAAAAGCACATATATACAGCTCTGATGAATGTCCCATACTGTGGCCCTCTAGGACAAATGATGTGCAAAGGGGTATGCGACAAACACGGACACCCGCTGTGTCAAAAATAGCATGTATTTTGTGGGTGCACGGGAAGTTTCACACGCGATTGGGCCTGGGCGAGCGGGGTACGTGTATTTCAGGGGCTTGCGGGAAGTTTTACACGCGATTGGGCCTGGGCGAGCGGGGTACGTGTATTTCAGGAGCTCGTGGGAAGTTTTACACACGATTGGGCATGGGCGGGGAAGTACAGGAGGCAAATGCGCGGAACGCCCCCACGCACGCACCAAAAAAGACACACTAATCCGGAAACACGTACACCAGCAGGAAGCAGGCGTATGTGGACCTGCGCAGCATAAAAGGGCGTACAAACAACAAGCAAGCTCAGACGCCAGGATGGACATGCCGTTCCTAGCAGCAGTGGTCGTGGGATACCACAGGAGGAGGAGGAGGAGGATAGTCAGGCCCAGAATTTTCACACCCAGAACCAGCCTTTTTGGGATGCCTGTTGACCAGGTGTATGGGAGGTACAGGTTTCCACCTCACATAATACTCGACCTGGTCAGTGAGTGGGAGGATGACCTCACATCACCTACCCTCTGCTCCCAAGCACTCAGCCCCCTGGAGAAGGTCCTCAATGTACTGTACTCAGCCCCCTGGAGAAGGTCCTCAATGTACTGTACTTTTTGGCCACCGGATCATTTCAGCGGACAAGTGCCATAGTGGGGGGGGTGTCACAGGCCACGCAGTCATGCTGCCTACACCAGGTCTTGGCCATCATGACTGCATGCTCATCAGTCCGCAGGCACATATACCTGCCCAGAATACCTACAGAAAGGCAGGCTGCCGTCCAGGATTTCTATGGGGTGGCACAAATCCCCAAAGTCCTAGGTGCCATTGATTGCACCCATGGGGCTCTACTTCCCCCCAGGGCATCAGAGCACATCTATAGAAACCGCAAGCACTGGCATTCCATCAACGTGCAGGTAGTATGTGATGCCAAGGGAATCATCACCTCAGTATATGCCAACTAACCAAGGTCCACCCACAACAGTTTCATTTACAGAATGTCAACCCTGAACCGGGACCTAGAAGCTGGGCGGCATGGTGATACATGGCTGCTTGGTGAGTATAAATGCCACAGCACATGCATGCATGCCAGATACTGAGTAATGTCACAACCCTACTAATGATACCCATCACCAACTCCCCAGGGGACAGTGCCTACCCTCTGAGCACCCACATGATGACGCCAATTCGGAACCCCACCATGCCACCCGAGGTAAGATACAACACAGCCCATATTGCAACGCGGGGCATTGTGGAGCGCACATTCGGAGGGCTCAAGTCACGCTTTTGCTCCCTTGACCATTCTGGCGGGCAGCTGTTATATGCTCCCCCAGTAGTGTGCAGGATCATGGTGGCTGCATGTGTCCTGCACAACGTTGCAATACGCCGGGGCCTGCTGGTGGACATGCTGGTGCCCCCACATCCCTAACAACATGCACGCCAACTGCGCATGGGAGGGGAAAGGGCAAGGGGTGAGGCAGTCCGAACGCAGCTGGTAGCTAATTACTTCACTTAGAATCACAAACCTGTGGAGTGCACACAGCCCTGCCACATACCAGCTGACAATCGATGATGACATAAGGGACAGTGAACTGTCACAACCTTACCAGCCTGAGATTGGTCACCTGGAAGTGTCACAATGTGTGCATCCCTACCTACAGAAAAACCACCAATGCTGTGTCATCAAAAGTCACATATGCTGCATTATCCCCTTGCAAAATACAACATGAGAACAGTGCCATGTACCCAGCCCCTCCCCAGCACCGCCACCCAACACACCATGGCATGTCATGCTATGTGACAGCAAACAAATCAATCCCGAAAACCTGACACAAGTGTCACAAAGTACAGTGTCCCTAAAGGAAACTGGCCACACACAGTATGCTCCCAGTAATGTTGAACTAACAGCACACATGACCAAATACTTACCAACATTACAATGCAGCTACACAAGCTCAAACATAACTAAAACATGACAGTGTTAAGTTAAAGTAGTCGTAGTCTTACAACCTGAATATGCCTCCACATCGCCCCCTTCCAACTGTAGTCTTGCAGGCTTCAAAACTTGTCTGTGTACTGCATACAACATGAACTCCATCTCCAAAGTAGAAGGCCTTGTGAAGACATGAGGAATGAACCTGCAAATTTAGAGGGAGACATGGAAGCAGAAGCATACATAATTACAACATGCAGTGTACAATACAACAACAATATACACAAGGAATGTCTACACAGTATTGACTACAGACTGCCCACACAGCTCATGGGAGCCCAACATCACTGTGTACATCACTGTCACTTGGTCACACCCTTTGCAAGCCCATGGAAACGGGAAGCAGGAGGGGTGTGTGTCTCACAAACCCAAGCATCGAACCCAAACTCAGGACAAGCCTGCATGTTTCCAGCCGGAATACAGTGGATGCCCACGGGAGCCACACAAGGCAACACACTGTCAAAAAAAAATAAAAAATAAAAAATAAAAAATGGCCATGTGGGGGCCAGGGGGGTGAGACCACCCAGGAGGTCCGAGGACAGGGTGCGCACCAACAGCCGCCTGTGTGGATGTTGGGGAAAAAAACACCTCCATGGGCTCATGGCCTGCACGGCTATGCCAATGTGGGAGAAATGCTGCTGTCGCTCTGAACACCCTCTGCTGCTGCCACAGGAGGTGGTGGTGCTATGGGAGGCAGCCCACGCAAAGCCAAGGTATGGTCCTCCATGACAGCAAGCATACGGGTGTGGAAGGTCTCGTTCTGGAGGATTATAGTGCGGAGATCCCCATACAGCACATGACGTGATGCCCATATATCCTCCCGAGTTGCCTGCATCTCAGCTGAGAGTGAACGTTTGAGCCGCTCCAGCTGCTGTTCTGTCCTCAGGTTAGTGGAAGTCTCAAGGTCAACAAGAGTCTTTCTCCCTGAGGTGAAGGAGTTCTACCCTCAGGGCTTCCCTGTGGCGCTGGGACTCTTGATATCGATTGGCGTAGAGTCTCCAGTGATGCCCGTCTGTCCCTGTTGGATGCCAACATGTCCTCCCTGTGTGATTGGCAAATGGAGTCTGTTGCCTGCTGTAGTTGCTCCATCTGCCTTTCAGGGGGTACAATGGAAGTGGCCACCCTCTCCATTGCTTGAGCCATCATCTCAACTGATGCTGCCTGTTGGGTTGCCATACCGTACATGGAGTGTTCCCATGCGGTATTGCCTGGTAGCGTACGGCCACCACGTCGGCGGGCACCACACCTGTTTGGGGCAAGGCGATCTGCGCCTTGCTGTGCCGGCACTGCCTGATGCTGCAGGAATGCATTCCCCCTCTGATCTGCTGGCCCAGGAAGAGGATCAGATGTTGTGGAGTGTGACCCTGCACCCGTAACCGCTAAAGGCTGACTAACCAACACTGACATCCCCATAGAGGGTTCTACCACTGGTGCAGGTGGGTTGGACAGAACATAACCCCTTCCAGAAACACCTGCGACGCCACATAGGTCTCATCATCCGAATCAGCACCTGAACAGAGGTCTGGGGAGGTTCACCCAGAGACACCCCTTGACAGAATCGTGTGCAGCAAGAGTGGGTTCTCACCCACCACCACACCACGTCCCCCACTGGTGGCCGGTTGTGCCTCAGGTTCCTCCTGGGTCTGCACCATCTCCTCAACCTCAACAGCATCAAGTGCGTCATCCCCTGCAAAAACATGAAAGACAAAAAATGGAAACAGGCATTAGAACCATAGCACACAAATAGGCCTGACAAGCTACAGAACCAGTACATGATTTACACATGTCCCACATGACTATAACCATCCCATGGATGCACTGTCACAGAGTTGGAAGGGGAGGCAAAAGTCAGCCACTGATGACACCAAGATGGAAGATCAACACATTTGCTGCATGCTGGGTAGCATTGCCATCACACATTGGCCTGTGAGTGGCATGTCCTGTACATATAAATGACACATGCCATCACACAGATGGCATGTACCATAGCCATGGTACATTCCACAAGTACATCCATATGTTAGTGAAGGAGTACTGTCACCCATCCATGTGACATGGACATGAAGAGATGAAAAATGCCACATAGTGTGAAAAGATACACCATGTGCCACACACTGCAACACATCCAGTGTACAAAAATACAGTGATCGCAGGGCCATTTACACATCAATGGTTGTGCACTTCAACATGACAGGAAACAACTAGCATGTTCCACATTCAAACAGGCCCAAAAACATCATGTGATCAGGACAATACTCATTCAGCCTGAATGGTCAAATCATTCAACTACCAAGGTGACACATGTGGGCCAATGTGGGGTTCTTCAATGACAGAAGAATGTCACAAAAGTGGGAGAATTGAAACAATCAGCTTGAAAGAACACTGAAAAATACAAACAATGTTGTTACATGATGCCACCTCAAGGGAAGCTGCCGTAATGTTGAGCTAAATTACTACTGTGGGCAGAAGGGATACTGTCACACCCAAATTCAAGGCCGCAGAATGTTTTGGATGAAGCACATGGGTAACCCATACTACTCAGTCACACACACCCTCACCTGCCACTCAATCAGAACCCTTCACCCAAACAACATACACATGCATTACACACACACGCATGGGCACTCACCGGACAATGTGTCATAATCGGGTAGTTCTCCCACACCTTGGATCTGTTCCTCTGTGACGAAGGTCCCAGCAACAGACTCATGTTCAGTGAGTTTGTTGTCCTCTTGTGGAGACCCACCGCGAGTCACCAGAGTAGCGGCATGATTTGAGGCCAGCTTGTTCTTTGCTCTGCCTTTCAGGTCGTTCCACCGCTTGTAGCAATCATCAGCTGAGCGCCTCACAAATCCAAGGGCACTTATGTGGTCGGCGATGGTCTGCCGGTGTGCCTTACGTTGACCAGGTGTCGTCTTGAACCCTGCAGTCACCACCATTTCGTGGCTATGTGCCAACACATAGCTTACAAGTGCATCAAGTTCTGAATCATTGAAGCAAGGCTTCCTTGAGGTACTGGAGTGTGTAGCCGTGCCTGGGGTCTCAGCCTGTCGTGCCAGAGCACCCTTCTTCCTCTTCTTTAACGTGGAGCAGAGCCAGAGTGGCTTATGCCGCTCTGGTCAGTAGGGGCAGAATCACCGGTGGACTGGGTAGTAGGAGTGTGGGAATGCACAATGACCATAGTCCTTGATGCAGGCATTGGTTGCAGGGTAATGTTGGCAGGGGGAACGTCAGTTTGATGGACTGGGACTGACACTGTCCTGACTGGGAGAGTCAGAGCTGGGGCGGATGGAGCTGCAGCTGCCCCTGCAGCCTCTCCACCCTGCATACTTGGGGCAGCAGATGACATAGCTGCCCCACATACACGTGGATTGGTGACAACAACTTGCACCGCCACACGTGGCCTCGACTTGCTGACCTGGAAATCAGCCAGGGAGTCATCCTGTGCCAGGTCAGGTGCCACAATGGGCTGGTCCAACAGGGGCTGAGCTTGGATGGTGTCAGCCACGTTTCCCTCAACCATGGGGGGGGGGCATGGGTGTCCCTGATTGTTCCTCCACACAAGGGGGCATAGGGGCACCCTGCAAATCCCGGCCACATCCCCTACTGCGCCCACCACGCCCACCTTTTGAGGGTCAGCCACCTTTGCCTCCCTTACCGCTTGCTCGCCTCCCAGCCATGGCACTGATGTTGTTGTGCGTATGGGAGTTGCAGTAAACTATTGTCCTGGGCAATTGGGGGTCAAAGGGGTAGGATACCAGATGGAATTCGTACCATAGTGCTCTAACAAGGCTGTCTGTGACCCCTGGGGGAATATGACGGGTCACACAACGCACAGGCAGCCCGAAATCAAAAATATACATGCACGCAACCCCTCGTAGACCACGTGCGTGAAAAAATGAACCCGCACTATGCTGTGGCACCCAGAAACACAATAATAAGCGTACGTGTAATACACTCAGCCTACAATGACCTCTGAAGGGGAAGGCGACACACGTGGCAAGCACAGTTGCTAAGTACGTGCGGAACTCACCGTCTGCCTGGAAAAAGAACGTGAAAAATATGCGTGTGTGCGCGTTGGCAACACCCCCACCAAAAGAAGAATTGTACACTGTCTGAGGAGACAGGACAAAAGAAGAAGTGAACTCTGTTTGAGGAAACAGGCCCAAGAAAAAAACAGAAAATTGCTGTCAGAGGTAACAGGGAGTACGAACTAGAAACGCTGTGAAGTAATCACATGTGAACCGACAAGAAGTACAGATTTCACCCACTCGCTCTCCACGAAAAGCACGTACAAGGAAATGGCGTCCCACACGCAGCTTTTAAACCGGCCCACACGTACACGTCAGAGACGCGTGTACGCGGGCGCTTTCATCCAATTACACGCGATGACACTCGGAGGTGCAGTTTTTCCACGTGTGCTCCGTCATCACGTGCTATGAGTGAAACGCCCGCGCGCATAATGTAACTTACGCGCCTACGCGCTAAGGCCTTTCGTCCAATGGAATCGCCTGCGTGTGCTGACGCGCTTACACGCTAAGGGCCTTTCCTCGAATTACACGCTGACGTACAAGATTTTCACATGCCAAATCACTCCGTATCAAACTGGCCACGCGAAAACACACGGAAGACCACGCTCCTGCCCTGAAGGCCATTTTCCTGCCCCCAAGAGCCCCGAGCACGCTCCCACCTGCCATCTGCTGCTGCCTGCCTGCCTGCTGCCCACGTGCCCTGCTATTTGCTGCCTGCACATCAGCCAGGGGTGCAGTTGCTGTGACCACCCCTGCTGGAACTGAAGACTCCCGACAGGGATACCATCGCTCCACAGCCCAGCCCCAGGACCCAGTTGCCCACCCATATCTGCCTCTTGGGTTGCCATGTCGTTCACACCACCATCTGAGACCACTGGCAACCCCAGCCAGAGAGGCAGAGGGCCACCAGCTTCACTGCCACTGAAGTTGGTGTCCTGGTGGAGCAAGTCCTGGGGCAGTATGATGCCCTCTTCGGAAGTTTGCGCGCCGACAAGGAAGGACGGACTCGGATCTGGACGGACATCGTGACTGCCATCAAAGCGGAGGGGCTGGCAGTCCGCAAATTCCAACATGTCAAGAAGCGCTGGGAGGACTTCAGGTCCAGGACCCTCAACAAGGCCCGGTGCCTCTTGAAGGCAGCGGATGCTAAGGGGCGCCGGGGCCACCTGTCAGAACACCAGATGAGGGTCCTGGAACACATATGCCCAGCGCTCCACGTCCAGGTTCTTGAGAGGCAGACCCGTCTGGAGTCGAGCGGTAAGTGTACATGCATACTGATTGGAAGCTGTGCGTCTGGTGGTGTCCCAGTAGTGTGCAGGTTGCACATGTGGTTTTGTAGGGCCATGTATGGATGTGTATGTATAGGGGCGTGAGGCTAACACATGTGAGTCCTCTCATGTGTGAGACACATGGATGGTGTATGTGTGGGTAAGCATGCAAACCAAATGCATATGTGTGAGCACACATGTTTGAATAACTGTGTATGTAAGTTGGAATGGTAGTGGTGTCACACATGGATGTTGGTTCCAGATGCATGTATCTGCACCGTGTACATGTGCATGTGTGTGTATTTGACAAGGGTGCAACAGTGATGCACATGGATGCATGTGACACTGATATGTAGAAGGCTGATTGCCAGATGTGACATGGATGCCGATCTCATCACTGTGACAGTTGGTGGAGGTGTACACATGCATGTAAGTGTGGTGGTGTGTGTGCATGTCTAGTGCACTCCCTGTGTTTCATGTGATGTCTGGCTCATCTTTGGCTGCTCATGCTTTTGTATGTGTATGGATGGTGCTGGCCGTTGTGATATGGCTGCGGAATAGCTCATGTGTGTGATTTCAAATGACATGTGTGTTGGGGATTGTGATTCCATGTCTGAAGTTTGACACTGCCACTCATGTGGAACTGTCATGTGTGTATCAGTCCATTGTACAGTGCCCTGATGCCTGTCGCCTATCTCTCCCTGTCTGCAGCATCAACTGATGAAGAGGGCAGAGAGGGTGCTGTGGAGCCCAGCGGCAGGGATCGCATTACCAGCCGGAGACGCAAGGCCCGGCTCCCCTCCCAGGTTGTGATCTCGTCGGGGAGTGAGGAGTCCGGTGACGCGTCCCAGGCCGCAGCTGCCGAGGGTAGGTCCAAGAGGCGGAGGTTGGAGTTGGACTCCTCGGTAGCAGAAGGGGCAGCTGAGATCCCACAGGGTCCGATCGAGGAAGATGGCATGGAATCATCCAGGTTGGTGGGGGGTTTGGTGGAGGAGGAGGCCATGCAAGGGACAGAGACGGGGTCTGGAGGTGGGGATCCACTGGTGCTAGTGGTGCAGTGCAAGGGCAGGGACAGTAGGTAGCACAGTCTGCCGTGGAGGTGCCTGTGTGTAATCCTGTCCCCGATCCTGTCACTGCATCATCCCGCTCCAGCAGGGATGCCTACGTCCAGACCCGTTCTCAGGGAGGGGATCAGCTTACACCAACTGGCCTTCCTCTCCCTGCGGATGTGGCTATCCGGCACCGGGTTGAGCCTGTCCTCGGTGGGGTGGCATTGCGTCAACGTGCCATGCGAGCTGACCTGCAGTCTTTTCATGAGGAGACTGCATGTCTTCTCGCATGGCTTGTTGACCGCGTTGACCCACTGGGACAGCTCACCAGGGCCGGATTCCTCAGTTTTCTGGACCTTGTTCCGACCCCCTCCTCAACTGAACCCCCTATGCGCCAGTCGTCCTCCGTGCCATCATCCCACCCATGTGTCACCTGGGTGCCCTGTGGAGCTGCCTCTGACCCTGCAGCCAGGCTGGTAGAGGACACATCCCTACCACAGTCGGGAGTCGGACATCCAGCAGGGGTGGCCACCTCGACAACTGCACGCCAGCCAGAGGAGGATGTGCAGGCAGCAGGAGCCAGGGCACAGGCAGAGGCACAGCAGCAGCAGCAACAAGGTGGGAGCCATAATGGATCGGGGCCTTCAACATCGGAGGGGCAGGCATCGGCCAGAGGGCAGGAGGACCCAGGACAGGAAGTGTCTTCCGTGTGGCAGCGGTTGGGCCATGCTATAGATGCGGAGCGGCAGCGGGCGGAAGAGACACGGCTCACGATGGTCAGGGCGGAGATCTCCATGCGTAGGGCACTGAGGCGTGCCGAGTGCCTCAAGGCCATTCGCAGGGACCTGGAGGTCCAGATGTCATCGTCCCTGCGCACCCTCAGGGCCATGGAAGAGGACCGCCTCTGGGACATCGAGCTGGAGTTCGATGATGCCCTGACCCGGGAAATCAGAAAGTGAGCCGTTGGACTAGCCCACTGCCATTGTAAATAGTTATATAGTGTTAGGTTTCCTTTTGTTTTTCTTTTTATTTGGGGCGCTTGGACAATGCCTCACCTTTTTGTATATAGTTGTTCATTATGTAGGGTTTTTGTAGGTTTCCTTTCAATGGTTGGACTCATGGACCCTGGATTTGTACTTTGTATATAGTTCCACAATGGATTTCACTTCATTTGCCTTTTTTTTTTAACCATGGATCAATGGATTTTTCTTTTTTTTCACTTTGGATTTGATTTAACGGACAGACTCTTTGGACCCATTTGCTTTTGGATTTTGGGTTTTTATTCTGGTTTTACACATCTTCTTTTTCATATTTTGGACATGCAGCTTTTTATTTATTATTTACATTATTGTGTGGTTTCATTGCATTCCCTTGCTTTTGTGTCTAATACATTTTTATTTGATACTTCATTGTGTGGTATGCTTTCCTTGGTTTCCTGCATGTCACAATGCCTGTTTTCTCATTCACCTGCACCCATTGTGTGTGTGTGATGGACAAGTATTGATGTGCATACTTGCCATTTGGGATGTTTCATGTGATGGGGATTTCAATGTGGGGTGTATGTAATACTTGGTTGTGTGTTTCGACTGGTATGGCGTGGGGTGGGATTTGGGTGGCCATTAGGCCCATGATTGTGGATCGTGATGACATGTTGTGGGGGACATGAGTGGGGGCCTGCTGGCAGGTGCCCCGCACTGCTGGGGGGTGGGGGAGCAGAGGGACATGAGTGGGACATGCGTGGGGGCCTGCTGGCAGGTGCCCCGCACTGCTGGGGGGTGGGGGTGCAAGGGGACATGAGTTGGTGATCAGTGGTGCAAGCGGACAGGTGGCTTGGCTGGGGTGCATGCCCATGGTGGATGGGCTGCCTGCGGGACATGACCAGGGGTGTGGGGTAGTACCCTGTGGTGTGGTCTGCCTGCAGGGGCCATGGAGGGTGTAGAGGGAACACCTGAGAGGACCCACACTGCCAATTCACGTGTAGGACTCCCCGCGCACCCCCGAAATTCACATACCCCGCTCTGACAGCAAAATCGCGTGTGAAACTTCCCGCGAAGCCCAGTAATACTCGTACCCCAATCGCACAGGGCCTATCGCGTGTGAAACTTCACGCGAACTCCAGTAATACACGTACCCCACTCGCACAGGGCCTATCGCGTGTGAAACTTCACGCTAACCCCAGCAATATTGGCCCTGTGCGAGCGAGCGGGGTATGTGTAGTTCTGGGGTACAGCGTGAAGTTTTACACGCGAAAGGGCCCTGTTGAGCGGAGTATGTGTATTCCTGGGGTTCGTGGGAAGTTTCACCCGCGATTTCAGGAGGGTATATGTATTCCTGGGGTTCGCGTGAAGTTTCACCCACGATTTCAGCAGGGTGCGTGTGTTCCTGGGGTTCGCTGGAAGTTTCACACACGATTTCAGCAGGGTACGTGTATTCCTAGGGTTCGCGTGAAGTTTCATCCGCGATTTCAGCAGGGTACGTGTATTACGGGGTTCGCGTGAAGTTTCACCCGCGATTTCAGCAGGGTACGTGTATTACGGGGTTCGCATGAAGTTTCACACGTGAAAGGGCCCTGTTCGAGGGGAGTACGTGTATTTCAGGGGTGTGCATCAAGTTTTACACGCGAAAGGGCAACGCCCGTGCACAATACGTCACAGACGCGCTAAGGGCCTTTGGTCCAATGATATCACGTACGTGTGCTGACGCGCTTATGCGCTAAGGGCCTTTCCTCGAATTACACGCTGATGTGCAAGATTTTCACGTGCCAAATCACTCCATATCAAGCTGGCCACGCGTACACACACGGAAGACCACGCTCCTGCCCTGAAGGCCATTTTCCTGCCCCCAAGAGCCCCGAGCACGCTCCCACCAGCCATCTGCTGCTGCCTGCCTGCGTGCTGCGCACGTGCCCTGCTATTTGGTGCCTGCACATCAGCCATCTGCAGGGGTCCAGTTGCTGTGTCCACCCCTGCTGGAACAGAAGACTCCCGAATGGGATTCCATCGCTCCACAGCCCAGCCCCAGGACCCAGTTGCCCACCCACTCCTGGGGTTGGCATGTCAGGCACATCTCCATCTGGCACCACTGGCAACCCCCAGCCAGAGAGGCAGAGGGCCACCAGCTTCACTGCCATCGAAGTTGGTGTCCTGGTGGAGCATGTCCTGGGGCATTATGATGTCCTCTTCGGAACAAGACGCGCCAACAAGGAAGTAGTGGATAGGATCTGGGATGACGCAGTGGTTGCCATCAACGCGGAGGGGCTGGCAACCCGCAACTACCAACATGTCAAGAAGCGCTGGGAGGACTTCAGGTCCAGGACCCTCATAAAAGCCCGGCACCTCGCGGAGGGGGGCAGGGCCAGCCTGAGAAACATCCAGATGAGGGTCCTGGAATGCGTAGGCCCAGCGCTCCACGCCCAGATCCTTCGGAGGCAGACCCGTCTGGAGTTTAGCAGTAAGTGGCCAAGCATTGCTGTGTGAGACAGGACATGTTGCAGTGTGCTGGTAGTCTGATACTTGCCTGTATGTGTGACATAGGCCATGTATGGATGTGTCTGTGGAGGGACATCATGGTCATGCATGTAAGACCAGTTATGTGGGAACCACATGGTATGTGCATGTGTTTTAATGCAACATGGGGACCTCTATGGAGAATGCACACCTGAAAGCATGGCAGTCTCTGTTCCTGGACATGGAGGGGGGTGAGGAATGGGTGCTGATGTCATGTATATGTATGGTGCATGTTTGTGTGTGTGTGTGTGTGTGTGTGTGTGCGCCAGAGAAGTGTGTGTTTGACTTTGAAACACCATGGATGCATGTGACTTTGAAGGCAACATCTTGGTTTACAGGGGCCCTTGTACATGGGTGTTGATGTTGATTGCAGGTGCCGGGAGTGTTTCTGCATGTGTGTTGCATGCATTGACCCATGTGTTGTGGAAGGACAGGATGGAAGTGACATTTGACAGTGCCACTCATGTGTTATTGCTTCCTGTCTAGGGTATTTTGTACTGTACCCTGATGCTTGTGTTCTATGTCTCCCTCTACGCAGCGTCAAGTGAAGAAGAGGGCGGAGACGGCGCTGTGGAGCCAAGCGGCGGGGATGCCTCCACCGGGCGCGACACAAGGCCCAGCCACCCTCCCAGGAATAACCATCATCCGGGAGCGAGGGGGCTGGTGCCGCGTCTGCCACAACGGCTGTGGCGGAAGGGCCGGGTGAGCCCCCATAGGGGCTTCCAATGGCAGAAGACGGTGCAAAGACATCCAGGTTGGTGGTCTCCACAGAGGAGGAGGAGCCTGCTACTGAGCTTCACATGGGGCCTGGTGGGGGTAGTACCACTGGTGCAAGTGGTGCAGTCCAGGTCCAGGGTCAGGAGGCAGCACAGGTCACTGCGGAGGGGCCTGTGCATGTCGCTGTCCTTGACCTTGTGACTGCACCATCATGCACCAGCAGGGAGGCCCTGTCCCAGGCCCCTCCGCAGGTAGGGGAGAGTGCCATGTCACCTGCCTCTCCACTACCTGCGGGCGAGGGGTCCCGCAACCGTATGGGATCCATCCTGGTGGGTGTCGCATTGCGTACATGACATTCGTGATGACGTGCATTGTTCCTGGGTGGAGAACGCACGCCATCACGAAGAGCAGCGATGTGACGTGGCACTGCTGGGAGGGGCTCTGGTCGGTGGGTTCCTACATGTGACGCGCACTCTGGCGGACCTCTCCTCCTCTGTGTAGGCTATGTGCCGTTCGTTCTCCACATCGTCTTCCGGTCCAGATTCCACCAGGGCCCCCTCTGGACTTAGCCTGACCAACACAGCCAGCTTGGTGGAGATCCCATCCCTGCCACAATCGGGAGTTGGTGGTCCAGCAGGGGTGGACACCACAACTGGAGACCAGCAGATGGAGGATGTGCAGGCACCATCGGACAGGTCACATGGGGAGCAGCAGCAGCAGGAGCAGGCTGTAGGTGGGAGCAATGTTGGCTCGGGGCCATCAACATCAGAGGGGCAGGCATCGGCCATAGGGCAGGAGGACCCAGGAATGGGAGTGTCTTCCATGTGGCTGCGGTTGGGCCAGCAGATAGGTGCGGAGCGGCGGCATGCGGAAGAGGCATGGCTCACGATGGTCAGGGCGGAGAACTCCATGCGTCGGGGGTTGAGGCGGGCAGAGTGCCTCCAGGCAACTCACAGGGAGTTGGAAGAGGCCCGCCTCCAGGACATCGACATGGAGTTCGATGATGCCCTGGCCCAGGACACCACAGAGTGAGCCGCTGGACTTGCCCGCCGCCATTGTATATAGTTAGATAGTGTTAGGTTTCCTTTTGTTTTTTCTTTTTTTTGGTTGCCCTTGGACAATGCACCACGTTTCTGTGTATAGTTTTTTATTAGGTAGTATTTTTGATAGGTTTCATTGCTTCAGTTGGGCTCATGGACTCTGGATTGTTCATCTGTATAAAGTTCACCATTGGATTCTTCTCTTTTTTTTATTTCACCATGGAGCAATGCTTTGTTGGACTGTGACTTTGGACACCATTTCCTTTGGATTTTTTGGATTATGATTTCTTGTTTTTCAGTTTTTAAGGGACATGCAGGTTTTCTTTTTTTATTACCATTGTTTGTTTGATTTTCATTACATTCATGTTGTGTTTAATACATTTTTTTCTTCATACTTCGATGTGTGCTATTATCTCATTGGTTTCATGCATGCCATGATATGGGTTTTCACATTCACTTGCAACCATTGTGTGTGTGTGATGGACATGTGTTCATTTACATACTTGCCATTGGTGTTGTATCATGTAATTGCTTTTTCATTGTGGGTGGATGCAATACTTGGTTGGTTCTTTGGGCTGGGGAGGCTGGCCATAAGGGCCATGATTGAGGATCGTCATGACCTGGGGGCAGGGGGACATGAGTGGGACATGAGTGGGGGCCTGCTGGCAGGTGCCCCGCACTGCTGGGGGGTGGGGGTGCAAGGGGACATGAGTGGGACATGGGTGGGGGCCTGCTGGCAGGTGCCCCACATTGCTGGGGGGTGGGGGTGCAATGGGACATGAGTGGGGGCATGCTGGCAGGTGCCCCACACTGCTGGGGGGTGGGGGTGCAAGTGGACATGAGTGGGGGCCTGCTGGCAGGTACCCTACACTGCTGGGGGGTGGGGGTGCAAGGGGACATGAATGGGACATGAGTGGGGCCCTGCTGGCAGGTGCCCCACATTGCTGCGGGGTGGGGGTGCAAGGGGACATGAATGGGACATGAGTGGGGGCCTGCTGGCAGGTTCCCTGCACTGCTGGGGGGTGAGGGTGCAAGGGGATATGAGTGGGACATGTGTGGGGGCCTCCTGGCAGGTGCCCTGCACTGCTGGGGGGTGCGTGTGCAAGGGGACATGAGTGGGACATGAGTGGGGGCCTGCTGGCAGGTGCCCCTGACTGCTGGGGGGTGCGGGTGCTGGGGGGCATGTGTGGGGGCCTGCTGGCAGGTGTCTCTGACTGCTGAAGGGTGGGGGTGCAGGGGGACATGAGTGGGACATGTGTGGGGGCCTGCTGGCAGGTGCCCTGCACTGCTGGGGGGTGGGGGTGCAGGGGGGCATGTGTGGGACATGTGTGGGGGCCTGCTGGCAGGTGCCCCTGACTGCTGGGGGGTGGGGGTGCTGGGGGACATGTGTGGGACATGAGTGGGGGCCTGCTGGCAGGTGCCCCTTACTGCTGGGGGGTGGGGGTGATGGGGGAAATGTGTGGGGGCCTGCTGGCAGGTGCCCCTGACTGCTGGGGGATGGGGGTGCTGGGGGACATGTGTGGGGGCCTGCTGGCAGGTGCCCCTGACTGCTGGGGGGTGGGGGTGCAGGGGGACATGTGTGGGACATGAGTAGGGGCCTGCTGGCAGGTGCCCTGCACTGCTGGGGAGTGGGGGTGCTGGGAGACATGAGTTGGTGATCATATTGCAACGTGACATGTGGCTTGGCTGGGGGGCATGCCCGTGGTGGATGGGCTGCCTGCGGGACATGACCAGGGGTGCAGGGTAGTCCCCTGTGGTGTGGGTTGGCTGCAGGGGCCGTGGAGTGGGTAGAGGGGACACCTGGGAGGACCCACACTGCCAATTCACGTGTAGGACCCCCCCGCGCACCCCCGAAATACACATACCCAGGCCAATCGCGTGTGAAACTTCACGCGCACCCCTGAAATACACATACCCAGGCCAATCGCGTGTGAAACTTCCCACGCACCCCCAAAATACACGTACGAAGCCCAATTGCATGTGAAACTTCCCGCGCACCCCTGAAATACACGTACCCAGGCCAATCGCGTGTGAAACTTCCCGCGCACCTCTGAAATACACGTACCCAGGCCAATCGCGTGTGAAACTTCCCGCGCACCCCTGAAATACACGTACCCAGGCCAATCGCGTGTGAAACTTCCTGCGCACCCCTGAAATACACGTACCCAGGCCAATCGCATGTAAAACTTCCCGCGCACCCCTGAAATACACGTACCCAGGCCAACCGTGTGTGAAACTTCCCGCGCACCCCTGAAATACATGTACCTAGGCCAATTGCGTGTGAAACTTCCCGCGCACCCCTGAAATACATGTACCTAGGCCAATCGCGTGTGAAACTTCCCGCGCACCCCTGAAATACATGTACCCAGCCCAATCGCGTGTGAAACTTCCCGCGCACCCCTGAAATACACGTACCCAGGCCAATCGCATGTGAAACTTCCCGTGCACCCCTGAAATACACGTACCCGGGCCAATCGTGTGTGATACTTCCCACGCACCCCTGAAATACACGTAGCCAGGCCAATCGCATGTGAAACTTCCCGCGCACCCCCGTAATACACGTACCGCACTCGCACAGGCCCTTTCGCGTGTGAAAGTTCCTGCGAACCCCGTAATACACGTACCCTGCTGAAATCGCGTGTGAAACTTCCCGCGAACCCCAGTAATTCACGTACCCCACTTGCACAGGCCCTTTTGATTATGAAACTTCATGCGCACCCCTGTAATACATGTTCCCCGCTTGGCGTTTGCTGTTTGGCAGCCCTGTAAACTGGTCCAGGGTTAGCGCAGCCCTTTGCGCTGAATTGGGAATTTTGATGGCTTTTCCTTGCGCGAGGGCGTTCTTGGGGGCGTAACTGGCGCTGCTGCAGGGTCGCTGTGCCACTCTGCACCATGGCTGGTTTTGGAGGCTAAAATACATGAATACGCTGTGCGCGGAAATCGATTTTAGTGCACGCGGCTGGTGCAGACATTTGCACGTGCACACTGTGCGCCAGCCGCGTGCGCCACTTTTGTGCGAAATTCTATGAATTACCCTGTAAGTACTTCATTTTTTCCTTTCAGTGTTTTCTTCATTTTTCTAATCAATGTTATGTTTGTTGCCTTCCTGCCCATTTTTAACAACAGTTTTATACCTGTAGACGTATTCTAACTGAGCATGTGTTCTTACACATTTTTGTTGTACATCCGGTTTCCTTCATCTTTTCCATTAATGTTTTTTTGTTGCCTTTCTGCCGATTTTTAGCAACAGTTACATACGTTTAGGCGTATTCTGCCTGTGCATTTGTTTTCAACGATCTGTTATAATCATTTATTTGTGTCATTTTTCCATCCTATTGGGTAGTTAGATACCTGTGGGCATATTCTAACTGTTTGTAGTCTTTCACATACTTTGTTGACAATTTTAAAGTACACCTTATTACGTACATTTTGGCCTCAAGAATATTAAATACGCATTTGTTAGGTTAGCTGGCAACCTCTGCTTTAGAGTAATGGTTCTATCATTACATTCAAACCATCCAGAACTCTTTTTAATGTATGCAGTGTAGTGACCTGCATTGGTTGTAGCTTCTGCATAGTAGATTATTCCTACTGTTGTAAAGGTTTTCTTTCCAAGTGACACTTGACCGTGTGTAAATCCAGTTAGTTTGCAGTTGTTTTGGTGCCATCTGCATTATAATGTAGAAGCATAACTATTATGTAGGCACTATGTGATTGTATCAGTAAGGTAGATCGATTGTCTGAATTGCAAATACTACATAATCTGCCATGGTTTGCATTTTGTACAAGTTGCTGAAATGGAATGCTCTCACAATTTGGTATGGTAATATACACAAATCGCTCATTTTGAATTTCTTCCTGTATCACTTTGTTACAGAGAGTGCATGTATGTTTCCACATGTACGAAATTTGGAAGATTTCATTTACAGGTATGCTTTTGTTTTCCAATACTAATAGTATGTACATTAGAAATTCTTGTGGATCTTCTTGTGAGTTCAAAGTGAATCTCACTATTCCGGCACAGTCGTCCAATTGTTGCCTTAATTCATAAACACTGTATGTGGTGTCAGGATTGCTTGTTGCGTTTATATGCAGCACTAACATTTGCAAACACAATTGGTCTGTGCTGTGCAGGTAAATATTGTTAACAATTGGTGGCAATTGAAATAGAATAGTCATTGCTACATTTGCATAGCAACTTGCCCCACTTTCATTTGTAAATTTGAATGGGCCAGCAAGTTCTGTATCTGAGTGCATTTTTCATTTTTTCTGTTGCTTCTTTGCTGATGTGCCTGGTTTACATTCCCTAATAGGTTCTTTATGTTTGCGGCAATTGATGAAACGTTAGCTTCTTTTCTTTTTTTTGCGGAATTTCCTGTTGCATTTTGTTGCATTTCCGTTTCATTTACTTTTCTTTTACCACGTTTCACTTTATCTGGAACAGGGTATTGTTTCAGATGAGGGGTGTACAGTGAATGCAATCTATTGTATTCTAGAATGCAAGGAATATCAGCTTTGACTTTACTTGAATCAAAGTTTATTAGCATTAGACTGTCAAGTGTACGCAAGCGTGATAATGCTACGTAGCTCATGCCTTCCTTAAACACTGTCTTTCCTATATCTATCATTACTTTCTCTAGGGTAAGACCTTGGGATTTATGAATGGCAACTGCACATGCAAGAGTTAGAGAAAATTTACATACATGTCTTTGAAGAGAAGGAATCGAGCCATTGAGTGCCCTATCCTTTTTATTTCTGAAACGTGTTAAAAGCAAATATTGACAAACTGAATGCTGCTATCATGTGGGTATGATTGAAAGCCAACAACTGTACCCAGTGCTCCATTAACTAGCCCTTGCTCTACGTCAAGGTTATGTTTCAGCATTACTCTACAATTTAATGATAATTTCAATACTTTTTCCAACCCAGCTGTGTTGGAGATTGAATTTTCTAAACTATTTAGTCTTGTTGTGGCTTGCTCACACATGGGTACTGTCAAACCATGTATGTCTAATTTGTCTGTGGTGCTAATTTCTATTATTGCTTGCATTTCTTTCTTTAACATTGTTTCATTGAAATTGAAACAGCTTGCTAGAGTTGGCATTAAGGCCATACAATTGACATCCCACATTTTTGTGCTTGTTTTGTTCCATAACATCACTTGCACATGCATTATCGCCATAAAGTGCATGTATATGCCGCTTTTTCAATACAGCTTGTGCTTCTTGTGATAATACACCAACTCTAATACTTTTCAAAATGTTGGCATAACTGAGATCTGCAGATTGCTGCATGTTCTCAGTTAATTCTCTGTATTGGAAATGTTCCCAAAGGTTAACATTACCTATGCTACCAACAATTTTCCGGCAGAGTTTGTGGCCTAAGGTTTTAAAAATCGGTTCACCTTTTACTGGTGTCAATTGTAGATCTCCGAAAATGATAATGTGTTTTCCTGCAAAGAGTTCTTCGTTATTACTTTTAAGTACTTCTTGTAATCTGAGATGAATCAAAGCCAACATTAGATTGGAGACCATGCTCACTTCATCTATTAGTAGCATTCTCATTTGCTTCATTACTCTATGTAATTCCATTGCAGCTTCTGCAGAAAGTTTGTAGTAGTCTAATTTATTTTGATGCTCTACTGGAAGCAGTAGTAATCGGTGTAAAGTCACACTGCCTGTTGTAGGCAGCTAAACCCGTGGGGGCTGTTACAACAGCTGACAGTTTGTTGTTTGTCAATTGTTGAAGGAACTTGCTGATAATTTTGATTAAGAATGTTTTCCCTGATCCAGCTTCACCACTGACGTACAGCAGCATAGGTTTGTAATTTTGGCAGGTGCATTGTTTATTTTCGTGTTGTACGCCATGCACAATTTGTTTTGTTACCTCTTCAAAAATTGTGCGCTGATCTTTGTTAAATTTCCTTGTTGTACAGTTAAACCCTCTGTATCTTCTTGATACAGATACATGGGGCCTCAATAGGACCCTGGCGGAGAGGGTTTTACGCCAGCGTAGTGCATGGCGTACCTCTCCGCCATACTACGAGTTCCCGTAGCGCCATGGAGGTTTTCTCCGCCTGGTTTTACCAGGCGGAGAAAACCATGGCGCTACGGGACCTCGTTGTTAATTACGCCACCGTATTTTACGGTGGCGTAATTAACTCCTTCCCCACTCCCATTATACCCTATGGGGCAAGAATGGGAATGGGGAAGGGCAGAATGGGGATTGGGGATTTACCGCTCCGCCGAGGTCGGAATGGGGCGGTAAATCCGCCAACCCCCATGGCGCTATCGACGGCTTTCCGCCGTGCTTCGCGGTGCATTTAGCACCGCGAAATCCGCCTGGGTCCTAATGAGGCCCATGGTGTTTTCTACTTCTGCCATAGCAACTTCAGCCTCATTTGCTATTAGTGGTTGTCCTAATGGTTCTTGACTTCCTGTTACAGAAGGTTGACTACTGTCGGAAGAGTCTTTATCTAGTTGGGCCTGAATGTCTTCTTCCTGATGCTGCTCATTGTGTAACATAGTTTTGTACTGTGTAAAGTTACCATTGGTGATAGTGTTTTCATTTGCTTTGAAAACATCTTCATAGCACTCATAATTATCTAGTATGTCTTCCTCTTTTCTCCATGGTTTGAAAAGTTGTAACAGAGACATGTAATATAGTTATTTCTGTTGAGGAGTTTTTAATGACAATTTCACGTGATTAATTAAGCTACGTTTGTTAAGTTTCACTAAGCTTCCTTCACAATCGGTCACTCTATATCGATGTTTGCTTTCATCGGGTTTTACATTATTTTTGTATGCAAAGTTTCGAGCTATGTGGTATAGACACATGCTTTCCAGAGTGCTACTCCTTTTTGGATAGTATGTGTCCAGTAAATTGTTTTTTAGAATGTGTTGGCTTTTGGGATCATTTCTGGCAATTGTTTCTATGTCCTCATATGATTTTAGCACCCTTTTTCTAGATTTTGCAGGACCAAGACTGAGCCATACTATGTTGTCTGATTTTCCATACAAAGCAGTGACGGTTAAACGGTCTGCTGGTTCATAGGCCCCACATTCTCTATGAGAGAGCATTTTTATGCCTAGGCTGTACAATTTCTGTGATGTTTTTTCTGATGCCAGGTCATCCCAGAGGTCTTGAAGCTCTGTTTTTTCTGCTTTTGTTAAGTATGCTGTAACATATCATATAACAGCAGTTCAATTGTCTGCAATGTACTGCACATCTATGTTTGCATTCCATAATAGGGCAATGATTGCATTGTAATCATTGATATATTTTGATTCTTCCCTTCTTTTTATGTAATATGTGTTTTTAGGTGATTTACCTTTCACACTATGTCGACCTGAAGACATGAAGTTGTTTACTTCACCTGTTTCTGTAACTGGTCTTCCTTGTTGTACAGTTAAACCCTCTGTATCTTCTTGATACAGATACATGGTGTTTTCTACTTCTGCCATAGCAACTTCAGCCTCATTTGCTATTAGTGGTTGTCCTAATGGTTCTTGACTTCCTGTTACAGAAGGTTGACTACTGTCGGAAGAGTCTTTATCTAGTTGGGCCTGAATGTCTTCTTCCTGATGCTGCTCATTGTGTAACATAGTTTTGTACTGCGTAAAGTTACCATCGGTGATAGTGCTTTCATTTGCTTTGAAAACATCTTCATAGCACTCATAATTATCTAGTATGTCTTCCTCTTTTCTCCATGGTTTGAAAAGTTGTAACAGAGACATGTAATATAGTTATTTCTGTTGAGGAGTTTTTAATGACAATTTCACGTGATTAATTAAGCTTCGTTTGTTAAGTTTCACTAAGCTTCCTTCACAATCGGTCACTCTATATCGATGTTTGCTTTCATCGGGTTTTACATTATTTTTGTATGCAAAGTTTCGAGCTATGTGGTATAGACACATGCTTTCCAGATTGCTACTCCTTTTTGGATAGTATGTGTCCAGTAAATTGTTTTTTAGAATGTGTTGGCTTTTGGGATCATTTCTGGCAATTGTTTCTATGTCCTCATATGATTTTAGCACCCTTTTTCTAGATTTTGCAGGACCAAGACTGAGCCATACTATGTTGTCTGATTTTCCATACAAAGCAGTGACGGTTAAACGGTCTGCTGGTTCATAGGCCCCACATTCTCTATGAGAGAGCATTTTTATGCCTAGGCTGTACAATTTCTGTGATGTTTTTTCTGATGCCAGGTCATCCCAGAGGTCTTGAAGCTCTGTTTTTTCTGCTTTTGTTAAGTATGCTGTAACATATCATATAACAGCAGTTCAATTGTCTGCAATGTACTGCACATCTATGTTTGCATTCCATAATAGGGCAATGATTGCATTGTAATCATTGATATATTTTGATTCTTCCCTTCTTTTTATGTAATATGTGTTTTTAGGTGATTTACCTTTCACACTATGTCGACCTGAAGACATGAAGTTGTTTACTTCACCTGTTTCTGTAACTGGTCTAGGGAAACCAAAGCAGCATTTGGTGTAGTATTTATCTTTGTTTTTGTATTTACGGCGACAATATTTGCCACATTTGTGTCTTTGAAATTGTAAAATCTGCCCATGCAGCTCACTATGTGTCTGTTGTGAAGGGATTTCACATGTGACATATTTCTGGATAAACTGCAAAACAGTGCTAGCACTGTCATGCCCAAATTTCGGAGCACCTTTGATCCATAACAGCATGTGAATGTGTGGTGCTCCGCTTGCTTGATATTCATTTCTCCAAAAGAAGTGTTGCACTTCTCCAAGGGGAGGACCAGTTTTATTGCAAATAAAGTGTAGCATTGCAATGAAACGATGATGGAAATATCTTGAGACATTAACTGGATCTAGAGAGCAAAGTTCTCCAGGTGTTAATATATCTATGTTGTTTTTGTTGCTTTTAGCTATGCGTAGGAACTCATGCAAATCTTCCCATGCATATTCTGCACAACTTTGCGTAACAAACCAAGTTGGTGGTC
The DNA here is from genome assembly GCF_040938575.1 of Ambystoma mexicanum. Taxonomy (NCBI): domain Eukaryota; kingdom Metazoa; phylum Chordata; class Amphibia; order Caudata; family Ambystomatidae; genus Ambystoma; species Ambystoma mexicanum. The sequence continues at coordinate 480,661,165 of NC_090926.1, forward strand.
CAAGGTTTCTGATCATGCAACGCACGTCTCTGTGCCGTCTGAACCAGTATTCCTTTGTACCACGCATGTTTGCAAACAAATTTGTTATACTTGACTGTAAAACCTCATCTTTTTCTTGTACTTTTTGTATTAACTGCATAGCTGACATATTTTGACAGTGCGTTCCAGATTTAAGAATGTGTGCAACTCCATAACATAGTGTTGATAATTCACTTTCATAGAGGAGGTGGAATATGTATTCCACATTTTGCCTAAATCTGGGATCTTGCGAATACTTTCGTAATGAGCGGTATTCTGATGCCCCAATCTGAGTGGGTCTATCATCGTATCTCCGACCTTTTCCAGTTGGAAATAGCAGTGGAAAAGCACGTGCTTCTATACTTTTTTCCCTAATACTCATTGGTGACCTTTTGGTTTGTCGCATTTGGTAAGTTTCTAGTGCATCATCTATGCTTTCATTGGAATGCAATGGATGAATTGTGTAATGGTGCAAAAGAGTGGATACTGTAGCTAGATCCAAACGTTCGAATTGCCCAGTTTCTGATGGCTCTTGAATTATTTCAGTTGTTTGCCTTAAGCTTTCATCAATATTTATTTCCTTGTAGTACTCATTATTATTTTTAGATATTGCAATGCTTGTGTTACTTTGTGTAAGTCTACTAATTGTTGCCAATTTTTTTTATCCTTTGTTGGTACTCCATTTACCAAGACTATTAAAGAATGATCTATTGAACGTTCCACTCCTAGAGTGTGCACATTTTCAGTTAGATCTAATGGCAAGTAAACTACTTTGTCACAAATTCCTTTCACCAATTCAGAGGAAGGTAAATTTGCTGTTTTTGGATGAAGTCGTATAATTGCTTGAAATGGGTGAACTGTTTGAATTATTATGCTATCATACAAATTGAGCTGCTGCAGGATTTTTGGTTATGGAAACAATTCCAAATTATTTGTAATTGCACGTGAAGGAGCGTGGTTGTTGTCTAATTTTGCAGTACAATAACTGCAAAATATTAGGTGTTCAGTTATTTCATATTTGCTTTCAGCTAAAAGATACAAAGCTAATTCAAACCATTTAGAGTCTTCATTGTTTTCTATTTTTTATGCTATGTCCACATTTTTTGTGTTCCTTTTGTAAAACGTTCTGCGGCAACATACACACACATGATTTGGTACTTCAGCTGATGACCTTTTAATTTTAGTATTTCTTTTCTATATGTGTGTAATATAAGGTTGCTATGTGCAGAATTGTCGCTACTATGCTCTAAAACTGTTGCATTTTCTACGTGGCTTTCACTTCCAAAATACTTTTTCTGAATACGGTCCATTTCTTCTTGTAAGTATTTGGGTGTACCATGCAGAAGAGTGGTATGTAAATTGCCTAATTCTGAAGCTGGACTTTTTGCACAGTATATTTTGAATTAACTTTCTACGGTAAAGCTGGACTTTTTGCACAGTATATTTCGTACACTAAATTTCTTACTTTGGAATGATGTACTGCTATTCTTTTGATGTCATGGAAGGTACTTCAACACTAATATGAACAACTTCATTTTGAGAAGGATGGCACTGTCCACGAGTGCTTGTAGAATTAACTTTCTACAGTGAAGCTGGACTTTTTGCACAGTATATTTTGTACACTAAATGTATTACTTTGGAATGATGTACTGCTATTCTTTTGATATCATGGAAGGTACTTTTGCAAATAGGGCCAGAAATTCAGGCTAATGAATGTCCTTTTAGTCCTGTGACTTTCCGCACTACACAAATATCCATATTTTGCAGCACTTTCATTTTACTTTTCTCATTACTTTTTACATATTGATTGAGGAACTGACGTAAAGATTTGTAAGCTTTGTTTGGAATAGCACACATTGATGTGCATGGCCATTTGTATACTGGACGGTGTGGTTCTGCTGAATCAAGAGGTAATTCTGAGTTTTCAGAAGACAGTTTTGTAAGCAGTGTTTCTTGTTCCATGATGGTAGTATTGATTTTCTCATACCCTCATCCACTGCTATGGATGGCAATTGTGTTTGTTTGATTTTGTTTGTATGCTTCTTCATTAAAGTATGGCTCTGTACTTGTTGTGTAACTCCATTCACCACCAAAAACATGCAAAAATTATTTTTGTTCACATTCCGTTTATTTCTGAGTTTCATTTGTAGTTTTGTACTTAGTTTTGTTAAAGCTTTCATCCTTTTCAACACTAATATGAACAACTTCCTTTTGAGAAGGATGGCACTGTCCACGAGTGCTTGTAGAATTAACTTTCTACGGTACGATTTAAGGGACGAGGATGATTTTGGTCCTCTTCTTAGTAGATTCTGAAGTTCTCTGTGACAAAACATTTTTGCTAACATACTTTTTTTAAACATACTTTTTTACTATGGATTATTCTTACACTATTATTAGGAACATTGTTAGCTGTACTGGCGGCTGTTTTTTTTTACAACATTTCTGTGTTTTGTGACACTTTTTGATGGAGGAGATGCAGTTTCGGTAGTTGAGACTTCTTTTATTATGTTACCCAACTGCATTAGGTGGTTCGTACCAAGATTCTCCACTAACTCTACAACAGGTGGATACTTACATTGGGCACCTTTATTTTTATTTGCTCTAGTTCTGCGTTCCTTTCTACAGAGCTGCTTTTTAGTAGGCATTCTTTGGTGTCTGTTGAGAAAAAAAAAGTATACTTTGGTCTGTTCTCCAATGTATGTGTGCTGTGTGCATGTGTGTATAAGTGTGATGGAGAAGCTCTTTGGCATGGTGTGTCAATGCACAGTGACCTCTAACTATCATTTGGTAAGGCTACTTTACTGTTTGTATACTAGTACAATGTGCTTTAGGTGAGAGTACAAAGTGCCCTACTTGTGACGAGAACCATTATTAATAACCGAAATGCCAAAAACTTGCTACCACAACTTACTTTGCCAATCTAACCTTCTAAGGATTGCCTATGTTCTTTCAATACCAAACACACAGGGATTTGTCAGCCATTCCACCTGTTATTCTTTGTTCAATAAATGGATATTTGTAAGTAGAATGGTTTACAAATGAATGCTTGCTTTGGTGCCCAAAATAAACAAATAACCCCCGCACCCTCATTAAGGAGTATTTACAATATGAAGGTTGTAGTGTACTTACTTTTTTGTACGATGACCAGGTTTCTTTGGATATGTCGTCTGCAGTGTAGATGCTGTTGACTCTCAGGACAGTAGTCTTCACTATAAATTAAAAAAACAATATCAATTACTTTGTGTGTTTGCAGCGGTCATGATACTGCGGACTTTACTTGTACTTCTTTCGACAGAGGATTAAACTTTCATATTTCATCCCAGTCGATGTGGACATTTCACTTCTCTCTATGCAGTCTTTCCATACTACTTTCAATATGGTACTTGAAAGTCCTTCAAAATAACTACATTTTTTAAGGGTTTGGAAATGCCTTGTTCTTTACAAAATGTAGTATGCATAGGTGAGAGGTTTGTAAGCGATAGGGCAAAGTACTAGATGGGCAAACATTTTGTACTTGTTAATGAAAAGCACGATGTTCAAAAATCGGGAGACCCTCCGAAGGACATGTGAGCACCACAATCGGGAGCAATTACTATTCTCATACGATCACATTGCAAGAAGCATTATTGTAGGCAGTGCAGAGTACAGAACTCCGACATTTTCACATACAAAATTGAAGTCTGCCCTAAATTCTACTTCTGAACTCACACTCTTTTGCGGATGTTACCCGCCTTGTAAAGGGCAGACTCACCCGCCAAGCGTCCTGCACGGCCATTCTATCCAATGGACATCTCCCCCGCCAAAAACAAAATCGGCTGATTTCACCCGCCTTTAAGACAAAAATGGTTGAGAGCTATGCCTAAATAGGCATGCTTGCAATGTATGTACAGGTTATGCAGACGACAGTAAGCGGTCGTGCGATTTGTTAATGACAAATCGGCATTGTTGCACTTTAAAAGGGGGAGCGTTGTTATGTGTTCCCTATGGAAATTTAACGCTATTATTTTGTCTATTTTACATCATAAGGGTTCCACATGTACTCTGATTAAAATGTACATACCAGTACTCTATACTGATGTATGTGCACATGCATGGAGCTGTACGTAGAAATTTGCAATCCTTGTACAGTCGCTTGTGAAGTAGGTGTTTTGAAATGGTATGCGATTTTCATTAAGAATCATCGACAGTAATTTTGAAGTGCGCAATGTTGATGACGGAGTTAAAATTATTGATGTTATATGTGATTGGTGGATGATTGTGCGACAGCTTAGTTGTGTCCAATGAGGGACTCGCTTTGGTACCGCTGTAGAAAGGGTGGAAGAACTGGGTAAGAGTTATGTGCCGCACGTAGGCAATGCTGGTCCGCTGGTAGGGCGTGTCACATACGGGTTTCCACAGCAAATCCTGCATGGCAAGACGACTGTAGGCATCAGCCAATCAGATGTTACCATTAGTCTTTTGTGTTGAAAGACGGTGCGCACACTGAAAATGGCATAGGAGCAGAGGGTCAGGGTTTTGCTGCTTGGAGACATTTTTGTGCAAGGCTTACAACACTATGCCGAGAGTAGGCATGTGGCACACCATTTCGATGTGCGAGGAGTGGAGGTAGTGTGGAGCGCTGACACTGATGCCAATGCTGCGGCAATTCTGCAAGTTTGCAGAACATGCGTCGAATGACCACTCCTCATGTGGTCATTTTGCACTACAGTGCTTGCCACTTGGGATACCTGACTTCACGTACTTTGTTGGCAGATTTGGCACAGTTGGTTGAAGCACTCATGACCATCTTCCCAACATCGAAATTTATTTTTTCTGCTTTACTCCCAAGAGTGCAATGGAACAATACTTCTGTTTTCTGTCCAGATCAAAGCATCGGGAGGTGCATCATCAATCGCGGCATGCGTGCATTCAGGCTACGAGTTGGTATGTTTTTTTGTAGCCACGTTAACATTGCTCCAAGCACTGCACATTACTTTGAAAGAAATGGTGTTGTGATATCCTCTTTGGGAATTGCAATGTTTTTTTGGAACCTACGACTTGCTTTAGAGAAGGTTCTGTAATGTTTGCATGAGTAAAGCAAGGACAAAAAATACAAAAAAAATACATAAAATACCACATGTCTGTACGATATGTGGCAAAAAAAATTTAAAAATGGGGAAAAAGGGGAATCAGACTTTAATGTACCGTTGTCACGCTCTGATCCTGTACATGTCCGCAAACATGGCGGAAGTTAGCAGCCAGCATATATCACCACCGGGGATTGAAGGGTGGAGCCGCATGTAAATGAGAATGAGCGGAGCTAGGGATTGGTCCATAAAGTTCAGTAGGTGTGTTCTGACCGACGTACTTTAGTAAGACCATCTTCTCCCTCACAGGACAACACACAGCCATGGCTTTCCATGCTCGAAAAAAGATTATCTGGATTGTGGGAGACTCATGGATACATTGGTTGAAGGTACATGCAGAAAGGTGAAGTTTATCTACAAATCTCGGATTTCCACATGCGGAAGTGCACTGGCATGGCGTGCGTGGCATGAGATGGGTGGATTTGGTACCTCTTTGTGTTACTTTACAGTTAGAGCGTCCTCCAGATATACTCATCATTCATTGTGGAGGAAACAGTTTAGGCCATGTATCTGACATTTCTTTATAATTTGCCATGAAGGAAGGATTCGCGAAGCTCATGGACATGTTTCCAAATTGTCAAATACTTTTTTCCCGTATTGCCCAAAGACAAAAATGGTTGCGTTCTTCAGCATTTGGTCCACAAATGGAGAAAGCAAGACACAATGTGAATAAGGCTGTGTGTGCCTTTTTAAGGGATGTTGGCATGTCCTCCTTCCACAATGAAAACATTTTGTTTCGTAGCACTTTCATTTTCCGCAGAGATGGAGTCCACCTCACATATGCTGGTAATCAGATGTTTCTTCACAATTTACAAAATGCATTGGGCCCTCTTTTGCAATCACACTAACCTATCTGACAATCCATTTTCCACAATGCACTGTTTTTCATCCACACAACACACCACCAAAAGGCTCTTTTCAGAGCCATCACTTACTCCCAACGTACACTTTATTGCGTTTGTGCCGCTTGCACCCTCCCTTTTTCCCCTCTACGACTGTCCGCAAAATTTTGCTGAGCTCCACAGGGGTCTATGGCCTTCACTTGATAGTTTTATTGTTACACTGAGAAAGGCGGCTCTGAAAAGAGCCTTTTCTGTCATTGTTGTTTTTACATTCATTAATTAACAGCACTCGACACAGTAGGAGAAGAGGCGAAAGGAGGGTAAGGAACGGACACCAGCCACGGGGATAAGAAAGGGCAACTCAACAGACAAATATTATGGGTGCTCTTTATTTAGGTAAGGAGCAAATCTTCTGGTCCTCAGTGACTGCAGCCTCAAAAGCACTTCGAAAAAACTCTCCCCCCTGCAGAGTACTGCTTCACAATACGTGCACACTACTGTCACCTTTGAAAGGTAAGGGTCCACAGCATTGCGAATGGCTTGTGAAGCAGCTGGAGGGAGGGGCTCCCCCACAGGAGTGTCTCTTGTTGTGGGAAGAGCAGATTCCGAGGATGCTGTGGAGGAACTCAATCGACTACGCTCTTCACATGGCACCACCTACGAATGTCTGCAGTGTGGACAGAAGTGAGGTGTCGCTTCATGGTTGTCGTACCAAAACTGTACGCTCTAAATCTCCCACGACTCAACACCACATTGCACTGGTTACACTTCACCATGTTCGCACATGCTTTTGGTACGTTCCCATAAATAGAAAACAACCGCCACACCCACGACTCCCGCCAAGTGCTCCTAGTGCAGAGTTCCTCCACTTCATTCTCTTCCTCCTTTTCTTCCTCAAGCTCTACATCCTCACCCATATATCTCTCTGCAGGCCCTTGGTGAGGTGGTGATGGTTGCAGGTTTGGGGGTGGTGCAGAGGCTAATAACCCAAGAGCAGTCATGGAAGCCATACCAATTAGTTTCCTTTTCGTCACTACAGCAGTAAAGGCAACGCACCTCTATCTGCTATAGCTAGAAGGACAATGAAGATGCGCTTGGGGGTGTGGCCTTTTGAAGGGGTGCAGGGGTGTGCCTCGCGCCCGTCTTCATCCCGGTACACACATTTTACACAGCAACTCATGAGGTAGCCTATTCTTTGGGATGTGTGAAATTACATTTTTACACTGTTCAATAGTTTGCCTTGTGTCTACAAGTTAATTTTTAGTGTTGCGGAAGCTCACAAACCATGGAAACTAGTCCCCACACGCAGCATAGGTGTGGTCACAAGGTGACGTCCTCAACACATCTGCCCCCTTAATGAAAGTCCCCTGGATAGCAACTGCAAAGATGCAAACATGTGAATGCGCACAAGTGTCCTACAGACAGTTTTCAGGTTCTCAAACTACTTCAAAGTGCGACACAAGTGAGACAGTCAGTTAGCAACTGGCGCCATGTTGCCAATCCTTTTGTTTGTACTGTGCATGTGCATATATGCAATGTTCACTGTACAACAAGTTCCAGTGTCCTTAGAACAACTCCATTTTGTTTGCCTATGAACTTGCCGAACACCATGCCTGTTCTACAGACTGCAACATTTTGACTGCGCCCAATATCGACCGCTATACTGTCCTTCCCACACTCCCTTTTTACTTATTTACACCCTTTCCGGAATCTTGTGTGTTCTACGACCATGTATTATCTCGTTTCCAAGTGGTACGCCGAGGTAGTATATCCTTTGGACACCCCTTTCTGTTTATGTATGCACATTTTGAAAAGATGCTGCAGTCACACATCACATCCGTCTTACTTGGCATTAGACAGCACCCACATTCCCTTGCTTGCGGATAGGTCGAACAGGCGCGCTGTTCGCGAACATTTTACGTCTTTTTTAAAAGAAATGTACACACACACTCTTTCTCTACAACTACTGTACAAAACCATTTACTACACACATACACACACATCAATCTAAAGAAACAGCAGGTGGAGCGGACACTGAAAGAAATATGGGGGAATTTGGATTTAAAACAGGCTGGTTATGAGGGGAAGATTTGTGAGGGGAAGAAGGGATGGATACTTTGTCGAAACGTCTATTTTCCTCTTGCAGGTTTGGGGATGGGTCACTCTGGAATGGAGAAGCAGGGCATGTGCAGGTGCGGCAATGGTACTGAACATTTCCTCTCACAACGTCCTCTACAAACTCCTGTAAACTTTGAAAATTGTCATTCAAAATGTCCACTTTCTGCTCTATCCTTTTTATCCTGTCTTCTTCTATCTCGTTTGTTGCCATTTCCTCTTTTTTTTCCTGGTCTGTTGAAAAGAAAAACACCATAATTTAAATGCCTATAAAATACTGGTCACTATTCTCCATATGCATACCATAGTGTACCATTGTTGTTGCTGTCTTCAGACATTTCCCCGCGCGGGAAATACTCCTCAAGCCACTCCAAACAACTAGCCATTTCTGAGTCAAAACAACAGAAAGAAATTATTATTTCTGCACCACATACCAAAAAAAACACACGCACATAAAAAAATGACCTGCACTCACTCTTTTGATGTAATCTCCCTTCGTCCTACTGCGTCCGTCCACTGTCGTTCCAGGATGCTGAGTTTCTGTGAAGTGCTTACGCTGGAGGCATCCTTTCTTTTTTTGGTTCCATCCACTTCATTCTACATGGTTAGTAAATGTGTTGTTTTCTTTTCACACCTTCAGGTTACCATATTTACTTATTACTACTTGCAATATCTTTATTGCCTTCTGCAACGTTTCACACTTTTTGTGCAAGACAATAGTACATTTTCAGATACCCCCCGCCTCTTTGGTTAATGGTGATTCTGTCTGCCCCGTCCGCAAACAGGCACTCAGTCCGTCCCTTTCTAAAATCAATATGGAGGGAGTTCTGTATGTTCTATGTTAAATGTATGTCAAGTACATAGATTATACTACATATCTCTCAAAATCACATGATTTCAATGCATTTTCTGCTGAACAACTTCATTGCCACAATTTCATGCTTAGGTTCCACCTTCCAAAAATCTGTACAATTCCCTACAACAACAAAAAACTTTGCTAAGGGGGCGTTATGGTTAAGTTGCCCTCCCAAAAAACAGTGAAATTCACTACAAAAAATCTTTATTGAGGGGACATTATGGTTAAGTTGCCCTAACAAAAACCTGTTCACTTCACTAAAAAAAAAACTTTCCACTTACCCTTTATGGTTCAAATTAAAACCGAAAAACCCCAGAAATTCGTACGTTATGGTCAACTAAGCCCCCAACCCTGCCACCACCCCTGTGCACTGCTAACACTGACACCCAGACCATGAAAGATGTCATCTCACATGTCAATGATCCCATCAATGACAACATCACTTGTTTAGCCCCTTTCTTTCCCTTCCCTGCCATACATATATATGTACATTTACTAAAAAGACTTCACTAAAGGAATGTTACACTTCACAGTGCACCCAAACTCCACTGCACATTGCCCCTTTATAGTAAGCTAAGGAACCATAACTCACACCATCTACGTGCATTGCTAAGACTAACACCCATGACCTCAAAGATGACATCACAAATAACATTGATGACATCACTGATGACATCACATGTGAAAATAATATTCCTAAAAAGTCCCTACCTACAAGGATTTCTTTCTTCTATGTTGGTAGCAAGATGTGAGGGGTGATTGTGTAATGTTACACATGTTATAACTAGCTCACAAATCTAGACTTAATGCACACTTGTGCTACAACAAACTACAACAAACTATACACATGACGACTCAACACATATAAATGAGTGGCGCATAAAGGGAAACTGAAGTAAGTTAGAAAGAACTAGTAGCATCCGACAGTTTATCTTCCTGTATACAAATTAATTGTGTGTTTGAGGCCTACTATTGCCCCATGCATGTGCATCATGAGCTGACACCAGACCATAAGGAAAATACTTTAAAAACACACGACACAGGTATCATTTTGCTATACAGCACCTTTTACATGTTCATATTGTTCTGGTTAGTGATTAAAACCACCTAGCCTACATTTTTCAATGCACCAAAATAAGTGAGGCAAACATGTGATGTCATCAGTGATGTCATCAATGTTATTTGTGATGTCAGACTTTGTAATTAATAAGGTCCAAATTAATTGCGAATCGATTTTGAATGTCACTGCCTAAGTAGAAGGCAGAGTGGACATCTCTTACAACCCAACAATTATGTTCTATGCTTTTATCACCAATGGACATTTTTAGCATGCACTTGCTAGGCAGGAAATGTTTGTAATTGGGAGTTTCCAGGCCCAATTCCCACTTATCAATCAATTTAAATGTGGTAATGGTCTGATCTTTTGGGAGTTTCAAAAACAATGCTTCGCTGATGAAGCTTGTTCAAGAGGAGAGGAATTTGCTGACGGGCCCGTTGGTCAGCACTCACCCTCTAGAACTTGTAAGACAAGATAGCTGCACCATGTGAGGACAGGGGGTGCAGGATTCACTTACTCAGACACGACTCAATAACGAGGATTCAGTAGTTTGGCAAAGGGAAGTCCGTTTAATGATACATACATCAAACAGGGAAACAAACGGGGATCAGCTGTAGTGCGATCACCGGTCCTGCTCCGACTTCCTCGAACTTCAATTGAACAGAGATTCTTATAGGCAATGTTCGTCATCATTGACGTCTAACTTTACAAAACTCGACATGTAATATAATTGGTTAGGAAAGGTAACTTAAGTATAGGTGTTATATCTGTATATGATAATAGGGCATACAGATTGGATAACTCTTATCGGTTGGGCGTCTACGCCCATTCCTCTACATCACACGTGATAGACGTCACATACGACTATGATGTCCTATTGGTTACAATATCTATAGGACTTAAGATAACTTGGTCCATTGTGATTGGGCAGGTTACACCCCTAGACATACATTTCCACTTTTAATTAGCAGCATGCAGAATGGACACACCTGTGCCTGGTGTCCCAAGTTTCACCCTGCCTCTCTTCCATCAATCAGTGTTTTAGGGTGACGTGTCAATTACTTGGCTAAGGATGGCCTCGAAACTGTAGTCTCTTATCGGGGAAAGTAATGGCATCCTCGGGTCCTGGATGAGATAAGGCGATGGTACTTCTTTGCGCCTGGCTGGTCACGTGTTAGTTCACCATGAATTTGCTTCAGTTTCCAGCTTTTAGTGCATTTAATAATGTGTCGGCCTAGCCACCTGCATGGGCGCCCCTTATCTTGACCTTCATGAGGCAGGCTGGTATGCTCTGAAGTTGGAGTCTTGTGAGCTGACGCTCTCCTCCCCTTCTCCGGTTGACCTCGATTTCCTAGGCATGAGCCGCTCTTTGTCGATTCGGCTCCTTCTCTTGTCTTTGACTGGGTTTCGAAACTTGGCCTGGCAGGCCTCTGGCCGCCTGGGTACCTTTCTGCTTTTACAAAATGGAGCCGCACTTGTATAATGTGCCTTATTGAGGCAGATATCCGGTTGGCGCTTGCCGCTCTATCTTCTACTAAGCATTGCAAGCAATATCGATTTCTTAGCATCTTGCGTTTCAAGCCTATTTACACACGTTGAACAGGATGGTTGCTTCCATCTTGTCTCTTAACACTGTTTCCTGGCATTGTAACATTGTCTCCTCTCTGTGCCTATTCCATTCAATTTCGTAGTTACTCGCACTGGCGTGTTATCTTCGATAGCTGCTCTTGTTCATTCTCGAATCTGTCCAGGCCCTTGTGTCATTTCCACTGGCCTTCCATTAAGGCTTTTGGGGTCTCTTCGTGGACCGTGTTTAGGTACTCCTCATTTCGTATCAGCGGCTAGTATGGCTGTCTGATAGGGTACCGTGCTGCCCAGGGTTGTCTGGTTATGGGTGCTTCAACCGGTATGGATCTTCTGATGTATACTGGGCAGGGTCCCACTGCAGCTCTTTGTAGGTTCATTTGCTCTTCATACGTCACATACCTCGGCGAGCGCGTTCCTGGTACCTCGAAATGAGGGGAAGGGGTGCAGGCCATGTCTGGGACCTCATTTACACCCCCCTTCTGGTTGTTTCATCGACCACTTCTGCAACCTACTTTGCATTCATTTCTTTTGCTTCTTCAGTGTCATGCTCATCGTCCTCTGCATTGGTACATGATGGTGTGAATGTGTGAGCCTTTGGAGTCCATATTTTTATCACTCCCTTCGCATGTTCGTCCTTGTTCCACGTCATTAGCTGACAATGTCCATTTGAGCTGCAGTAGATCCATTTCCCTTCATACCTTCTTCGTTTCTTAAGGTATGAGAACTTGGTTCCCTCTGGCGCAAATTTGCTGGCCTTCACAAAGTCTCTTATTTCTTCATCAGTCAGGTCTCTGGGCTTCCATCCTGGTTCAACATCAACCATTATTTTCATCCCTATGGCTTTCTTTACAGTTTTCTGGCACTGTGTCATGATTATCTTGATAACACAGAATCCTTGCAATACCATTGCTAGTAGAGCTCCCAGAAACTTGAATATATCTGCCATCCATTGTGGGACCCATGAGAATAGGTCTCCAAACCAGCTGTCATCATCTACTTCGTCCCTTTCATCGATCATCTGGTTTTTCAGGCTTGTCAGCATGCTTATAGCCTCTGTTAGGGTTCCGTTTTCTTCATTGTGTGATGGTACAAATGTGCAACATGATTCTCAGATTTTTGCACAAACACCTCCATCCATTGCTGTGATCATGTCAAGCACATATCTGTTTTGGAGGGTCATCAGTCTGATTGCTCTCAGCTCTTCTTTGATCGCGTTGAATCCTTTTATAGTGGTATTGATGGTCTGCAATGACTCCCATCTGGTTATCTGTAACCATTTAGCATTCACTCAAACTTGGATGTGGGGCAGGAGTAGTGTTGTGAATACTGTTGAGGTGAGGCTGAACAGCCTATGTTCGTACGGGATTGCATGGAATGCCTCTTCTGATTTGGGAGAAAAGTAATTTCCCCTCTTTATCCTGGATATCAGTTCCACAGATCTTCTTCTTCTTAGATGAGCATCTGCTTTTGGGAAACTGTCCAACTTCAAGTCATTCTTAGGGATCACTAGTGCGTGAACTTGGACGTTCACTAGTGTGCATTTGCCTCCCCAGTTTTTCAGCAGCCTTATGTATGCCTTGGATCCACACGCCCAGTAATGGTCCATAATAACTGCTGTTCCTTGTGCCATTCCTGGAGCTTCAAAGATTCAACTGCAGTTTTGATTCTCTCCCACCTTCCTTGTGCCATTGTTTCTGAAGCATACTTTCGAGCTCTCCAGTGGCACTATCTGTAGGGGTCCGCCTCTATCTTCGACCCATGTTAGCAATTTTACTAGCTTTGGCCACAGAGGTTTGCATAACCTCTGCAAATTCTCTATTGCTTCCTTGCATGCTCCAAGGACCATCCACGCTCGGCAGGTTACTACTCCGTCTTCCCATCCATCTGGGGAGACCACTGACCCCCAGATCTGCATTTGGCCTCTGTTCTTCCAGATTTGAGCCTTCTCTGCAGTTTTTCCTTGAACGTTCAGTCTTGGGTTTATTTCCCATCTTATCCCAGGTCCTTTGACGCCAGGGGTCTCGTACCTGATCACATGATTTCTGGTGTGTACTCGGTTTCTTGTTTTAATGTCCTGGAAGTAGCCATCTTCATCCGGGTGATCCTTTTCGTTGAACCATATCAACGAGGCATCTCTTCCCATAAATTGTCCTCTGGTGGTGCACATTGCTACATGCGACATACAGTGTGCTGTAGTGACATCAATTTCTACAACCACAAAGATCTTGGACTTTCCCATGCTGTATGGTAGGAGTGCACAGACAAAGCATTCTCCTTCTGACTGCCTTTGTCCTACTTCCTTCATGTGTTGGTACCATATGTTGTTTCCGAGATGGGCTGTGCTTTCCAGGTAGTCATTAAAGTCATTGTTATCTTCAAGCGGGCTTCTTTTGATTCTCAGCGTTCTTCTATAGTTTGCTATGAATACGTCCCTGAATGCATCTGTGCTGCTTTTCCATTTCGGGTATCTTGATGGAGCAGTCTGCCTTGACTGCATCGCTGTGGTAGGGGGAGGATTTGCGTTTCCTTTCCTTCCCTTTTGCAGTCTGCCATAAACTTCCCGTATCCACCATTGGTTCATCAACCTCCCAACTTGTGGCTGTGTTGTAGGCCTGCGGCTTGTTCCTTGCGTTAGAGCAGTGTGCTTGCAGTTATAGTTTCTATAGTTCTGTTTTTCAGCTCCCCATGTAGTTTCTTTGCTTTGACTATGAATGGGAACAAATACTCTATTAGCATGTGTGTCTTCTCTGTGAGTTCTTTTGTGGCCACTTCTGTTTTTTTGAGGGATTTTTCTATTTCCTCCTTCTTTGGCATTTCATTTGACTTTTCTTGGTTATCTCCACTATTCTCTTGAATTGAGTGTTCGGCATGCAGTTTCTCCTTCTCTGCTGCCTTCGTTGGAGGCCTTGTAGCCAATGACACTTGCCCTTGTTTGTGTGCATTCTCTGTGTGGGTCCGTGCCGTGGCCAGTGCTACATTATCATTAATTCCGTGCTGACCGTGTCTCCAGCCTTATCTCTCATTCATCACCTCATGTGTATACGTATCGCTGCTAATTACATTCAAATTTAAGTCATTTGATTCATCATTAGCTTTTCTTGGAACTGGAATCACTATATAGGGTCTGGGTGCTCTTGTAGGCCCCTGACGTTCATTATCAATTGGGTGTACTGATAGGGGGACACTTTGTGCACCAATAAAGAAAGCAGTTCTGATTGTTAATAATAGAAAACCAATTATGATCACTGTACATATACACATAATCGTTCTGAGTGAAAGTTTGCAGCATTTGTTTCCGGGAAAGCTGGGGCGTCCTTCTGTTGGGGGTAAAAAGAAGTTACTGTTCTGGGCCCCCATTTCGAATGAGTTCATAATCAGTTATTTATTCCTTTTTTTGCTCTGGTCTCGTGTTTCAAGAGTTCGTTACTATCAGAGGGACGAGTGCTTCTCCAATGTCCCCTCTCGTGTGAGTGACGTGGATAGTCTCTGGGTCCTCAGCACATTTCCTGTGCCAGACTAAGGAAAAGGGTTAGGCTAGCAATTCTGATACATCACATTTATTATGCATATCTATAGTAGGTAAGGTCCCAGTGCACTCCTCGAATTTGTTTTGGTCCTGAGGACATGCTTGTTTAATGCGAAGGAATGAAAAGATAGAACTGCTAAAAATCACACAAAAATAAAATTTTGTAAAAATAAAAGCAAAATAAAAACAAAAGCGAACATGAAAAATAAAATAAAAATAAAAATAAAAATAAAATAAAAATAAAAAAATAACGTGCGGCTAAAATAGGAAAGAATGAGCTAGTCGTATAAAAATAAAGTTGTAAAAATAAGAACAAAAAATAAAAATAAAAATATGGAAAAATAGAAAACGAGTCAAAATCGCAAAAATAATAAAAAGTAGAACAAAAATGAGAAGGATGCAGAACAGGAAAAATACAATGGCGAAGTTCTTGTGTTTGCTCCTTTCGTTTGGTCTCTCAGAGATAAGTGAGGAACAGTGTCTCTTTTCTCTATCTGCTCCATGGTGAAACAATAACGACAAAGTTCTATTTTGGAGTTTCTCCTTCTAAGGCTCTCCTCAGTAGTGGATGTCCATAATTGCTTCTTATTTGCGCTATGATAGCCCTCAGGAGCCTATTTAATTGCGTGTTTTTGCTGGATCTTGGAGGAATGTGGGTATGTCAACATTGCTGGGTCTACCCACTAGTTCTGGAAAGTTTTCAATGAAGTGGAAGAATGTTTTATGCATATTGGCTGTCTTCTGCCATTAATGACATTTGCTCTGATTATCTAGCCTCTAGATCTCAGGCCTTCCTTGCAGCATGAACAGTCTTTGTCTCCTCGATCTGTCCCTCGGCTAAAGATCTCACTGGAATCTGCTTAAGAACTCCCGCTGGAAGTTGGACAGCTCCACCTGGAGCATTATACCTTGGGTGAGTGTGCCCATGTGTGGGGTGTTAGCCCGATCTCTAAGAATTGTGATGACGTCAACATCTGCAGGCCTCCCCACCATTTCCGGATAGTCTGTGACTAATCTAAACAGGAAATTGTGTGCCAGCCGGGTGTCCTCGGGTGATAGGGACATTTACCCTGTTTGGTTATGTCCTGATCACAAGCTTTTCTTTTGATTCACAAAGTTTTTACACTTTCCTGCTGCGTGGATTGCAACCACGTAATTTAGTTTGTACCACACTTGGTTCAGGAACTTGTTGTTTCTTGGATCTCTGATGAAGGTTAGGGCATCTGTGGTTCTCCCGACGAGTCCTGGGCATTCCTCAATGATGCGGAAAAATAGGGTATATGTAAATTCATCAATAATCACTTGAGGTGGGAGCATCTGTACCGTTATCACCGTACTCTGGTAGTACAATGAAGGCTTCCGTGATGACAGTCAGTAATTGCCAGATCATTTTCTTGTTGGCCGGATCTTGGATAAAGTCTGTGACACTGGCTTCTCTCCCTATGAGTGATGGGTATGACATCACCACGAGTTGAAAGTAGGTTAGCACATCCTACTTGAGATTTCTGCTGGAATGTACCATGAATTCTGTGATCAAAGTCTTGATACCGGTTGCTTCAGGATACTGTGTTACACTCTCAAAAATATTGTGTTTGTAGTCTATCAAAGTCTTGATTCTTTGTATCACTTTGGGTATGTCGTGCTTTCAACAGTTCATCTTATCAACGTTGTTGTGGCTTTGGATGTACTTCTCTTTACCCTGCAACCGGGATGCACAGAGTGTTCATTTTATGACCCTTATTATCTTTCACTGGTTTGAGAAAATGTCTAGTTTATAAGCCACAATTCAAATCAGTGTTCCTTTTGCCTTTATTGTGCTGCTCATGCGTCCTTCCTCCTCGCCATGGATCTTGTCTGCACGTGCTGATGTTCTTCCCTGTTGTCTGTTGCTTCTTTGCAGTTGGATGCAGCAGGAGGGCTCTCTCCTAGGTAAGGTTTAATTTCATTTAGGAAGATCCATCCCCTTCTGCCCTGGAGCTTGACGGCGGAGGGGGTGCAGTCTTCTACAATGAAAGGGCCATTCAATCTTGGCTCGTCCCACCTTTTCCTGGTAAAGTTCTTCACCAAAACGCTGTCACCAGGGAAGACGAGGGGCACATGTACACCTTGTTCGGTGTCTTCTTCAGCACTTCCTGCTGCATTTTGTGCTGCGCCACCCCCTTTTCGCCGTCGCTGCAGTTGGCCTGAAATGACAGAGGTACTGGATGTCAAACAGTTCAGGTACTTTTGCATCTCTGTTCCCAGAACCTCCCTAGTCGGCTGGGCATCACAACTAGCTCTATCTCTGGGGGTAAGAGGGGCCCTAATCCTCTGCCTGTAACTATCTCGTGTGGCGTGAGGTGATGGTTGGAGCCTGGTTGGTTCTGAAGTGCATACAATGCCAGTGGTAGGCAGTGCAGCCATCCCTTTTTTAATGTGAGTTTCAACTTGGCTATCCTTTCTTTAAGCAAGCCATTGATCCATTCACATATCCCATTCCCCTCTGGATGATACGCCGTCGAGAACTTGTGCTTTATACCAATCAATAAAGTAATCTGTTCGAACACTGAATTTACAAAGTGTGCTCCATTATCTGATCTCATTACCTCGCAAACCCCCCATCTAGGGAACACTTCCCACACCAGGAACTTAGCAGCACAGGCAGCGTCGGGGTGTGTACAGGGGCCTGCTTCTATCCATCTAGAGAAGGGACACACCACCACAATTAAATACCTGTACCCATTGCACACTTGAATCATGTCGACGTAGTCGATATGTAAGTGCTGGAATGGTCCATTTGGTCTGGGAATGATTCCTCTCACTACTTTTAATGTGTGCCCAGCAGTGAATTGCTGGCAGATAATGCAGTCACCATACAAAATGCAACATACTCCGCTAAATTTGGCGTGAACCAGTCTTCTGAGAGCGTTGCGGCAAGATTTTCTTTTGTCATGTGGATGGGGTAGTGCAGTTGTTCTAATGCTACCTTCAGGAGGGCGACGGGCATTACTGGTTTACCAGTGCTGTCTTGCCTCCACAGCCCGTCAGAGGGGTTTAAAGAACACCCTTGATGCTTCCATAAATTCTTCTCCTCTTGTGGTGCCTCCCCTTGGAGCTCCATTAGCTGGGTCTGCCCCATATTGTTATAGGCCTCCGATGTGGCTCGCGCTACCATCATTCGTTCATGGGTACATGCCACCTCCACATCCATGATTGTTTCAGTTTTTGATGCCATGCGCTTGGCTTCCATGTCTGCTTCATGATTTCCGCGTGACACGAAACCTGTCCTCTTGGTATGAGCGGCACATTTCACGACCGCTATACCCACTGGGAGCTGTAGTGCTTTTATCAGCCTGTCCAATAAGGCTGCATGTTGCACTGGTGTGCCATCTGCTCGGAGGTAGCCCCTCCTTTTCCAGCATGCTAAGCTGCATGCACTGTGGAGGTCAAATAGGCGGAGTCACTGTACACTGTCACTTCCTAATCTGCATGAGTCTCAATGGCGAGTATCAATGACAACAGCTCTGCTGCTTGTGCCGAATAATGAGATGGTATTTGTGCACTAACGAGTACTCGAAACTCCCGATTTGCTAGGTGTTTTATCACAGCAATGCCTGTATACCTTTGTCCGTCTTCTTGGTTGATTCTTGAAGACCCATCAATAAAGACGATCTCCCCACTCGCCAGGGCATTCTCTTTTACCCTGGGGATCTCATCATAGAATGCCTCATAGTTTGCACAGTTGTGTATAGGTTCTCCCTCTGTGACTGGTTCAGCTATGAATGTAGCAGGGTTCACAGTTTTCACAGTTTTACATCACACTATTTTGATCGATGGCTTGGAGATAATCACCTCATAGGCGGATGCTCTTTGAGATGTCAGTGTGCCCTTTGGCTTCTCTAATATGGCAAACAGTGAGTGTTCAACATACAATGTCATGGAGCATCACATCACAATGGACAATGCCTTTTCGATAGCGAATGCGGCAGCAGCTAGGTTTTGTTTGCATGGGAAGTGGCCCTTCATTGAAAATGGATGGAGACTCACAGTACCCCTGTGGCAACCTCGTACTTTTCAGGCGCATTTGTCTGAAAGTAAATGATGTCAGGTCTTGAGAGTCACGGTGCAACGGGATTGAGAAGAATGCATTTTTCAAAACGATCACCATGAAATATTTTGCCTCAGTGGGTATGTTGCACAAAATTGTGGATGGATTAGGGACTAGAGGGAATTCGGCTTCAACTATATCGTTTAACGCTCGTAAATCTGGGATTAAAAGCCAAGACCCTCCTTTTGATTTTTTGACACGGTAAATCACTGTGTTGCAAGGTGATTCTGACGTCACTAGGATACCCTGCTCTATCATGGTGGAGATTGTCTTCACTATTCCTTCATCTGCCTCTCTGGACATGGGATATTGTTGCGCTCGTGGTAAAATTGCTCTGGTTTCAGTTTGATTTTCACTTCACCCACCCCTTTCAGGAGACCTCCATCATAGGGCCGTGTAGTCCATACTGCGGCAGGCACTTGGGCCATGTCGTCCTCAAAGTATTCTGGGCGTACCAGTGCCAACATCATTCTCTGTGGCACCTCTCGTTTGATCATTTTGACCCAAAATATGAGACTCACCTCCACCCTTGTCTATTCTAGGTCAGGATGTTCTTCGAACAGATCGTCATCGGTGACGTCAGTCACTCGATACCCTTCTTCAATGGCAATAATCGCACACCATTGTCTGCCTTCATCGTCATATCCTTCAACCAATACCACTTTTTCTTGCACTGCGGCAGATTGTATTACCATGGGATATACTTGTCCCTCCTCTTCGTGTATGGGTATTCTTGGCCTGAATAGAAACTCATCAGGTGTCCTCATAGATTTATCTGCGAGGCCTGGCAGTCCTGCCATAAGCACCCACACGCCATATGCGAAGACTTCTGGTTCTAATGGTATAGCTCTCATAGCTATACGTCCTGAGTATGTTCTGATCATTTCGCACACGTTTGAATAATGCATTCCTGGAGTGGAGCATACTATACCATCCTCGGTAAACGAGATGGTCATGTTTAGTTTAGTCATCAGGTCCCGACCCAGAATATTTACTGGGGTCTGGTGTGAATATAATAGAGGTACATTCATTTCACGCTCTCCCACTGAGAATGGGAGTGCATCTGTAAAGGGAACTCTACTATGAGCTCCAGTGAAACTCTGGGTATCTATGGCCTCGCCGCAGAAGGAACATTTGCCTTCTCATATGCACGAACGCGTTGCACCCATGTCAACTAGGAAGGAATATTCTTTACCCCCTATGGTGACATTCACCCTAGGTTCCCTATTAGGGTCTGGTGTCACTGATAGGATAGAACACATCAGGGTTTCCCGTGAGCTGTCCTGTTTTATATATAGGTTCGGTCGACTGTACACTTGTGGGTTTCCCCATTTCCAGGGTTAATTCCCCATCCGGGATTATTGCCCTGAGCCATCTTCGGCAGTGCCTGCTGGGGTTGTCCTTGTAGCATATTCCCCATGTTCGGTGGTTGAACCACTTGCTGTGCACCTTGCTCCAAGCCTGCTGCCTGCTGCTGCACTGTGTAATTTTGGGCAACGCCCTGTTGCGGGACGGCAGGTTGATTCGCCATGCCTGCCTCCATCCCTTGGTTATTTTGCCAAATGCCATGGCTTCTACACATGCGCGCCACGTTTCCAGTCATTCCACACAGTCAACATACTGGCAGTGGTCGTGCCATCTGTCCATCTGGCATAGTTGGATTGCCCATCTGTGTGTTCTGGTAGCCACCTTGAACATTCTGAAACCCTCCTTGGTTACCTCGAAACCCTCCCTGATTACTCTGCCATCCTCTATTTCCAAACCCTCTTCCCCTTGGGTAAAATCCTGTGCTACCTTGATAATTCTGTGAGGGGATAGTTGCTTGCTGTATGCTTGGTTCCGCCGGACTGGTGAGTATTGCTCCCTCGAGAGCATTCTTCGATAACTTCCTTTGCACCAGCTTTTCCTCCTCCCCCTTACGCGTTGCCTCCTTTTTTCGATTCTTTTCCTGTAGCAATCTACAATAGTGCGTGATCGTCAATTGTATTTCGGCCCATGGTTTAGCTTCTATTCCCAGAAATTTCTTGAGCTGTTTTTGCACCGGTTCTGGTAACCCTGGGTACAATATATGATAGAATAGAGGGATGGATTTTGTCCAAGGTTCATGCGTTTCGAGCACCCACGCGTCTTGAAAATTCAGGATATAAAGCAACGGATCCTCTGACTCTTTCATTTTTCAAGTCATTATAGCTCCGATATCAGACGTGTCTGGATATAGCGTACGCAGCGCTTTCCACACTGCTGCTCTACAGTTATTAAATGGCGCTCCATCATGGGTGGTGTCAGTTAGGGTTACCCTAGGGTAGCCTGCCCGTTTCCATACATCATCGGCTCTTTCACCAAGTATGGTGATAAGGAGGCCCTTTATGTCTCCTATAGCTAAGGTGACACCCTCCGTCATTTTCTCTAACTCATGTATCGACTTTCCGGCTCCCGATGTCAACATTGGAAGTTTATTTTTAAGGTTCTCTCGGTCCATGTGTGGCCATGGAATATATTGTGGTCTTGCTCCCCCTTTTCTAGCAACGGGAATTGGAAAGCACAGTCCTCCTTCTCTTTCCCCATAGTTCTCTGGTCTACCGCCAGGGTTACGTTCCCGCCTTGCCGTCTGCTTGGCAATGCCCTTAACCTGTCTGCATAGGCAGGCGCCAACCCCCCCCCTGGGACCGTGGGGTGTTTCTTCATGTCGGCTGGATTGTCCAGCGGACTTCGGTGCCCTACTTGTGGACCCTCTAGCATCTGACCATCGTACCTCTCAATCCCTTGGGAGCCGTTTCTCGCACCGTCTCCTTTCGTCATGTGCCACTTCCTCCATTTCCTCACCGGAGTCAGATCCTGAATACTCCCAGTTTACACAACTTCTTGCATCTTCTTCATGCTGCCCAATATCTAGCCTGTCTAGGGACAGTCTCCTGCTCCCACTACTTCGGGTGACATCCTCAGTGTCATATAGCTGAGTGCTCTCTAAGCGCTCATCCTCCCTTCCCTCTTGGGAAATTAGATCCAGCCCCATCTCATCATAAATTTTATCAATCGTTTCCCCGATGCTTCTGGTGTCGAAGTCATCTTCAATGTTTGTCCCGCTTGTACCTGGTACCGCATCGCTCGCAGGAAAGAATTCTTCTATGTCTTCCCATTCTATAACCGGGTTGGGTTTTTTAACTTCCCGTTGCAAATATTCTAGATCTCGTGCCCTCTGTCTGCACTTATGTTCTGCTTCTTCATTTATTTCTTTTTGCTTCTTTGCTTCTTCTCTAGCCTTATATACTTCCCTCATCCATTCATTTCTATGTTCTTTTGCCCTTCTACTTTCCTCGTCTTCCCGCTTCTTTACTTTCCTTTCTTGCACTCTCCTGTCTTCCTCTAACTTTAACATATTCTGCCTGTACTTCTCATAGGCTGCGCATTGTGTGCGACTGAGCGGTATTCCTTGCTCTTCGCGATATAGTTGTTCTCGCCTCAACCTATTCTTCTTTCTTATCCTCTCATATCCTTTTCTTTCTCCTTTTCCTTTCTCAGCACCTCATCAGACCATTCCCTCGGTCTTATGTCATCACTCCCTTTACCATCAAGTTTAAGCAATATCTGACCTCCCATCCACTCGTCCTTTGTGAATGCTAACTCGCTACTACCTTTCTGCTTCTTTCCCTCTCTCGAGAGAGATGTACTACTCTGTGCCTGATCCTTTCCTTCATCTCTGCGTCTCTCCTTGTCCCTCGGGACTACGGAGGCAAGATTACTTTCCTGCCCTTTTTCTTTGATGTCGTCACCGCTGCATGCAGGCGATTCATATGCCGGGTTGCCGTACCCCGTGGGTGCCTTAAGTTCTCTTAGCGGGTAAACACCCTCTGAATTACTGCCTTCGATTACTGGTTCAGGTGGGGCAGGTGGCATGGTAGGCGTCTCACCCCCTCTGTACATACATTTAATATCCAATCTGTGGGTGGTTCTTCCACCTTCATTTCTTCAAACATGTTCCACAGTTCCAGTACAGCAAGACGTTTCTCTAGCTTTTTGCCGATATATGTGGCTTGTAGAAAGGTGATCATGTACTGTAAAACAGCCTTAGAGACTGACCCGTTCTGGGGCCATGGCATAAACATCTTATTTGTGGTTCCCTTAACCCACTCCTGGTCTATTTCTTCAGCTTTGTTGCATGCTTGGACAGTTGCTTGCATAAATGCACAAGTGGGGTAACTTCCTCCATTCTTAATTCTGTCACCAATCAATAATTATACAGTTCTTTTACTCTTTTAATAGTATGAGCGAGCACCAAATACGCAAGCTCCAATCCAATCTTTTCCCGCCAAATTTTATACCAACAATTTACTCAAAACTCATCAATCCAGTGGTGATTCCCTCTCAGTTACAGAATCGCGTAAATCCAAAATGCATTTTAAACAATCACCAATACAATTATTTTACATTCAACATACAACAGAACATATATGACTGACGTTTGAGAGACTAGACAGACACCAGCTGGTCATACGTATACCTGCCTTCTAATTAATAACCCGTCATGAACAAACCCCCTTTATGACATCTTTAAACGTCATCATAGCCTAAATTGTCCCCCCACTGTGGACTCTGGGTTCACGTTCCTTCTGACCACTCTTTAAAGTGCAGGAACAAGGTGAATCTTTACGTTTTTGCTGAGGTGCCACCCTGGTATTCCTTACATTTTATTATTCTCGGGTGCCCCCCTGGTATTCCTTACGTTTTTACTTAAGGTGCCCCCCTGATATTCTTTTACGTTTTTACTTCAGGTGCCCCCCTGATATTCTTTATGTTTTTACTTTAGGTGCCCCCCTGATATTATTTACATTTTTTTATTTCAGGTGCCCCCCTGATAGTCTTTACATTTTTACTTCAGGTGCCCCCCTGATATTCTTTACGTTTTTACTTCAGGTGCCCCCCTAATATTCTTTACGTCTTTATTTCTTATGCTCGAGTCATTAACCCCTATATATATATACAGTCTTCTCTACTTCTATCTATTTTATTGTTTCTCCACCACCCTCCGTTACCTTTCCCTTACTGGCTCTAATGCCTACACAACATTTGTAAAAGTAACAAGTTTTATTGCATTTCTCAACCGATCGCATCATTTCCTCTCTGGAACTTCGGGATCACCGCCCCTTTCTCTTCCTGCTTTTAAGGTTTTCATCCGATACGCTGCCTGTGGGAATGAGAAGGGTTATGCTTGGAAAGGCGGGTTCCTTTAGACCCACTGCAGATTGTTTGACATTTTTTACTCTATCATTGTCCACGGGAAGCTTCTCAGTCTATTCAGCCGGAATGGCGAAAGGGCTTGTGATCTTACCGAAGGCCGAGTGTTACTTCGTGCCTTCAGTCTAAGGGTGTCTTACACTATATCAATCGATAATCTATAATCAATGGCTGGAACCATCCTCACGCTATCAAGTGTTCAAGAGGAGAGGAATTTGCTGATGGGCCCATTGGTCAGCACTCACCCTCTAGAACTTGTAAGTCAAGATAGCTGCACCATGTGAGGACAGGGGGTGCAGGATTCACTTACTCCGACGCGACTCAATAACGAGGATTCAGTAGTTTGGCAAAGGGAAGTCTGTTTAATGTTACATACATCAAACAGGGAAACAAATGGGAATGAGCTGTAGTGCGATCACCGGTCTCGCTCTGACTTCCTCAAACTTCAATTGAACAGAGATTCTTATAGGCAATGTTCGTCATCATTGACGTCTAACTTTACAAAACTCGACATGCAATATAATTGGTTAGGAAAGGTAACTTAAGTATAGGTGTTATATCTGTATATGATAATAGGGCACACGGATTGGATAACTCTTATCGGGTGGGCATCTACGGCCATCCGTCTACATCACACGTGATAGACGTCACTACAACTACGACATCCTATTGGTTACAATATCTATAGGATTTAAGATACTTGGTCCATTGTGATTGGGCAGGTTACACCCCTAGACATAAATTTCCACTTTTAATTAGCATCATGCAGAATGGACACCCCTGTGCCTGGTGTCCCAAGTTTCACCCTGCCTCCCTTCCATCAATCAGTGTTTTAGGGTGATGTGTCAATTAGTTGGCTAAGGATGGCCTCGAAACTGTAGTCTCTTATCAGGAAAAGTTATGGCATCCTCGGTTCCTGGATGACATCAGGCGATGGTACTTTTTCGCGCCTGGCTGGTCACGTGTTAGTTCACCATGACTCTGCTTCAGTTTCCAGCTTTTAGTGCATTTAATTCTGTGTCAGCCTAGCCACCTGCATGGGCCACCCCCTTATCTTGACCTTCATGAGGCAGGCTGGTGTGCTCTGAAGTTGGAGTCTTGTGAGCTGACACTCTCCTCCCCTTCTCCGGTTCACCTCGATTTCCTAGGCATGAGCCGCTCTTTGTTGAGTTTTGATTCGGCTCCTTCTCTTGCCTTTGGCTGCATTTCAAAACTTGGCCTGGCAGGCCTCTGACAGCCTGGGTACCTTTCTGCTTTTACAAAATGGAGTTGCACTTGTATAATGTGCCTTATAGAGGTAGATATACGGTTGGCGCTTGCCGCTCTATCTTCTACTAAGCATTGCAAGCAATATCGATTTCTTAGCATCTTGCGTTTCAAGCCTATTTACACACGTTTAACAGGACGGTTGCTTCCATCTTGTCTCGTAACACTGTTTCCTGGTATTGTAACATTGTCTCCTCTCTGTGCCTATTCCATTCAATTTCATAGTTACTCGCACTGGCGTGCTATCTTGGATAGCTGCTCTTTGTCATTCTCAAATCTGTTCAGGCCCTTGTATCATTTCCACTGGGCTTCCATTAAGGCTTTTGGTGTCTCTTCGTGGACCGTGTGTAGGTACTCCTCATTTCGTATCAGCGGCTCGTATGGCTGTCTGATAGGGTACCGTGCTGCCCAGGGTTGTCTGGTTATGGGTTCTTCAACCGGTATGGATCTTCTGATGTATATTGGGCAGAGTCCCACTGCAGCTCTTTGTAGGTTCATTTGCTCTTCATACGTCACATACCTTGGCAAGCGTGTTATACTCTGGAGAGAACAGGCTCCCCCTCTCATTTACCTGAATGGGGAGAAACAGATATTCACCCTTTTTTCTGAACATCAGCCAAGCTTTGAGTTGGTTTTTCATCACCTTTTATTATGGGGTTTGGGTTTTCTTCAAATTGTGAATCAGTATAAAATGTCAGAGTATCTCCTTCCAGTGTGGAATGCCACTTGAGACTGGAAGGTTGATTTTCAAAAATGGAAATGGTACCTTTTTCGTCGGGACACCTGTGGGAACACGAGAAGGTATGACATCTGTTGTTGGCGACGTGTTTCAGTGAGTGGACACAGGGAAATGTCTCTGAATTTGGCTGGAAATGAAGACAATTATCAGATATTTCGCTCTGGCCACCCACCGAAACACACCGCCAGCAACACATCGCCTACCTTCCCGCATCCCCACTCATGTCCCGATGAAAATGGTACCTCACATGTGTGGGTGCACCTACCAGGGGCGCAAAAGGAAAAGGGTTACCCACTGGTTACCCCAAGCCTTTCGCCACTGCCCCTTTGTTCATGTGGGCAACCTACAGATTTGGGCCTAGGGTGTCGAAGCCAGCAAGGGAAACAGGGAACCCCATGCATTTCCCAAAAGAGGACACCCATGGGAATCCACAGAGGTCTGACTTACGCAAATCTGACCAGAATTTATTACCCAGAACACCCGGCAAAGACCCACATGGGAGAAGGCTGCCCAAGCCAAGGAATATTACCGCCGACTTTGCTGGAGCCCTGGCTGCCCTGCGTTACTGCTTCCCCCCACCAAGGAGTCTCGGCAGTGTGCCAATACCTCCCCGAAGGGAAATGCTGTAATGTAGCCCAGCCGGAACTCCAGGACAGTTGGAGGTGATGTCCCTGGCCTTGGACATCCATGTACCATGTGGGTGTACCGTCCCCTAAACACAGCAGCAGCTCCAGGGAGCCCCAGCAGGATCCCCATTCCTCCCTGGAGGTGAGATCTATAACATAGCACAGGCAGAGGTGGAGCCTGGGCTTGCAGACGGACAACCCACATGGGAGGGATCCACTCCCAAGAAAACACCAATGTTCTGGGGGCAATTTGTGGCCTGCCACTGCAATTGTGTCCCAGCCCTCACCAACATATCTGCCCAGACGGGCCATTCCCACCCACACCACCAACAATCCAGCCCCAGTCTCACCCACCCCACTGACAGTGGGCCCTAACCATAGAATAATAAAAAACAATACTCACATAACGTTGCAGCTGCTCAGGTAGAAAAAGCTGTAAACAAAACAAAAAACATGTGTTACCTACGGTCACACCAGTTAAATGTAGCACTCCCTGGGGGCATATAAGGGGGGGACTGTCCTGCACTCCTCCCTGGCCTCAGGCATCCCTTCCTAGGAGCAGATATCTGGTCCCAGGGAGGGCTGCATGACATGGCACCCACTCCACTGCGGGTGGGGGGGACGAGGTCAACTACCCATCCCATTATAAAATTCCCTGTCCGTTTGGGGTGCCCCACAGCCCCCCTATCATGCGTTCCACAATTTTCCCTTTTTTCCTTTGGTAACCCAACTCCCCTTGGCGCAGAGGGGCACATTGGTGTGCCAATCAGGCCCTGTGGTGCCCAAACCTTAATGCCCCCCCCCACTGGGGGGCCTGTCCCACAATTTTTGGGGGCCCTCTCCCGCCTCACCCCAAATGGATGGCGGGGGAAACTCATGCAGGCCTTACTGGGCCTCCTACAAACGGCTGTGTGAGGTACACCCCACTCCATTTGGGAAATGGTGGCACAGACCACCCAGTGGGTGGGGCAGTAAGGTTTGGGCAATGTGCCCCTCTGCACCAAGGCAGGTATAGTAAACAAAGAAAATAATTCAAAATGGCAGGCTGCCCTTTAGTGGGGGGCTGAGGGGCCCCCTACACTGCTGTGGGATTTTCTAATGTGAAGGGGGTGCACCTCTCCACCCCCACCCCAATTGGAGGGGTGGCCCATCTCATATAGCCCTCCCCAGGGGCAGATAAGGGGGGGGCTGTCCTGTACTCCTCCCTGGGCTCAGGCATCCGTTCCTAGGAGCTGATATCTGGTCAAGGAGGGCTGCATTGCATGGCACCCACTACCCTGTGGCTGGGGGGGGCGGGGGTCAACGCCCCATCCCATTAGAAAATTCCCCGACCCTTTGGGGTGCCCCACAGCCCCCCTAAAAAGTGTTCCACCATTTTCACTTTTTTCCTTTGGTAACCCAACTCCCCTTGGTGCAGAGAGGCACATTGATGTGCCAATCTGGCCCCGGGGTGCCCAAACCTTACTTCCCCACCCACTGTGGGGCTTGTCTCACCATTTTTGGGGGCCCTCTCCCCCTCACCGCAAATGGGTGGTGGGGGAACCTCATGCAGGCATCGCTGGGCCTCCTAAAAACGGCTGAGTGAGGTACACTAACCCTCCATTTGGGGTTAGAGGGAGAGGGCCCCCAAAAATGGTGGGACAGGCCCCCCAGTGGGTGGGATGGTAAGGTTTGGGCACTCCAGCACCAGATTGGCACACCAATGCGCCCCTCTGCGCCAAGGCAAGTTTCGCAAACAAAGAAAAAAATGGAAAATGGTACACTACACTTTAGGGCAGGCTGAGGGGCACCCTAAACCACCAGGTAATTTTCCAATGTAATGGGGGGTGACCCTCTACCACCCCTACACCAAATGCAGGGGGGGCATCTCATTCAGCCCTCCCTGGGGGCAGATAAGAGGGGGGCATCTCATGCAGCCCTCCCTGGGATCAGATGCCCCTTCCTAGGGGCAGATATCTGGCCAGGTAGGGCTACAAGGGGTGCGGGGAGAGGGGGGAGGGCCACCCCCTTTTCTGTAAATTATATCCCTGGTGGCTAGTGGCCCCCAACTCCCACCCAAAATTCCCTTTAGTTTTATTATTTTTCCCCCTTCCCTGAGGGCAGATGATCAGCCAGCTGCCCCCGGGGGGCCTAACCTGCAGGCTCCATCCTTTCCCACACTTATTCCTGGTGGCCATCCCCCCCGTCCCCCCGATTGGATGGGGGGCACCTCATGTACTCCTGCCTGGGGGCATAAATCTGCCCCTAGGGAGGGCTACATGGGGTGCCTCCCTTTCCACTTGGTGTGGGAGGTGGAGGGCCACCACCATTTCAGGGGGCAAAAAAATCCCAGGCCCCCCAGCCCACCCCCATCCCCCGTTGCTTTCCGTTTTTTTAGTATTTATTTATTTATTTGTTTATTTGCCCCTTCCCTGGAGGCAGATGATCAGCCATCTGCCCCCAGGGTTGTACACGTATGTGCCCCCATGCTTTGGGGGCCAGGGGGGGCAAGGGCTGCTTACTGTAAGCAGCCCCCACCTCCCCCCCTGCATTGAAAGACATCCCTAATGTCTAGTGGGCATTGCTGCCCGCGCATCGAGCGCCCTGCGCCCGATCTGTGGCCAGCAATGCTGTCACTATGGGTGTCATTGGAAAGGGGACAATCTCCCCTTTCCAATGACCCCATTTCCAAAAGAATCCCTAGTGGCTAGGATCCCCAAACCCCCTCCCCCCTTCCCATCACGTTTTCTTTTGGCATTTTCTTTTATGCCCCCACCCCTGGGGGCAGATGGTCACCTGTCTGCCCCCAGGGGTCTTTATATATGTGCCCCCATGCTTTGGAGGCCGGGGGAGAGGGCTGCTTACTGTAAGCAGCCCCCCACGTCACAAACTTTTCCGTGGTGTCTAGTGGGCATTGCTGCCCGCACATCAAGCGCTCTGCACCCGATCCGCGGGCAGCAATGCTGTCACACAGGGTGTCGTTGGAAAGGGGAGAATCTCCCCTGTCGTTGGAAAAGGGACCTTGCCCAAAAGCATCCCTGGTGTCTAGGGCCCCCAAACCCCCTCACCCCTTCCCATCACGTTTATTTGTTTTCTCTGTTTTTCTTTTTTTTTTATGCCCCCACCCCTGGGGGCAGATGGTCTCCTGTTTGCCCCCAGGGGTCTTTATATATGTGCCCCCATGCTTTGGTGGCCAGGGAGGAGAGGGCTGCTCGTCACAAACGTTTCCCTGGTGTCTAGTGGGAGTGGGCATTGTTGCCTGCGCATTGAGCGCTCTGCACCATCCGCGGGCAGCAATGCTGTCATACACGGTGTCGTTGGAAAGGGGAGAATCTCCCCTTTCCAACGACACCTCCCTCGATCTCTGGCTTGCAATACAGCCGGAGATCGAGGGGGAGAAATGTGAACACTCACCTTTTATTTTCACCGCAGCAGCCTGAAATGGCTGCTACGGTGAAAATTACTTTCACTATCACGTCGGCGTGCTTTATGCACGCCGAGGTGAAACTGAAGGTAATCCAGCCCCCTGGCAGTGAGGGGGGACCTCCCCCTCACATAGCCCGGGGGTTGGATTACAGTATTTTTTGTGTGATCCCTGCTTTGCAGGGATCACACAAAACAAAGTGCCGAAAAGGACGAGGTATCTCGTCCTTGGAAACAGGGAGGGAATTCCAAGAATGAGATACCTCATCCTTGGCACTAATTAGGTTAATGTGCTTAGGGACAGCATGAAAATAAGTACTAATATACTCCCTACTATTTGTGTGTGCCCGTCTAGAGGTTTGGGCAAATGACTGTTTCAATTCTTGCACAAACTCTTTTGGTGCCTGATCCTCTCTGCACTGTAGGTTGTAGATACCTTATGAGCCTCCTGGGGGTTCCAGTGCACAAAGAAGTGTTTCAAGATGGCCACTTTGTAGGTAGACCATCTTGGATGAGTTTGATCCTCCAGCCCAGCAAAGAAGCTGGAGTATTCCGTGGAGAATATCCACTTGACAAATTCCATGGAATTATGGTAATTTTTGATGCCAAATGATGTTATCATCTTGTCATAAAGCTCCTGATGTCCCAGACTGAGTACTTGCCATTTTTGTGGCAAAGAATCATGAAGTTTCTGATGGCTTTTATTTGTCTAAGGGGGTCTTTTACCAGGGTTCTCTTTTGTTTGTCAGCTTTCTTTATTCCGCTGCAACTGAGTCCATTTGCCCTCAGACTCAGAGCTGCTGCTACCTGTGGTCCACTCCCTATCTTCTAGGCGCTCCCTGATTCTTTGAAACTGGGAGTCTCTCCCAGAATGAAAGGGTCCAGTCTCTTCTCCCCTGCTGTATTGTGGGCTCTCTGAGTCATTTCCCTTGGGCTCCCTTGTTCGCACATGGGAGTACTCATCTTACTCCTCCCTTCTTCCGGAGTTGATGGAGAACTCCCCCCACCTCCCGGAATGGGTGGAGGTTTTAAGGATGCTCTTTTGAGGCCAGAACTCTGATTGTTCTTTATCTGCAAAGAGGACCAAAGGGTGGCTTTAAAGCTCAGGCCTCTGTATACTACCAGGAAATAGGAGCTGAGAAAGATTAATCAGAGAGATTAGACTAGGAGCTGACTAGAGTTAATCAGGCCTTGAGGAACCCCGAATAGTTAGGGAATGGAAAGGCAACCCCCAATCACACTGTGATGTCCTCTGTACCAGGGGTTGTCTATGCAAGGGCAACATCTCAAACCTGTTCCTGCCTAGTTTGTACTCAAAATATTTAATTTAGACACACAGCCCTGATATCCAAGGTACAAGTTTGTTTGGCACCTTCACAATGTAACCCAGCTTACATCCACTAAATGTAACAATGTCTTCAGTCGGCTAGCCTGATGTGCTCCACTGTCACGGGTGAAAACACTTCCCTAATCCCAGACTGCGAGGCCCCAATGTTGTCACAATATATTATACAGCACAAACAAGTCAAGGATCTCTTTCCCCTGCAATGAATGAGGCACACAATAAAATCACTTTTTAGTTTTACAATCCCAATTCGTTTTTTAACAAGTCCTTCAAACCTGTATCACACCCAATCTCCACAAGCACCCTGTGTCACAGTAGACCAGGAACCAGGCCGGTGTGTTATCAATGAATATTTTATTAATTTGTTTTAATGGAAAAATTGAAGAAACAGTTGCAATGGCCAACAAGGTGTGGCAACACAAACTTCAGAGGTCTTTTTCGGTCAAGCGGCACACTGAGAGAACTCAAACATGAATAGCACAAGAATTTACTTTTTACTTCTCTCACCAATACCATCAAGACAGCTCAAAACAAGATGGAAAAGAATGCAACTCACAGAAAAGTGCAAGCGCTTCCAATGGATTCTTGAGCCCAGGTAACTCTCACCCCCCTAGAGCTCCACTAGGCTTGTCTGCTGTGAATGGAAGGCAGTGGCAAGTAATGGGAATACCAGGTTAACATCGGATTTTGAGTGGGGTTTTCTGAAACAATCTGGGGAGCCAGCAATGAATGGGACACTTCATATTTCTGCACTAGGAAAGATGGGTTTTTACTTAGTTAGGACAACTGCTATGGGACAGGACAAAAGGTACTTTGTGCTGCTTATTCTTAGAAGAAAAATAGGCCTTTAGAACATACTAGCCAGCACACAATAGGAAAATCGTATTCAGAATATGCAACACATGGGCAAATGGAAAGGGAAAGCAATTGGAAATTCGTTATCACAATACAGTAGGGGAAGAGGAACAGATTATGAAAACCATTTTTTAAAATGTTAAGCTAAATTTCCAGGGAAATCAAAATGCACATGACACTCATTTTTACTAAGGCTGCAAATGACAGGCAAGCTTTAAGCAATGGGGAACTCACAAGAGGAAAATCGGTTTTCAGTTAAAATGACAGAGGCACAAAACAGGTAGGCTCTAGGCAAAGAGAATACTCACAATAGGAAATCGGTTTGGGTTTAAAATGACAGATGCAAATAGAAATGTGTTTCATAGAGCACTATTTAAACATACAGACACATTGTTTTTCAGGTTGCAGTGAAATTACTTCTTTGGGGAACACTTTATAACTATAATTACTCACAAGGCACTGGGAAGAGATAGTTAGTTTGTATTTCTCTATCCCAATCCCGTAAAATAAATGTGGGAATTAATTGATTTACTTTGAAACATATATCAGGGATCTGCACAAGCAACTAGACATTCTTCAAAGGGAAATGACTAAAATGCACAGGCAAACATAGGATTTTTTTTATGGGAAAATTACTACAATGCACAAACAAGTAAGGCATTTTCAATAGAAAAATGACCGAATGACACAAACAAATATGTGAGGGGATTTTTCCATGGGGGAATCTCTACGGCAATGCTGAAGAAAATAGGGCTTATTTAATCTGTGGTTGGGGATGTCTATACTTACAGGAGAGGGCTTGATGGACATGGGGGGGGGCACCATAGCATCACTCCAAGATTTAGGGCTCACTCAGCAAGCATGGTTCCAGATTTTGTCAGCTGCACACCTCAAGCTTTGGTAGGGAGTGTCCTGATTTGAGGCGGAGTGACTTATTTATAAGGCAACGGACATCACTGATGTGTCATGGTTTTCACAGAATGGATAGGGCAGTGGTCATGGTTTCAATCCCATCTGTGGGCCGATAGGTCCACCGAATATGAGAGTGTTTTGGGAAGCCAAGAGAGGAGACCCAATACATCATCTAACCCGGACAGGGGGCTGGCTCTAGTTTTTGCACATGGAAATCTCACTGTATGACAAATGCCCTTTCTCATCATATTAGGACACATATGCCAGCATTTTTTAATACTACATTTTTCAGTGAATCGCATAAACTTTGTCAGCTGTCTGTGTGACCTACTGGTATGAAACTACAGTATTTACTTTTTTACTCCCAAACTATATTAATGAAAAATATGGCTCGGTGGTCAGAATATGGATAACATTTGACATCTTTTCTCAAATTGTTATGGTTCTTGCATTTATGCAGCGATCCACATCAAGTTTTTCTTCGTAACGTTTGGTACGTTGGTCTCACCAAAATGCGGCTCGCTGACAGATTTTCAGAAATCCAAACATGAATATTGTACAACCAATATTGTCAAAGTTATCCCATAAACAGCATATCTCCCATTCTGTTCAAGGGTTGTGAAACTACTCCTTAGCTCTGGTCCCCGCCCTTGGAATCGATCTCTTTCTGGCTCTGACGGCAAGAGGAGTTCCTTTTTTTGTTTATATTAGCCCAAGTCTTCAAGGGTTAATGGCCAGTTTTATGATGGCTTAAGTGGTTTTAGTCATAAAATTTGTGAGCAGGAGAATTTTCTTATCGTGCTCCCTGCACAACGGATCTCTACCAGCCTTAGGTTTGTATTTTTACCAGAATGGCCTTATGTTTGAAGGAGGAGCAGACTTTCATTCCCATGACAACAGAGCTTTGAAATCTAGTTTCACGTTTGAGGACCTACAGCAGAGAAATGCAACCAGTAACCATAATATGGGGCCTACCTCTGCTGAACAGCATTTTACTTTTAACCAACCTTAGTAAATGCACACAATCTGAACATTTAAACCCTTGCAACCATAGCTTCCTGAAAACATGGATTACAGAAGGGCAACATAAATACATATTAAAAGAATTTAGCTGTACATCTGAATGCTTAAAGTGTTCATTTTAAACGCACAATCGCAAGGTCAATGCGTGAAGTTTATATCCTTGAAACCTTTCATTCTGCTGCAATTCACATCTCCTTGTGGTTTCCTCTGTGATGGGCTCCTTTTGGACAGAATACCAGTTCATCGATTACACTTTTGCACACATTTTGAGGAGCATATCTTTAACTGAAAGGGAAAACAGAGTTTAAATGCAATTATTTCTGTCATAGCAACAAGCTCCATTCTGCTGCACAGGCTTGCAAACAATCTTGGCCTTTTCATTCAACATTCTGGAAACTGCTATTTCTGACAAGATGACTTGTGTCCTCCAAGACTTTTTGCAAATGGTGTTTAATCTCGTTCCCTTATGTAAGGCAATGCACATTTTTAGGCATGTCCAAGTTTTGATGCCTAATTTCACTCCTTTTTGCTTTGAAATTGCAGGGCCTTATTTCCATGTTAATTCAAAGCAGTCTTTTCATTTTGGGGAGCTCTCATACTGACTCCAGTCTTTAATTATGGCATTCAGGGATATTTCACCCCACAAGGTTAGAAATTGTAATCTGTGACTTCCATTTCAGCCAAGGAGATATGGCAGGGCTTTCGGGCAAACTTCACAAACAAATCCCTCACTGGAAGCATGGCTTTTACATCCCCCAGCTGTTTAAAACTGCAATAAAGTGTGGTTGCTAAGAGGAGTCAGAAATTGACTTTCCCTAGACTTGGGGCCTCAATACAAGGATGGTGGTGTCATTATTTTTTAGATCATTTCCAGGCGATTTTGAGGATATACAATTCATTAACCTGCGACTCAGGGTACTGTAATGGCCATCTTAGATGGGTTTCTGTCTGCTCAGAAAATGTTCCAAATGTGAGTGTTGGCGTGCCGGTGGAGCTAACATTCGGAATATGGGTAATAAATTACATGTTCCTAACTATTATAGTTTTGGTAAAAACAGCAGAAAATTGTCACATGTCCGTGCAACATGGTGCAGACCTGGCTGGCATATTATTTCATTCCCCATAATTAGTTAAATCAGAAAATATGTATATTAAGGTAGTTATTAGCACATCAAAGTTTTTGAAACATAATTATTTTTTGTGAAAGTGTGACATGAGATCAAATGGAGATTGGAAATAGAAGCTGCCATATGTCTGCTCCAGACTTAAAAGAAAATTGTTAGAGATGAGCTGGAGTTTGGAGGAGAGAGAAGGTTAACTGTGAAATCCTATTTCTGAGAACTCTTGGAGGGCACTCCCCCAAGATTGTAAACTTGATTGTGTCATTGCTGCTATACAGAGTGGAATACACTATGAGAAAGGGAGAGAGCTGCTAAAAATTACCATCAGACAGAGCTGCTGAAATTTACCATCTAAGAGTGCTGAAATTTACCATCGGGGAGAGCTTATGAAAATTACCATCTGACGGCTGCCAGGAAACACCAAAAGGAGATTCTGCAGAGATTGCCTCTGGGTGGTGCTGGCTATTTCTAGGAAGGCCTACAAGCTGACTGTGTCATTTGGTGGTGAGTGGGGGGGCATCCTTGAGAGTGGAGTGACCAGACCCATGCCCTATCTTTCCAGAGGATCCTGACATAAAGCTGGCTGTCCTGAACTTTAACAGAGCTTTTCAATGTAAGAAGACTTGAGTCTTTTGAAACCAATAGGTGGGGGAATCTTCTGGCCTTAAATAATGTTATTTATAGTGGGTCGGGGTGGGGGACGGTGGAAAACTCTGTAGATCCTTTGACTATTTAACCAAAAATATTAATTTAATTAATGTCTCCTTGGGGGGACACCACAGGGGGATTTTTGTTAAAATTCTAAATTAACAACGCTCATTCCCGTTGTGCACTGAAAATTAAAGAGTGTAGTTTTTGGGTGATTTTATTTGTTCGGTTGACTCTGACTTCTTTAGGAAGAGGGGTATCTTTGTCCTTAAACAAACAAAAAAATCCCCAACTAACTGCTTCCCCTACCCAGGCCTTTAAGTGGAGGAGGGGTCTGCAATCCAAAATAGCCAAATAATTCCATTGTTTCTGTTCGACTTCCCCAACACAGACCAAAGTAGTGGTGGTCTGAAAAACAAACTTCTAAATCACCCTGTGTTTATTTTAATCTAAAAGTGTGGATGAAACCATAATTGCCATATACATTTAGACCAATCTAAAAACCCTACTGCTAAACTTTTAAGCATGTGGGAACATTGAAATTGCACAGCACTACATTTTTTATTGTCTTTGTTTATTGATCAGTTTAATTATTTCTTGAAGTGCCATTTGTATGAAGTAAACAATTGTGATTTGTATTTTTTTCAACCCACTTGTGTGATTTATTTATGTTGAGAGAAGTTTATTGTGTTGTGCCATGGATAAAGAGTTATTTGATATTGTAGTGTGATTTCCTTAACATCCATTTCAAATAAATATAAATATATTTCCTGTACACCAGCCTGGTTCTTGGCTCATTGGTAGCTCAGGGGAGGGATCCAAGGGGTATTAGATTAATAGGAGATAGGGCTGAATAAAAATATCCAACATTAACCATTTATTGTGTGACACTCAGCTTGCGGAGGGAAGGAACTCCCTTTGTAGAGGGCGACCACTCAATAAACTGTTATACAATTCTGTCCTAAAGCCCATGCCTATAGTTAATTCTGGATGTGTGTCTTTTATGATGGTATTTTTTAAACCATGTCCACACTAACATATTGGATGAGGAAATAAGGCTGTACTATGTCTGACATGACAGGCTAGAACCACAAACTTCATCACCCTTGTTAGGAAGACCTATGCTTCACTGGCAGTCCAGCTTCACCAAACTACTGAAGCCACTTTTGTTGTTGAGTTCCTTATTGTTCCAGCAGTGTTATGCGCTATGCAGAAAGCACCTTGTTTACGTAAGAATGATTACTTAAATGTAACCTATGTGCAATGTTTTAAGAGTTGCAACACTTGATGATTAAAGTTGTCTCCCACTGAGTCCTATGATAACCAAACCAATCTTTTTTTTCACTGACTTGACTTTCACGAATTTGGAGGAACCCATCTCCCCATCGCTTATAACACTTACCCCCCACACACAGGCATGGTGTGGCAGATGGCTCTGAAAATCCGTAGTACTGGTCCCTCTTTGGATTTTTCGATATCATACTAATTTAAGAAACTACACGGCTATTCCTCCAAGTCATATTGTTGCTCAATCTGTTCCTGTGAAAAGGCTCCTAACTATGGACAAGGGTCATCTGGCAAGTTGTGGGCTGTCATTAAAATTTCATCTGCATAATTAGCCAAAATTCTGAACTTTTTCACTTTGCAAAATCATTAAATTATACATTTACTTTTTGATTACACCACTCTCAGAATTGCTTTTCAATAATCCAGCAAAAGACTCATTTGAAGTCAATGTTTTTATATTGTTGTGTTTTAGTTCATTGAACTTTTCACAATTTATTTTTACAATATCAAACATTAACAACATTAAAATGTCCAATTCATAATTCATAATACATTTCATACAATACATTTCACAAAATTATCAATTTTCAAATCATCTATTTCATTTTATGTATTTTCAGCTAAACTGTCATACATTTTCATCAAAATTGTCATACCTAAAAAAGAATTGAACACCAGAGCACTGACAAATCAAGGTGCAATAGTTTCTTATTTAATTAGAATCTCTTAAAGGCAAACCAGACCTGTGTCTTTGCTATGGCCCGAGTAAGGCTACGCCCCTGATTACATCTAGCCAACACTGCTCTTTTTCCACCTCTCCAAAACCAACAGCCACATGTCTACACAACATAAGACAATGAGGTCTCATTATCTGACAGCCTGTTAACACGTTTTAGGGTTTCAACTTCATTTGTCAATTCACATAGTCTGCACCCTCTCTTTTCCCTGATGATTTTCAACCATCCACCAGTGCTAACCATTACAGGCAGCTTGTTCAATCGGATCAACATGAAAACCCTCTGAAATGTTGGGTCATGGTATTGATGCCATACTTTTGGGGGCACATATAAGTGAAGGATAATTTAGAGAATTCCTGTGGTTGCAGACCCAGTCCCATGCAATGGCACATTTCTTAAAATATGCTCTTAGTACACCCAGACCACCATCCCAATTCGGGGACAGGTGATTTGATATGATATGATATGGCATTTATAGCGCACCTATACACAAGTGTTTAAAGGCGCGACGAGGCAAGGGTAAGGGGAACAGAGGGAAGACAGACAGCAAACCTACTAGGCCAGGTATAATTAAGATTGTGCATGGGAGGGAGGAAGGGGCAGTGTAGTACATAAGTACATAGGGTAATAGAATAAATGAGTAAGTAAGGTACAGCCAACTGGTGGCGAGTGCAAGGGTAAGTGCAAACATCAGGTGGCAAGTGCAAGGGTGAGTGAAAATACTCCTGATTCATCTGTTTAAATTCTGTTAAAGTCTTACAGCGGCCCTTTAACATTCCCCTCTTCAATACCAAGAGGATTGTGTCAGCCTCTGCATACAATATATTTAATTACAGCATTCCCCTTTTGATGTTCATCAGTGCATCTAGGTAGGTCAGGCCGAGTTCTATACAAATAGCCTGGCTGGATGTTGCATGCCATAGACCAAGAATTCTATGCCAAACCAGTTTTTCCAGTTGAACAGCCCGCCTCACAAAATGTCTGAATGAACACTCCAAGGCAAACCTCACCACAATCATATTTAAACCAAGATTACTATTTTTTTCAGGTTTTTGTTCTTTATCAGCAAAATAAGCGTAATACTGAAGTAAAGAATTGTATGCATCCTTCAGGGCACTACCCTCTCGCTGTGGCTCTTCAACATCTACCTTCCTCATCTAGCCCATTTGATCTTTGCCTTCTCTCCACACTTCCAGTGTTATGTGGACAACACACAGCTCTTCTTCAAGCTTCCCATCGCTGCCTCCTCTTCTTCCAGTCATTCCTGACTGTCTGACTGCTATTCAGACATGGTGTGCTGCTCACAATCTCTACCTTAATACCAGTAAGACTGAGATCCTGCTCATGGGGACCCCAGCCCCCTGCTTCAATCCTACTCTCTGGCTGCCATCCATGGACCCTCTCCCCTTACCCTCCTATGAGGTAAAACACCTTGGTGCCATCTCTGATTCCTCTCTTCCCCTCTCTCCTCACATCGCGGACCTTGCCAAGAAGGCCCACTTCCAGCTGTACCTCCTCAGAGGCATTCTCCCTTTACTCATCTTTTCCGCAGAAACTCAATGTCTCCAGAACTCTGTTCCTCTCTAGGCTGGGTTACTGCAGCAGCCTCTACCTCCACATTTGGCCATTAGTTGGTGTTCTCTATCCCTTCATTTATCGTTGACCCAGTTTGTGGTGTCATGCCCAGGGTAATTTCAACTAATTCTGAGGAGCTGACGGTATCCACGTATGCCTTCTTTACAGAGTCGCAGCAACCCCCCCCCCTCCCCATTTCACCTAACCAAGCCTTCTGGGGTAGTTAAGGAAACCGTTTACCTGCCGTGCCAGTGTGTGCTTTAAACACCAGCTGCACCACCTCAATGAGGCTCTCATTTAAGCACTCAGTGCGGGCTATAGAAAAGTGAACTCCATAACTTACGATGTTGTAGACTCATGGTTTACCGAGTCATGCACATGTTTATTGTGTTATGTTAAAAATGTATAAAGCAGAGCATACACCCTAGGCCATCTGGGCGCTAATTTATAAAGGAATAAAACAGTCGCCTCGATTCTTCTGGGGCCGTCTGCCGAGGCGTCCACGTATCGTTTCGTCCACTACAGCCGTAAGACGTAATGTTCTGCCAGCACCATGGACAGCTCTCCCTCTTACAATGCTGCAGGGGCTCGGCTTGGAGCAGCCATTTTTCAACGTTATGGAGTCTTTTGCATGCACCTGCCTTTGGGGGCTCCCTGGTACCTCCCAGCGCACTCATCTGTTGCACGTGGTGGTCAAATCCAGGGTCAACTCAAGCCTGCATCTTTGGCAAGTCCTGAGCACGCCTGCCAGACACTGAACGTAATTTAGCCCGGTCAAGGCTCAGGCCAGCAGCAACACAGGTGCGCCGCGTTAAGATGACCCCGGCCCACGTGCTTCTCATATCGCGGGCAGTGGATGCATTCCTGCGCAGGGGGCGCTTGGATCCACTTGCGTGACAGAGACATCCAACAGCGGCCCGGATACCGCCTTGATACACAAATAACACGTGCCTTGATTACGGGACGTGCGTTCCTGGATGGGAGCTACTCGCTGAACGATCTAGAACGGCTTCCTATCTTGAAATATGCATCCTGTGGAGCAATGGACAGAGTGTCACATGTGCCTGGCTCGTACCGTCTTTCACCTTCTAAATCTTAAAAGCTCGTCTGCCTCCCTAATAATTAGGTAATTAACATGGGGGTACCCCGCCGCCCCCTAACACAAGACTGGAGAAGACTCGAAAAGCCACCATTGTCTTCCCTTTGGTAATGGGCGCGTACGTGTACACCATGCATTCACGTGTTTAAACCCCGTGCAGAGCATCCGTACTCAGAGAAGCATTTAATATTTAATTAAAAGGGTGGATCATTGATGCTGATCAGTTGGGTTTGTAATAGCAAGCCAAGGAGGCCGTCCTCCCCCCCCCCCCCACCCTAACCTGGCCCGGTCCCCCCTCCCAGCTCGCCCCCACCCTCTTCCCCAGAAAAATGAGCCCGTCTTTGCATCAGGCTAGAAGTGCACCCTTCACGCACACGCACGCACAGGGCAGGATCGCCGATTGTGCAGCAAAAAAGAGGACCGGATTATGGGCAGAGCAGCGCAAATCGAATAATGTGATGCATGTTAAAAAAAAAAGAAAAATGGGCGGATTGGTCTGAGGATGTGAGCTGCCGCGGTGCCACCTTCCTTTCTAAAATAAAATGTCCCTGGCATGAAGTCACGGTGTATTCCGCATCCGGTTTACCCCGGGACGTACGGCTTGCTGCCTCGGTGAAGAGGGGGCTCTGTTGTAGGGGATACTAGGGGGGGATATTTTGGGAAGGGCAGTCTGGAGGGTGGGGGCGGGGTGCTGAGATCTCCAGGAGAGAGGGAGGGGGAGAGAGAGAGAGAGAGAGAGAGCGCGCGCGAGAGAGAGAGAGAGATCCATGGTGGCTCCCAGCAGCAGCGGCAGCAGCATTGAGAGACTGGTCCAAGGAGCCTGCTGCACCCGAGCCGGCTGAACGCCCTGCGTCTTCCAGTCTCCCCGGGCTCCTCGCCTCGCTGAGGCGATCTAGGTAAGACGCGCGCCTTGCCGTGCCGCACCGCCGTCTACACCCGGCTGCATGCACGAGAAGACGGCTAGCTGCTGGTGGCGGAAAAACCATGTTTGATTCTGCTTGGAAACCCGCAGCGATCGATGCGCCTACCTGTCTGGGCTGTGTTTTTTTGCATTCCCGACCCTTCCCTTTTAAACAGGACACGGGCACCCGCTCAAACCTAGCCCTTTCTCCTCCATTCATCAGAAAGGCTCTCAAAGTTTTTTTTTTTTAATGTTTCTTCCATGGTATCGGAAATCTGCCAATCGTTACAGGCAGTTCTCTGTGCAGCCTAACAACAGAGGCAGTGCCCCAGCCGGGGATGCCAGGAATGAGGGGGAGGGGATTTGTGCATCCGAGATGGCACACGTATGAGTACTGTGTATGGTAGCGTGCACGGTCACCATTCCGTGCAACCGCTTGTCTGTGAATCCTATCACGCAGGTTCTATCGGCAATTTAGGGCAACTCTTCGCAAAGGGGCCAGAAACGCACTGATGAGGTCTCGGAGGTAACTTGCCAATGCACGATCACCTTCGGGTTTAAGCAACGAACACAATGGTGCGCGCGTGAGAGCGGGCGGGCGGGCGTATGTGAGTGCGTGCGGCCGTGTGTGTGAGTGTCTGACATTCCTATCTCTGTTGCATTTCAAACGCCCCTATTGTATCGTCTCTTCCACAGCCCTGCGTCCTGCGCCCGTGGTAGAGTAAAGTATTGCCACCCACCGAGCGGGTGGCATCGCTTGCCGAGCAGTCGGATCCAGGCGCTATGTTGGTTTTGATTAAGACAGCCAGTTAGCAGCATTTTTCTGGCACACACTACCGGGCCCTAGCGTCCGTTCGCACACGTGTTATGATCGTGAGGTGTCTTTGGTGAGCTTCACCCTCCTGCTGTGGTGAGCATTGGCCATTGAGGGTGAGGGACATGCGACAGCTAGCTCTCATGCATAACGGCTACACGTAAAACAAAGCGTGCGAATCGCGCGTTATGGCAAAGCGTCGCACGTATTTAACAGAGAGTTGCATATATTAGAAAACAAAACAGCCCGTTGCGTTTAAACGACTTGTTACCCAGGCTTGGTTTGTGTCGGAGGAATTGGGCGTGGTCTGTGTAGCTGAAACATTTCTAAGTGGTCTGCTGATAATACTTTCACGTGTGGAGAGGTTTCATAGCACCAGCCCCAACTTTGAGGGAGTGGGCATGGGGATGACACTCGTATAGTGCTGGGCAGTCTCTGGGGGGGGGTTAGGGGGGTTCGGGTAGGCGCACCTTAGGCACGCCGTGCCAAAACAGGCCGGAATGCACGACAACTCGCCGGTAAACAGAATATTGCGCATGCCCGCTGCACACTGGCACGCTGCTTGGCGCGTTCTTTTCTGCCCACCAGTGTTTGCAGAAGGAAGAGTCGGGCTTGTCAGTAAGAGGAACTGAGAGAATGGCAGAAAAGCAAGTCATGTTGTCCTGCAGGGCAAGTTCATGAGCGGAAATGCAGGATGCTTGCTTGGAAAACAATGCAGAGCACGATTTCACTGTAACCACCTCTTATGCAGGGACGTGCAGGGGCATGACACAGTGACACCAGGCCGCCCTCTGGATGTGCTGTTGTGGGTATCCTGCTATGTTTGCCACACGCTAATACGCAGAGGGGCAGGGGGTCACTTCTGAGACTACTGACCTCACACTGGGCCCAGGTGCGAAAGACTCTCCGTGAAGTAAAAGCAGCCTCGGCCTGTGCTGGCCCTGCACGGCCCGGGGTGTCGTGATGTGTGCCCCAGTGTCTATCCCCACCCCCCTGATTGCATGTCCTTTCTCTTTGCAGC
Organism: Ambystoma mexicanum; assembly: GCF_040938575.1. NCBI lineage: Eukaryota > Metazoa > Chordata > Amphibia > Caudata > Ambystomatidae > Ambystoma > Ambystoma mexicanum. The sequence goes on from NC_090926.1 coordinate 480,704,982, forward strand.
ATTCCGAGCCCACCATGAAGAGTCGGAGGTCGGATGTTTTCCACTGCTGTCTGCGGGCCTGGGCGCTGCTCCTCGGCGCCCTGGCTGCCTTCAGGTGAGCGTCCTCGCAATCTTGCCCCTCTGTCCTAAACCCCGCCCTCCACTGCCCCTTCACTGCCCCGGGGAGGAGTCACCCAGCCGATCATATTATCCTTTTAAAGAACGTGTTCGTGAATGTGTTCAAGTGAACGTCTATTTAGAGACTGGGATGCGATGATGGGACGTGTGCTTCTGCGACTCTAGGGTGTCTGCCGCCCGCGAGGCTCCCTGCGTGTTTCTGACACGTGCTCGCAAGCGCGAAATACACCGACGCTGAACAAACGTACCCAGGAAAGCACTGCGCCTGCGCTCCCATTTAGTTTAGATAACGCGCCCGTTGACCGCTTACTTAATAACATATATTTTGCAGCTGAATAACAACCACACACATAGAACAACTTGCTTTTGAACCCATAGACCCCACCCCCCCAGACCCTCTTCACCCGCGAGGGGGAATATTTACAGAATTCACGAAGGCACTTGGGCCTGCCAATGGGCTCTCGCCGAAGGTAACTGACCCCGTTTCACAGGTAGATGCATTGCATGTTTTGAAGCGTGGTTTTTTTACGACTGCCCAGGGGAACACCGTTATTCCGTAGGATTGAAAGGTGGCCGGCGAATAGGCTTTATCCGCCAACGTGCGGTGCTCTCTCCACATTGACTCATTGACTTAATCTTGGAAGTATTGGCTTTCTGGCGCCGTATGTGCTGCTAAAACTACAAGCGTTACATGCAGTACATGCAGTTTTATTATTTATTTGGGAAAAAAAGCACCATGTCACTATGATAATGACCTGTAGATGGAGTTGGTGTACAGTATATATATATATATATATATTGCTATCCTGCGTGCGCGACATCCGTTAATGCTACGTGACAGAGGTGGTGTATCTTAAACATATGTGCAAGGTCACTATATTAGCGTACGTTTGGATAACGAGGAGCAAACAGCAAGCCATCACCCGGCAGAGCAGGAAATATCGCATGTCGTGCACTGCTCAGAGAGGGGAGGTGGGGGTTATGCCCCTCAGAGGCCGCGCGGACGCCTCTCGATGGTTAGAGCCCCTGCTTTGCTAAGCAGCGCCATTGCTTTAATATCGCACTGTCTATTGGGCGGGGGGCTTGGGGGAGGGGCATAGCCTATTATTTTTGAAGGCAAGGCACTATCATTAGGCGGCAGTGACGTGCTTTCTTAAAATATCCCGCTGCAGATAATGGCTTCCCAGTCCTGCGCATTTCAACACATTGGGCCTGATCTTCAAATGCGTTTTAACATGGGACGGGGCCATTGAAGAACACTGGTTCACAGCGTGTTTTCCAATGGAATTGCGCCCTTATACAACGCTTCCATGAATCAGCCCAGATCTTCGCGCAGATAGTAATGACGGGTACTATGGTCAGTCCACGGGAGTTACACAAAAAGTTGTGCATGCAACACAAGGGACACTTTCCAGAACACAATATCCGGTCTTCTATGCCATAAATACCTTTTGCGATTTTCTTAACACATTATTTCCAGGTAAACATTTTTCGTCTGGCATCAGTGTGGTCGTATTTCAGGAAGGCAGTCACTTGATGATGGCGGGTAATTTGGCTTTAACTCTCTATAAAAGGCTGCAGAGATGCACAGAAGATAAACTTCTGCGCTTGGCGCGCGAACCACAAATTCCATTAGGGGCCTGATTATTGCTTATCCATAAGCTTAGCTCATGTTGCTTCTCATTAATCAAGTCGGATCTCGGCGTCCAGGCGGCACCCACCTCTCTGCGCTTCCCTGGAGGGTGTCCAGCGAGCCAACGTCCAGGTCCAGCGTGCTGACCACCGTGCTGAAATTGCTGCAACCTCGGGAGGTGTCTACATGCCCACCAGCACCCAGAGCACGCACGGTGGCCTTCCACAGATTAGAACCAATCGCTCGTGGAAGACACTCCCACTAAAAGGCCATGCGCGGAGAGACCACACGCGAGCCAATGTTATTGCTGACTCAGTGCCAGACCAAATGCAGGTCCTTCTTTTCTTAGGGTACAGCTTGTATGTGGATGCCTTGGTGATTAACCACTCTTGCTTCCATTCTAAAGAGAGGCACGCGTGCATGAAACCTCCCCTGGACCCCCGGAGTGCTCACAAGGGAACCATCTTATGCACTGACTCAGTGATAGTTAAAGTGCAGCCACTGCTTGCTCTTTTAGTGCCCTGCAGATCGAATGCTTATGGTTCCACCCACAATCCCATGCTTCTAAAGAGATAAGCATGTACAGCGTACCTCTGCTGGATCCCTGCAGCGTTAAAAAGGGAACCATCTTATGCACTGACTCAGTGAAAGTTAAAATGCAGACACTGCTTGTGCTTTTAGTGACATGCGTGTTGGATCCTTATGGATCCACCCACAACCCTGTGCTTCTAAAGAGAGGAGCATGTACAGCGTACCTCTGCTGGATCCCTGCAGCGTTAAAAAGGGAACCATCTTATGCACTGACTCAGTGAAAGTTAAAATGCAGACACTGCTTGTGCTTTTAGTGACATGCGTGTTGGATCCTTATGGATCCACCCACAACCCTGTGCTTCTAAAGAGAGGAGCATGAGCAGTATACCTCTGCTGGATCCCTAGAATGTGAACAAGGAAACCAGCTTATGGTCTGACTAAGTGATAGTTAAAGTGCAGCCCCTTCTTGCACTTTTAGTGCCATGCATATCAGATCTTTATAGTTCCACCCACAATTCCATGCTTCTAAAGAGAGGAGAATGTGCAGTGCACCTCTGCTAGATCCTTGGAGTGCTCACAAGATACTCATCTTATGCGCTGACTCAGTGCTAGTTAAAGTGCTGCCACTGCTTGCGCTTTTAGTGCCATGCATATTGGATCCTTGTGGTTCCACCCACAACCCCGTGCTTCTAAAGAGAGGAGCATGTACAGTATACCTCTGCTGGATCCATGGAGCGTTCACAAGGGAACCATCTTATGCGCTGACTCAGTGAAAGTTGAAGTGCAGCCACTGCTTGTGCTTTTAGTGACATGCATATTAGATCCTTATGGTTCCACCCACAACCATGTGCTTCTAAAGAGAGGAGCATGAGCAGTATACCTCTGCTGGATCCCTAGAATGTGTACAAGTAAACCAGTTTATGGTCTGACTAAGTGATAGTTAAAGTGCAGCCCCTGCTTGCGCTTTTAGTGCCATGCATATCAGATCCTTATAGTTCCACCCACAATACCATGCTTCTAAAGAGAGGAGAATGTGCACTATATCTCTGCTAGATCCCTGGAGGGCTCACAAGATACCCATCTTATGCGCTGACTCAGTGAAAGTTAAAGTGCAGCCACTGCTTGTGCTTTTAATGTCATGCATATTTGATCCTTATGGTTCCACACACAATCCCCTGCTTCTAAAGAGAGGAGGATTTGAAGTATACCTCTCTGGATCCCTAGAATTTTTACAAGAAAACCAGCTTATGCTCTGGCTAAGTGATAGTCAAAGTGCAGCCACTGCTTGCACTTTTAGTGCCATGTATGTTGGAACCTTATGGTTCCACCCACAACCCTATGCTTCTAAAGAGAGGAGCATGTGCAATATACCTCTGCTGGAGCTCTGGAGTGCTCACAAAGGAACCATCGTATGCGCTGACTCCCTGATAGTTGAAGTGCATCCTCCGTTTGCGCTTTTAGTACAATGCATATTTGATGCTTCTGAAGCGAGGAGCATGTGCATTATACCTCTGCTGGATCCCTGAAATGTGTGCAAGGAAACCAGCGTTTTTGCTGACTCAGTGTTAGGTAAAGTGTTGTATTATCTTGAGCTCCAGTTTAATTATCTTACAGAGTCATAGCTAGCAGGTTGGGCCCTTCTGTTTCCACCAAAAAGAATGTTCTCCTAAAGAAAGGAACACATGTAGGACACCTTTCCTGGATCTTTGGACTATTGACAAAAGAACCCGCAAAAGTGCTCCTCAGCAATTAGTGAAGTGCAGTTTCAGCTTGTCCTCCATTTTTGTTCAGCTTGCGTCCTCTGGCTTCCACTCACAAGGCAGTGATTCTAAATAGAGGAGCTGGTGCAGGAAAGCTCTTCCGGGTCCCAGGAAGGCTCACTAGGGAGTCAGAAGATATGCTGACACATTGGTCCTTAAAGCCCAGACAATGCTTGCGGGCCGTTTTACTGAGCTTGAAGAGCCATTGCTTTACACCCCTTGGCTTCCACCCAGAAGGATGTGCTTCTATGGAGAGAAACACATGCAGGTGGTATCTCATGGATCCTTCTAATGATCAGAAGTCAAAACAAACAAAATGGAAGGCCAATCCCCTACCTGTTTTGGCAACACCATAGTAGTAAACACTACAGTTCTACTGAGTGATATCCATTAATCTAGACAAATGTTCACGGCAATAAATATAACAATTAAATTCCAACAACACATTATGTAGCTTGTCATTTTAATGCTTCGCGTTAAGTGCTTCTGAGGCAGAGTGTGTGGCTAATGCATTTCAGACTAGTGACCATAGTCATGGCCATCTCTATAAACAATAATTCAGAATGTTGCATCAGTACAAATGGTGCTCTCTCCGGACACATGTTTCATATTATTTTCAATGTTATACCTAAGTACATACCTGTGTGTAATTGACACAACATCTAGACACGTGTAACCTTTCAAAAGAAAATCACATACACAGATGTTACAAAACAAAGTAATGTTGAGAGGACTAAAAAGTAAAACTCATATTTTGAAATCATGTTTCTACACAACAATTCTAAAAATAGATTCCTCCCTAACATACCAAGGTACATACCTGTGTTCACTTCAAGCTAACTCTAGAAAAGGGAAATCTATTGAGAAACACATACATGATCAAAGGTCACAAGACCACACTGAAGGCTCGCAATGTTGTAATATAAATATAGATGCGAAAAAGGGAATGTCCCTACCCTGTCTTGCAAGAAGAGAAATGTACTTCAGGACAAGTTTCTTGAACTTGGTAATGGCAACTACAAATACTTGTAGTAAGAATAAGACCACAGTGTCCCAGCAACGCATGCGTTTACTGTGTGCATATCAAAGTTCCCCGCATGAAAAATAGTTACCAATCTCCCACAAAAAAGAACTCTAGGCAACTATACAAAATGTGTGGCCGTGATTATCCCAGCGATTAAGACATTTCATTGTGTATGTAAGAAGTGCCCAGATCGGAGGTACACAAATAACCAGCATTTCACACTCACCACAAAAATAGAGTATCCACTTGTCACATAAGGAATTAGCAACTATGGGAAAGTACACTTGGAGTGCGTATTTATTTAACCCAAAATTGCGGGTAAAATGCCAATGTGTCGTTATCATTGTGATATCATCATGTCCAAACGTTTGTCAATCATCATTATGCAAATGTTGCAGCTTTGAGGTATGAGTAAGAAGTTATACTCGTAAACAGCATTTTGAAACTTACATTTATGCCTGTATGTGTGTAAAAGAATGTGCGCATACCTACCCGTAAAAGGAGATTGACGTGTATATCTCTGGGCTAGGCATCCAAATCATTTACACCACTAAATAAATGGTAGAGATTATTGCCTGTGATTTAGCCCAGCAGATGAAATTCAACAATGTAGACACAGTACAGCACGTGTAGACAGTAGCCAACCTGGAGAACCCGGTACTTCACACCCTAGTGAGATGTCATCTGGTTCAGCAGCCTCTGCACAAGGAGGTGTTTTTTTTTTTTAGGAGGAAGAGGAAGAGATCACAGAGGGGTTGGAGGAAGCACCCGCACCCATAAAGCACAGCCTCTTTTTCAAATGCAAACTACCTACATATAACACTAGCTTTTATAGCACAAAGGCTGAACTGTATAAGCTCATATGTAAACTTAAGATGAAAGCCTTCTTTTTGCAAACACTGTGATAACAGGGAAAGTGACCGCGTGGATTCAGGTTATATAGATTTTAGGAATAAGAACACTTTCTTGCCACCACTTGCCTATTCAAGCACTGATATTTCCCATGAAGCAGTGCTGAAAGGCATCAGTAAAATCTCATACAGAAAACTGAAGTTTCAGATTCTTCGTAAAGGAGAGATGGGCGTGATCAGATCTCTACATGAGGATGAAGAGATTGTAATTCACCCTGCAGACGAACGGGGTGCCCATGTGATTATGAACAAATCTGACTTTGAGGAAGAATGTGAACAATTCAGTGACAGGCCCACATTCATAGTTCTAGAAAAAGATCCTATTGAGGAGATTGAACAGAATCTGAAGACTATTCTTTATTGGGCAGACGAGATGGATTGGATAAACAACAACACTAAAGCCTTTCTCAGTAAACGTATGCCAACACATCTAACTTTGCATCTTTTACTCAAGATTCATAAATCCCCCAAAAAAACACCAGGCAGATCAACAGTGGGAGCAACACAGGGTGTGCTTCAATCACTAGCAATATACACTGACCACATATTACAACCCCTCATTTAGAAACAGAATGCATACATAAAGGATACGACTCACTTCCTAAAGATTCTAGAATCTATCAACATTAAACAAGGAGATACCTTGGCCACTATTGATGTGAAGAGCTTGTACACATCAATACCACATATGATGGGTATTGAAGCTGTGGGATGGTTGTTTCTTCAAGAGGAACATGTGGGTTCAGCTAAAGAATTTATTATGATTCTCCTTGAATACATCTCCCAAAACCCCTATTTTGACGACTATAATAACAAGTTCTATCTTAAAATAGCTGGCACCTCCATGGGAGCTTCAATGGCCCCGCCATATGTTAACAGTTTTATGTTTACATTTGAACATACTATGTTACCAACCATCCAGTTTGGCACGCATGCATTGGCTACTGGGGTTTTTACGTTTACAACATATTAATTTTCTGACCCGGTTCAGTTTCCACGTTTAACAACTTCTTTTTACTATTTAAACACAACTGATGAAGAAATCCAGTTCATAAAAGAAATTGGTATTCCTGAAATACACTTCTTGGATGTATTAGTAAAACCGATACCTCCATACTTTCAAACCATAATCTATCATAAGGAACAATTTATTGCACCCTCTTAGATTTCACCCACCCGCTACTCTAAGATATGTTCCTTATAGCCAGTTATTAAGGGTGAAGAGAATGTATAATAATGATTTCTAATTGTTTAATTTTTTAAATTTTTTAAATTAATTTGTTTAGTTGAATATACAACTTTTCAAATTATTTTTTCCCCGTTCCTTCATACAAAAAAGAAAAAATAATGCACAAGATAACAATATACAACCTAACATCAATAGAAACATTGATACAACCTTACATCAAAAGAAACCAAAAGACACACGCTGACATGAAAATGCAAAGGAAATCAAAATAATACACAAAGAAGTTTTCTCAGCACGTAAATAAAACGATCGTCAATAACCTTGATGCGATCTGGTGCATTCATAAAAAATGTACACTTAAGTAAAATGAGTACATTGCACCCAACCTATGGATAGCGATGTAACACAATATATAACAGCATAAAAATGATAAACTATCAGGTGTTTTCTGAATGAGATGGCCAGTTCTTAATTGTTCTCGAAAGCATTCATTGGTAGCACAATGTCAAGAAATTGGACTATCGCTATTTGTATTGTGACTCGCGGATTTGCAAATAAAAGATGCCATAATTGATCTCCATCCACATGTCGCTGTACAATTAACTTTTTGTCAAAATATCTGCGTCTTACATCATTCAATGCAATGCTATGAATTAACAGATGCCGCAAGGTTTCTTTTTGATGGATGTATAAACAGTAACGACAGAAGTTTAACTTTGGAGAGATTAGCTTCCTTCTGCACAATATATCTCTGGTGTTCCACTGATTCAATCTAAACCTCAGAAATTTGCTCTGAAAATGCTGAGAGGGACATTTTGCTAGATGGTTCGCCAGGGTACCAGATTTTTTAGTACAAAATAAGTGAATGTTAAAATCTTTATGATCAGAGCATTTTACTAGAGTCTCGGACCAATCATGCTGAAATATCTTGACCTTCGCCCTATCTGGATTGATTATTAGAAGGTCTATTGTTACCGCAGCATCAGCTGCTGCATTCAAAACATGAGACCGACACCTCATTGTAAAGGTTTTGTGGGAAGTCATTAAGTCCTTTGCTAATGCTGCCAAGATGGTTGATTTCTTTAAGCCAAGCCCTCCAACATTTTACGAAGGAGAGCACATTGCTTCCATGTCACCTGTGAGTAAAGCGATAGTACACCCAGCTCATATGGTAGAATCGCTGATGGAGTGCTACAAGGTAAATGTAGAAGAGATTTCCAATATTTGGACTCAATGCGATCCCAAAACAAGCGCCTCTGAGGAAGTGAGGCTTCCACTCCATACAGGATGATTTTTGTGACTTTCATCTTGTAAAACCTAAGGTGTGCCTTAGTGAAAACTTTCCAAACCTTGCTTGTATTATTTTTGATTGGGATATTAAGGATTGTAATTTATTTTTAATTTCACAAGTGAATTGTTTATCTGTTTTCTTGTGCTGAATGGTTACGTCAAGGTACTTATATTGCTCCACACTTAAGAGTTCACATTGCTGTAGTTGCCATTTGTGTATGGTTTTCCTCACTGAATTCCCATTACAAACCATGATTTGTGTCTTTTGTGTGTTGATGACTAATTGTTGTCCAATGCATAGGAGCCTGCCTGTTCGAGCATGTTTTGGAGACCCCTAGGAGCTTTAGACAGCAATATCAGGTCATCCGCGTAGCGTAAATACGGTATTCTTAGTCCCCCGAATAGCGGCGGATCACCCACACAGTTCTTAATCGACATCCCAATATCGAAGATGAAGAAGTTAAATAGGAAAGAGGCTAAGGCACAACCCTGCTTCAGTCCTCTTTGGGTTGCTATTGTTGGGAAAATTTTCCATTAAGATCCGTTCTTACCCGCATAGTTGTATGAGTATGTAACAGTAGTATCAAAGCTAGTAAAGAGCCAGGGCAATGATGTCTACGCAATTTTGCAAATAACAACATCCTGTCTACCGAATCAAATGCAGCTTTAAAATCAATGAAGGCTAAATATAACGATTGGCCACACGCTGCTTGGTGTGCTTGCATCATGTTAAGAACAAGAATATTTGGAGTTGTACCCAATCCTTTTACAAAGCCCAATTGCAAGGGGTCTTTCAGGTGGTTTGCATCAGCCCATATATTGAGTTCACTCAAAATTAGCCTTGCACATTTATTTCCAGGGGCATCTAACAACGAGATGGGCCAGTAACTTACAGGCAATACACAGTCACCTTTTTTATAATTTGGGACCGTGATCGATCGTGTCCATGTTTTCGGCAATTTTTGTTTTTGATTAATAGCCGAGAATATGTTGACAAGTATGGTCGCCCAAATCTCTGGAAGAGACTTCATAACATAATTTGAAATGCCATCGAGGCCTACAGCCCGCTAATTACTGGCTGATTATATTAACCCCAAGATAGCACTTTGATCAATCTCAAGGTGAAACTCAATTGCTTTTGTTAAAGACTCATAGACCCTGGGCCCAGGTGGAGGTGAATATAAACATTCAAAGTATGAAACCCACTGGTGGGTTTCAACTTGAGTGATTTGTAGATCTAATTGATGTGCACCAAGGGCTTGATTTAGTACGGTCCACATTTTAGCGATGTTTTTTTCTGCTAGTGTCTTCAACATATTAGCACCATCACTCTGATAAAGCATGGCCCTGTGCCACGCATCCAGTTCTTATGTGTTGTTTGAATTTTCCAAGAGAAAATCACTCTGAGGGGAGGAGAAAACCTTGCAAGCTTTCTTAGCTCTGCACAATAGAATATTTTTCTGAGTTGGACTAATTTGTCAAAAGTGTGAAGATGGCTCACGTGATTGCCCGCCGCTGTATTCCGACGGCTAAAAGATTGAATTGTAGCACTATAAATTAGCCCCATCTCAATACCTTTGTTGTCATCTTTAGCATTTGATTGTGTTAATAACTGGTTGAAATGGATCAAGGCATCCTCTATCCATCAGAGCCGATTTCTACCCGAGTTTACTACCAAACAGCCCTGCACATGCGAATGCTTGACAAGTTGTTCCTCACCATTGACGCGCCATTCGGCACAGAGCATGTTGTGATCGCTGACCTCATTAGTACAAATATGAAATGTTTGCATTATTGACCGCAAAGCCGCATTAACATAAGTGTAATCAATTGTCGAGGAAGACTTGCCTTTGTGCCAAGTTGGAGCCGGAGGAATGTCAGATGAAAAGGCACCATTCAACACAAAGAGGCTCCTATGTTTTACACGACAATTCCAACATTTGAGTCTCTCGCTGGGTCGCTTCTCTTTTTCCATAAAGCAATTTAAATTCAAATCACCCCCCAAGATTACATACGTGATGCCCTGGTCTCATGATATCATGCCCAGCAAACAATTCAAATCTCTAAAAAAGCACTCATCAGAGATCCCAACTGTGTTCCAATACACATTGAGAATTGCATAGATAGCATTTGGGTGCTGCACTCTGATCAGCAACATGAACTTATTGGGTGCTGCCCAGAAGCTGGAGGACAACCCATTTTTGATTTTAACAGCTATCAAAAGGCCAGAGGAGGGTCTTCCCAAGGTAGCTTTTGATGCAGGGTTTAAATGAAACTCATGTACGACCCAAAAGGGCGGGAGTGTCAACCAAGTCTCCTGTAAGAGGATAATGTCATATTGATTCAGATTGTATTGATCATTATTCAGAAGATGTTTAAAGCCTCTTGTGTTCCAGCTCAAGAGGGCTATTGTATACTGCGGGGCAAAGGAGACTAGTCAACTCGACTTTCTGCTGCACTCACAAACGCACGTTTTGACTGATGGTTGACACTTCTTTGACCCTCTGACCTCATTGGATGCGTTTTTTAAAGTTTCAGCTTGAGCCTTCACACCAGGTAGTGAAGTGGTTCCACTATCATCAGTACTTAGCGTGAAGCCTAGATCGTGTAAATAACCCTTAGACTGCCATATTACATTTTGAACCACCCTCGATTGCATCCACAACCTTACAGCATTGAGATTTCTTTTATCGATAAACTCAACTAGTGTTAGGTCAGAGGACACTATGTCGTCTACTGATTGGATGTCAGAGAAAATCGCCATTACAGCTCTGCGATTCAGAACAAATTGGGTGCTCGGGCTGGGTCTACACTTTAAAATTAAGGAACATAGAACAGGCCTCTTCCTTGCAATCAGGCTATCCCATTTTGTTTCATCATTTGTTTTCCGGAATAACCACCTTCAAAGCCATTTCTTCATGAGATTCTGCAGATTTTAAATTAGGCAAAGCTTCTTCAATAAGAGCTAAGATAGCATCAGAAAGCTGGGAAGGGATAAAAGGGGCAGTAAAAGACTTTGGGACGCTACTCAAATTAGATTGAGGGTCCGCTGGGGGCATGGGGTTTGAAAGAGTACCCGGATGGGAGGCAGCTGCTTGTTTATGGTCAGGAAGGCTTACACCCTGAGGCTGGTTTGCTGAAGTTTGCGCCAGCATTGAAGGGGCACGTTTCGCAGGTGTATCTAAGTTAGGAGGAATATGACCAGCCATATATACATCAACAGTCTCCGTATTTCAATTCTGTGTCTCGCCACTTCACTCATCGTGATCCCCTTAGGACCCTTGTCAATGCTGGGGCTTTTTTTTTCTTTTTGTTGCTAGTCTGAGCACTAGTCAATGGAATAAACTCCACAGACGTCGGGTGTGAGATCTCTCCTACTAAATCATCAAGAGGTTGATATGAAGAGGCATGCACTGGATTGAATTCAGAAAGATTGCATTTCAATTTTGCCTGATTCATTAACATGTATTTCCTCTTGATGGTTTTGGATACTGCAATTTTATTTTTACTAGGCATGAAATCGCCTTGAAAAATTGTTTGGTTACAGCCTTCCCAGTATTTTTGAGCGCAGGTTGATTTTTAGGAAGTTTGGGTGCATCATTAAGGCCATTGTACGAGTCGCCACAAGGCTTTCTAGAAGCAAGTGGTGTATCATGAGCCTTAGGTACACCCTTGGATTGGGTGAAGATTGAGAAAAGCTCTTTTGGATGATTATGCAACGTAGCCGACAATGGCACCTGGGAGGAGGGAGCAGGGTGCAAAGAGGCACACAGAGGTTGAGGGTCACTCGAGTGTTCATAGATGGTTGCTTCAAAACAAGGAAGGACACCCACCGGTGTGATGTTGAGACTTGCAGAGGAGGGGCATGGAAGGGGTTGGATAGCACAAACCTTGTTTATTTGACAGGCAATAGAAGAAACAAATGTTTTTGGGGGAGTAGGGTGAAGAGATGACATAAGCAATTGCTTATTTCTATTAGCCTCATCCATTTGCAAAGACAATTTTTATTTTTAGAGTTTCCTCTTGCACGAATAACAAGAACATTGTATAAATTACCCAAAGCATGCAAAGCTGAATTCATCGCTGATAATGTAGCTTCGGTCTGAAAGTCAGACTTGCGCAGCTGTACAGATGTATTATTGCTATGTGAGTGGGTACAGGCAATATTGGGCTGAGAATGCATCAACATACTGACCGACTTGACAGATATACGTGAAAACTCAGAGAACATCATGGGCGAACATGAAAGATTGTCAGACAAACACCTGTCTGAGAATACAGAATCCTCAGGATCGAGATCAATAATGGCAACATCCTCAGACGGTTGAGCGGAGCCGGACATGAAAACTGAAGCTCTAGGAGCTATTTCTAAGTCAGCAAAATCGCTGATAGATTGAACAACACCAGGGGCAATAACAGGTGCTTTGGGAGCCAATTCTAAAGACTTTAAAATGGCAATGTCTGTTAGGGACCTGTCATTTGGATGTGATTGTGTAGACTGTGCCAAGTCCAAACAATCCGCCATGAAAGACACTGGCCACAGACATTTGGAAGGTTCAAGAGCGGGAAAGGGGATGGTCTGCTTGTTGTTCCCACTCAATGAGGTAGTAGAAGCATTATTCACTACCAGTATATTTCTGGCTCTATGGCCGATAGTGAAACTTTGCAAAACAGAAGAATGTCAGCATTAACAAGGGCGGAGCCATTACTTTTTCCTCCAACAGGTGTAAAATTTTCATGGTTAGAGGACCGGGAGAGTCCAGCATGACTCATACCTGCCGAAAGAGGAGCAGGTTTTAGAGGCATGCCGGTTTTGAGTGTCGGAGACATCATTTATAAAGAGCTACCAGCCAGTTAACGGAAAGCGTCAAACCTCCCCAGCAAAAAGACCCCAGGCCACTGCACGCCACGCACCGTGAACAGTCAACAGTACTTGGCAGTACTTCATGGTGCGCGCGTGGGTGCGCTGTCTTGTGGGTATTAGTAGATCAGGTGGGAGGTGAATGGGAGTGACGGAATTCAAAAGGCAGAACCACCAGTCAAATGGAAACCTTTAGGACACAAAGATAAAGAAAGGACTTAGGAACTAATTTTTCAAATACAAAAACACTCGAGCGTTTAGTCCAATGCAGTTCAGAAATTTCACCTTCGTTATTAAAGGGCCAGGAGCCCTTGGGTGTCACAGCAAAAACACTCCTCCAAGGCTGCTGCCGACCACGCTGCTCAGCACAACGTTGGAAATGTCCAAAGTCCACAGAAGCACAAAATGCAAAAAGTCAGCACCCGTGAAGTGCCACGCCACAGTCAACAGTACTTGGCAGCACTTCAAGGTGCGCGCGCGGGTGCGTTGTCTTGTGGGTATTAGTAGATCAGGTTGGAGGTGAATGGGAGTGTCGGAATTCAAAAGGTGGAGCCACCAGTCAAATGGAAACCTTCGTTGTTAAAGGGCCAGGAGCCCTTGGGTGTCACAGCAAAAACACTCCTCCAAGGCTGCTGCCAACCGCGCTGCTCAGCACAAAATGCAAGAAGTCAGCACCCGCGAAGCGTCACACCACAGTCAACAGTACTTGGCAGTACTTCACGGTGCGCTTCATAAATGATGATTTATTGAAGGATGAATTCCAAAGATATCCAAAGAGTTTATTGACAGGGGTTACACACAAGAAGAAGTTAAAAAGGCAGACTTTAAAGCACAAAAGGTAACTAAAAATTATTTGCTACACAACCAGAGGGAGACGTCACAGCCTCCCATAGCTTTTGTAAGCAAGTATAGTACAGAAAAACATAAAGTGAAGAAAAGCATTTTGAGAATTGGAACATCCTACTGTGTGATAACAGGTTAAACAACCTTTTTGAAGATATTCCGGTATTTGAATATGAAAGGAGCAATACCTTGCAAGATATTTTAGTAAAGACCAAAAGTAGTCAGAAAACAGTGAAGAAAACCACCAGGTCAGGTACATATCCCTGTTTAAGTTGCTGTAATTGCAATCATATCTTTAAAAGAAACATAGTGACACAACAGACGAGGGGAGATACAAAATATTCTGAGAGATTTTGCCACATGTGACTCCAAGAATGTTGTTTATGCCATTTAAGTTCCCTGTGGCATGTCTTATTTGTGGCAAAGTACTAGAATAGCAAAGCCATGCTCGAAAGAACACCATTTCAACATCAGATTGAATAATCAAACATCTACAGTTGCTAGACATTTTAGGGCACATGGGCGCCAGATCTCACAAAAGAGATTTCAGAACCTGGAGGAAGTTGATAAAAGACATCTGTCTATGTATATTAGTAAGAGATTGTAAACAAAGGAAAACATACTGGATCAACAGATTACAAAGTGTAATGACCAATGGGATGAATGAGGATATACATTTTGCTCATTACTTCTAAATTGTTGTCCACTTTTTCTGATTTACTGCGCTAACGTGATATTTCTATAATTATGGGTACATATAGTCTCTATTGTGGCCTCATGTATTTCAATATGGGAGATGTCTTCCATTCCTGGATTGTGTATATTGAGTTATTTCTTTTCAACTATTTTTATTATTGATTGTTCCAATGAATGACAATAACACCATGCATTTACTAAACATATATAGAACTGCATGGAGCTGATTGTGTTAGAAGTAATGTAAAGCCATTACATTGTAATTATTATTTGATCTAAATCAGTATCTCATAACTACATTATGGAACTGCATATTGTCATGGTGGGTTGAACAAATGAATTCATGTAATAGATATATACTTTTGAACAGCTGTCTGTACCTCAGTATCAGAGTAATCTGACTGCATTCTTCATGTTCAGAACATTGTATTCCACCACAGCTGGTGAAGATGACATGAGAATTTTAGATTTTAGAAATTGAATTACCAGTAATTCACTTTCAGTTTGCTTGAACATCACCAAATTGGTGCACAGGCGTGTCGGATATGGCTAGGACTATACCGTTTGCTTGTTCTATATTTCAAAAGTGTAAGATGACATTTAAAATACAAATGCTCGTTATTTTTGTTTTCAGCTACAGTTTTATGAGAACATGTTTTAAATAACACATTACACTGGCATCAGTGCCACAATCCTATCAATTGAACTTGTGGACAGGTCAATGTTTTACGTGCTTACATGGTGGTCAAGGTGGTTCCAGGTTGTTGCGTGATGACCTCATCTGTTGGGCTTCGCCACACGCACACGACTATACTATTTATTTAGTAGTTTAAATTATTTACAATGTTATACCATACACAGAGATAAACAAGTACAATCTCCTCTTATGGGGAGGCCCGTTCACACATTTTTACACACATACAGGCATACATGTAAGTTTGAAGGTGTTGTTTACAAGTATACACTCTTACTTTTATGTCACTGAAGTAATGTTTGAGCAGTGATGATTGACATAAGTTTGGACGTGATTACCTCATCACAATGAGGATGTCAAACAAGGCGTTTTCCCTGCGATTTCAGGTTAAATAAATGCACACACCGAGAGTACTTTACCATAGTTATTAGTCACCTATATGATAGTGAATTACTGGTTATTTTTGAACCTCCTATCTGGGCACTTTTTACATAGACAATGAAATGTCTTAATCGCTGGGATATCTCGGCCTCATTTTTTGTATAGTAGTGTAGAGTTATCATTTTTCTGGACAGTGGCAAAACATTTTTCATTCAAACCTCTCAGCAGGGTACTTTGATATACACATAATTAAGGCTTGCATTGCTCTGACACTATGTTCTTATTCTTACTATATCTATTTGTAGTTTCCATTTTCAAGTTCACAAATCTTGTCCTGAGGTATTTTTCTCTTCTTGGAAGGCAAGGTAGGGACATTAAGCTTTTCACATCTATATTTATATAAGAATATTACGAGCCTTCAGTGAGGTCTTGTGACCTTCGAATATATATATATATATATATATATATATATATATATATATATATATATATATATATATATATATATATATATATATATATATATATACACACACATATGTATGTTTCTCAATAGGTTTCACTGGTCTAGAGTTAGCTTGAAGCAAACACAGGTATCTATCTTGTTATGTTAAGCACAGTCTATTATTTGAATTGTTATGTAGAAACATGATTTTAAAATATGAGCGGTACCTTTGAGTCCTCTCAACATTACTTTGTTTTGTGACCACTGTATAGGTGATTTGTCTGAAGAGGTTACACTTTTTGTAGATTTTACTTCGATTACACATAGTTATGTACTTAGGTATATCATTGGAAACAATTGGAAACAATAAGATACATGTGTCAGGAGAGAGCACCATTTGTACTGATGCAACATTCTGAATTATTGTTTATAGAGACGGCCATGACTATGGACACTACGTCTGAAATACATTGGCCACACACTCTGCCTCAGAAGCACTTAACATGAAGCATACGTATAAAAGACAAGATATATATCTGTTGATGGGATTACATTGTTTTATTTTTTGTCATGAACATTTGTCTAGATTGATTTATATCACTCAGTAGAACTGTTGTGTTTACTACTACTGTGCAGTCAAAAAAGGTTGAGGATTACCCTATTTGTTGCACGCATTGCCTGGAAAGGTGCAATTCAGTCTCTTTTTGGCTCGCATGAAATGCACATATTGACTAATTGTAACTGAATATATGCGTTCGAATTCTTGTTATACTATTTGTTGATGCCCACATCCCAGACTTAATGTTCATATTTGAAACAGTATAAGTACTGACACATCAATAGAAGTAGTGGGGACAATTATTGGGCTCCAGCCTTCTCAGATTGACGTATCATGCCTGGCTGATTGTGCCCTTCTGCTCCCACCAACAAGGCTGTGCTACAAAAAAGAGGAACATATGCAGGAAACCTCTAAGGGTGCTTGGAAAGTTTACAGAGGAGACAGTTCAAATCCTGATTCAGTAGTAGATAAAGTGCAGTCACTGCTTGACTGTCACCCATTCTTAACATACTGGCTTGCCTTGATGATTACACACACAGCTGTGTTTCTAAAGAGAAGAACCCATGCAGGGAACCCACCCTGCATCCTTGGAATGTTCACTAGGTCACCATCATAAGTGCTGACTCAGCAAGAGGTACAGTTTAATCACTGCGTGGTTCAGCTTTCCCTGCTTGGAATGGCTTGCCTGGTAGATTGGGCCCTCTTGTTTACACCCATAAGGATTTGCTTTATGAGAGGGGAATTCCGATCCTGGATGCTTTGAATGTGCACAAGAGAACCAACATAATTGCTGCCTCAGAAATAATGTGCAGTTACTGCTTGTGCATCAGTTTTCTGAGCTTGGTGTGTCATGCCTACTGGGTCCTCTTATTTCCACCCACAAGACGGTGATGTTAAAGAGGGGACTTCGTGCTGGAAACCCTCCTTGATCATTGGACTGTTCACAATGGGGTCAGCAGAATTACTGACTCAGGAATAGTTCACATGTAGTCACTTGCTTGCCTGGCTGCTTTGGCCCCAGTGCTCCCACACAGAAGACTGTGCTTCTAAAGAGAAGGACACGTACAGGAAATCTCAGCTAGATTCTTGGAATATTTAGAAGGGCACTCACTTAAGTGCCAACTCAGCAATTCTTTAAATTCTGTCGCTGGTTGGCTTTCAGCTTTCACAGCTTAGAGTGAATTTTCTAGCTGATTGATCCCACTTGCCTTTACCCATAAGACTGTGCTTCTAAATGGATGGCCGCAAGCAAATAACATTTCCTGGATGCTTGTCATATTCACTATGAGAAGAACAGATCCATCCCTGTAATTGTAGTTGTACTTGTTTATTTTGCAAAGTGCTTATACACAAGGGAAGTGCTTCAAAGCGCTTCAAAGTGGGAAGGGAAGAAGGGATTACAGGTGTCAGTCAGAGGCCTTGAAGATGCCGAATGATCAAAAGAACAATAACTATCATACTAGACAGGAGGCATATATACTAGTGTAAGTGCGTGACAAAGAGTGAGGAGAGAAGGGGGGAGGGGAATGAACATACAGTACAATAAACTACAGTACTAGGCCTGGCTAGGGAGGGGAGACAGAGGGAGGTCCGGACAGACAGACTTGCTAGGCCTAGTCATTTAAGGTCATGCAAGTATGCAGAGACAGGAAGTGTGAGGGAGGGGCAGGGGGACAAGTGTGCCCAGCCCAGCATGGGTAAGTGCAGAGTGGTTGCCCATCTCATGGAGTATATTGCAGTAATGCCAAGCATAAGTGCAGGGGCACAGAGGCAAGTGCAGGACTGGTGGAGGAGCCTGGGACCTATAGGGATCTGGAGGTGACCCAGGCCTCCAGTCAGCGAGCTGAGCAGGCTGGGAAAGAGAAAGAAGGAGGAAAAGAAGCGAGAAGACAGGAGGTTAGCAGGGGAGAGGGACAGAGAACGAGGAAGGAAAAAAAGGAAGGGCTCGAGGAGTTGCCGGAACTTAAGGAGGTCAGGTTCAAGATGGAGAGAGGCAGGGGGGCTGTTCTAGAGGGAGGCACCTGCAGAGATTAAGGATCTAGCCCCATATCTCTGTTTGGGAAAACAGCTCACCTGCAGAGAGTTGGAGGAGGCTGAGCGTAGGGGTCTAGAAAGAGAGTGTTTTGGAAGACAGCATTGTAGATAGTAGGGCCCCCAGCCCCAGAAAGCCTTGTGAACTATGCAGAGGGACTTGAATTTGATCCTTGCAGCCATGGGCAGCAACTGTAGTGATTTTAGTGCCTGAGAGATTAGGTCCCTTCGCTTAAGGCCAAGGATAAGTCCTGCGGTTCTGTTCTGGATAAGTTGAACAGGTCACAGCAAAAAGGTAGGAAGATTGACAAAGAGACTGTTGAAGTAGTCCAATCTGGAGAGGACCAGGCCTCTGGAGATAGTGAGCCTCTGGGAGAAGGTGAGAAAACGTAGAATATCTCTGAAGAGGTGCAGCTGGTATTCATATTTTTTGGATATTTCCGAGATGTGAGAGGAGAAGGCAGGAGTAGAGTTGAAGATAACCCTCAGATTTGTTGCCTCACCGGTGGGTGGGAGCGCAGGACCAAGGGAGGCCGGCCAGAGTGAGAGTGGGAAAGTGGGAACATGTGTCCCAATGAGGATGATCTATGTCTTCCTGGCATTGAGGCAGAGAACATTAGCAGCACACCCGGACTGAATTGCTGACAGATAGTCTGGAATGAGCGAGGAGGAAGAAGAGGCCGAGGGTAGCCTGAAGGAGAGCTGTGTGTCATCCGCAAAGTTGGAGGTGAAGGCAGAGATCATGTGGGCCAAAGGGACCATGTAGACATTGAACAACTAGGGGTATAGATTAGATCCTTGGGGTACACCACAAGTAGAGAGAGTGATAGCAGAGAGAAAGGACCCAAGTTCCACCTCTGAAGGATAGTCAGAGAGAAAGGACGCAAGCCGTGCCAGGAAATGATCTGTGATGGCCGGGGTATCACAGAGACAGGAGATCAGGATGTTGTGGTTTACAGTATCAAAAACAGAAAAGAGGTCAAGGAGAATGAGGACAGAGGCAGAGTTAGAGTCAAGGTTTGCAAGCAGGTCTTCACGGGTGTTCAGAAGAGCAGTTTCCATGCCTCTGTATGCTCAAAAGCCAGACTGATGGTCATGGAAACAAACAAACGATTTGGTGTGTAGGGTAAGCTGAGAGATAGCCAACTTCTCCAAGAGTTTGCCCAGGAAAGGAGTGATGGAGATGGGACGATAGTTTGCCGGGATAGAAGGGTCGGCAGAGGATTTTGTGAGCAGCAGGTGCCCAAGAGAATGCTTGAGAGAAGCGGGGAAAACTACAGTGGTGAAGGAGAGGTTGCAGATGTTTGCCAAGGCTGTAGCTAGAGTGACAATGTTGTCCTTGGTGGTGTTAGAGGGGCAAGAGCCAGTCTGTTTAGAAGAGGCTTTCATTGACCAGACTTGTTTAGAAGCCTCCTCAGGTGTGACAGGGGAGAAGGAGGGGAGAAGAGGGGGCATGATGGGGGTGGCCGAAGGTAGCCCAGGAGATGATGGTGCATGAGTGGGTGCAAAAGAGAGAGAGGACAGGGTGTCGGATGTTTTGGCGGTGAAGTGTGCTGCCAGGGCCCAGCAAAGGGCCTGGCAGGTGCAGTAGAGGATGAGCCTGCATTAGGGGTGACCAGCTCCTTACAGACTTTGAAAAGTTCAGCCGTGTTGTTGGATGCCGCGGAGATGCTTGCTTGGATATAGACTCTATTTTTGATCCAGATGCAGAGTTTATATTGCCTTTGCAGAAGGCAGCAGGCCAGCTTATCAGAGGTGCACTTGAAGATCCCCATTTCTGTTCCTTTGCCCTGCACTTGCGTTTAAGGTTAGCTAGATCAGAGTCGTACCAAGTTGCACTTTTTGGGGGGCTTCAGTCCGACCCTCATGACAGGGGCAAAGATGTCGTGATTATTGGAGGTGGAAAGGTGAAAGATTGAGGGGGCTGTGTCAGGGTGGGAGTCAGCCGCAGGAGTAGGAAGAAGTGAGTAGGTGGAGGCTAAGGCAGCCACTGACACTTCTTTCATGGGTCGGAAGACCTTGTAGGTGTGAGGCAGTGCAGGGTGTGCCAGTGTTAAAGTAGAAGTAAGCTTTGAGTGAGAGAAGAGAGTGATCAGTCCATGAGAGTGAAGAAGTGAGAGGGATAGAGAGTGAGATTTGTCTGTAGAGATGAGAGCAACAAACGTGTGGCCACCCATATCGGTCAGATCAGAGGGTAGAATGGAGAGAGAGAGAGCAAGTCGCACAGGTTGAGGAGTCAGGAGAGTCAATATGGGTGTTGAGATCCCCCAGCAGGAGGAGTTGGGGGGAGGAGGAAAGGAGAGAAGATGCTCGGTCAGCCCATTCTGAGAGGAAGAGGGTGGACTGGACCGGTGGCTGATAGAAGGTGGCCATAGTACGATAGGAGATAGCCGAGAGAGAGAAATCCTAGAGATCAGGCATTCAAAAGTGGAATAGGCCTGAGTGGGAATGGTAGAAACAGAGACCCACTCGGGAAAAACTCCCACTCCTGGCATGTTAAGTCTGGGTTCAGAGAGGATCTTGTAGCCTTCAGGGAGAAGTGTTTTAAAAACTCGTGACAGATTTGTCCTTAAGGCAGGTCTCAGTGAGAGCAAGAACATCAGAAGAGTGCTTGACTGCACAGCGAGAGTTGTGTGTGGCAATGTGCAGCAGATTGCCATTTTTGAAGGACCTACGGGGGGGGTGCAGTTGCTGAGGTCCCACCCGTAAGCAGCGTGGGCACCAAAGAGATAGAGGAAAGAGAAGACAGAGTGGCCGAAGGGAGTGCAGGCAAGGGGGCTGTGACAGTATTAGATGGCAAGGGAACTAGCATGAGACAGGCTGACACGGATGTCAGTGCTCAGTACGTGGGCTAGGGAGCCAGGATGGTAGAAGACATAAACCAAGACATAGTAAGAGCAGTGGTGTAACCAGGTGGAGGCAAGGAGGTCAAGGTGTGCCTTGCAGGTAATGAGCCAGGGAGGCCGTAAGTGCAGTTAGCAAGGGTGCCAGTGAGGAGGAAGCTGGAAAGTTGATATGGTGAGGGAAGAGCCTATCAAAAAGAAAGAGACAGTACCATTACGATTGACATTCATGATGACCCTGTAGGTCGAGGAGGAGGCAAGAAGGACCTCCCAATAATGGGTGCCACCATTGATGTGTGAGGAAGAGTAGGGAGAGAGCAGAGCAACCATGTGAAGAGTCCATAGGTCGGTGGAATGAATGACGAAGAGGATGTCAGTGAGACTCTCTCTAGCGGAAGCACTGACCTAGGTGTCAGCGATAGGAAGGCCTGGGTTGGAGCCAAGTGTGTCCTTGTTAAGTTTCTCCCTGCCTGACATGCTAAGCAGTGAATGGTAGAAGATAGAGAAACAGTTGGAGAAGATAGGAGAGATAGAGAGCGCCATAATGAGGGGGCACAGAGTGTGCTACACTTAACCAGGCTGGGCAGCTGAGGCACATGGGAAGGAGTTAACCGGAGGGCTCACGCAAACAAGGAAACACAATAGGAATGGGAAGAAACACTGGGTGCTAAAGGTGGGAAGGGGTACAAGTAAGCAAGGAACAGAAACAAAAATAGAGTGAGGAAGTAAGTAGGATTTTAACTAGTAGAACTAGACAAATGCAGGATGGGAGCACACCTAAATTCGAATTTATAACTAACAGTCACAAATGAAGCAAGAAGAAAGCACACCTAAATTCAATTTTTAAACTAACAGTCACAATCAATGCATGAAGAAAGCACACCTAAATTCGATTTTTAAGCTAAAATTGACAAACAAAGCAAGACATAACCACACCTAAATTCGATTTCTAAGCAAACAGTCACAAAGCAAGAAGAAAGCACACCGAAATTTGATTTTTACACTAAAGTCACAAGCAACGCAAGAAAAAAGCACACCTAAATACAGCACAGCAGTACAGAAGTGAGGGCAGCGTGGTAGGAGCTCCAGAAGGATGGAGCCAATTTAATAAGTAGATCATCCCTATAAAGGAACATAAGACAACAGAGATAGGGCAATGAAATGCCTGGAGGGAGGAGTCCAGGAGAGATTAAGCAGGTGACTGACCAACTTTCAACACCCACGTGATGGCAGGAGGGTTGCCACAGTCCAGCAGCGCTAGGATGTAGTGCCCAGCATAATTCATGTCTTTGCCAGCAGTAAAAGGGAGTGGGGCCCATGCCCAGCAAGGCCCTGAGAGGCACAGACAGGAGCCTTAGTGTCGGTTCTTGGGAGGCGGGCTGGCTTCGCCTGTCGGCTCGCCTGATTGGGCCTTAGGCGGCACAAGGGGCCCAATCACAGCGCGGTGTAATAGAACAAAGGCAAGCCCTCCTGGGGCTGCAGAGTAGCGGTAGCCTTGATGGCATGGATGTCCCTCAAAGGAAACAGTGTAATCCGGAGGCAAAGTGGCATGTAAAACAGTGTTGGGGCGCTGATGCCGGCATTACATTGAAATATGCATCATTGTGAAAATTGTAGTTTTAAAAAAAAAATGGCCAAAAATGTGCCCCATGCCCATGCTGTGCGGCGTAGGTATAATATGCACAGAAGCCCCACAGGGCTTACCTCGAGTCTGCTGGGTGGGGGGGTATTCCCCGCTGTCTTGGTGGGGTGGAGGAGAGATCCCTCGTGCTGGCAGGGCAGCTGCTGCTGGAGAAGGAGACAGAGCGAGCACACAGACAAAGCCTTAGGTTCGGGCCTTGGGAGGCAGGCCAGCTTTGTCTGTCAGCTCACCTGATTGGGCCTTAGAAGGCACACGGGGCCCAATTACAGCGCAGAGAAATAGAACATTGGCAAGCCCTCCTGGGCCTGCAGGGTAGCGGCAGCCATGATGACATGGATGTCCCTCATCAGGAAACAGTGTCATCAGGAGGCAAAGTGGCACATAAAACAGTGTTGGAGCGCTGATGCTGGCCTTACATTGACATATGCATCATTGTGAAAATTGTAGTTTTTAAGAATGGCCAAACAATCGCCACATACACAGGTTGTGCAGTGCAGATATAATATGCACAGAAGCCCCATAGTGCTTACCTCGAGTCTGCTGGGGGGTGGGGGGTTAGTCCCCCTGTCTTGGTGGGGTGGAGGAGAGATTCATCCTGCTGGCAGAACAGCTGTGTGGCGTTGCCCCTTTAAGGGTACGCACGCGACGGAGTGACGTCAACTCCGTCGCGTGCCAGTTTAAATAAACGGGGCGGCTCCTGGTGACGTCAGTTCACCGGGGAGCCCACACCGACAACATCTCCGTCTCTGTGTCTCATTACCACAGGGGGTGGGGGGCTCACGGAGGCGGCCCATCGGAGACAGCCAACAGTGGCGACGAGACCGGGATCGCTTCCTGGGACACGCGGGGGAGTTCCGCCGCAGCGCAGATGATCGTATGTGAGCGCGCGACGAACTCCGACCGCAGAGAAGGAAGCGACGCACGCGGCCGGCGGCCATTTTGATGAACAGGCCTCGGAGACTCACGGCTTCATAACGAAACGTCAGTGAGCCATCCGGGCTTAATTTTTGGAAACTTCAGCGGCGGATGGTCGCTGAACACAGCACATGTCAATTTCGTGAGGAAATTTTGACAATTTTTACTATTATTGTCGAGCAGAGGCAGGGAGACTCCATGGCGAGCCTGCTGTTGCAATAGGAGTCTGTCTCTTCCTCTACTCAATTTTTGGACACATCAATGTCTGCATGCTGGCTGGAGTGACACCTTCACGAAGATCACGGCTGGTGGTGAGTTGCGGCCCCTTTCTTGCCAATCTTGTGGGGTGCCTGTGCGCTTTCCACCATGAACCAGGATGCTGCTGCTGCTGCTGCTCCTGCTGTTGTGGGTCCGGTACCGCCTGTGCTTCCACCTGCCCCTCCGCCGAAACCAGCGGGGTCCCTACAGCCAATGCCTGAGTTTGATATCTCGGGTGCTCCATCGGGCCTGGGACAGAGGTGGAAGATGTGGATGGATAGGCTGGAGATGTATTTCAGGGCCACAATGGAAACAACGGACGACGGCAAGCTGGCCACCCTCCTGTACTCGGCTGGTCCGGCGGTGCATGAGGTATTTATGTCCCTGCAGCCGGTGGACGGATCGTTTGCTGCGGCAAAGGAGGCACTCCATAATCATTTTCTGCCAATGGCCAATGCGGACTATGAACGTTTTCTTATGGGAACGGCTCGCCAAAAAGATGATGAGACTCTGGATGTATTCTTTGGGCGGCTGCTGCGTCTGGCAGCACCGTGTGCCTGGAATGACCCCGAGGTCATGATTAGGAACCAACTCATTCAGGGGTGCAGCTCTGGGAAACTGAGACGCCAGATCCTGCGAGAGCCGGGCATCACCCTCCCTCGCATCCTAGAACTGGGGAGGTGCCACAAGGTCTCTGAACTGCGGGCAACCAGGATGGAAGCGGGTATTCGCCCAGCCAAGGTGGAAGAGATCTGTGCGGTCGGAAGAGGCCGCGGGTTAAGGCGCCCCATGAACAATCTGAGCCAGCGCGCGCAGGGGTCGAATGTCTCCTGCCCGAAGTGTGGCTATGATCTCCCGCACCCCGCGGAGTGCCCGGCAACGGGAGTTAAGTGTGGCAGATGCGGAGGCCCTGACCATTTCGCCAGAATGTGTAAGTCTGCCGCCCCCAAAATTGTGCCGAGGGGACCAGTTCGAGCCGGCTTCTTCCGGCCCCAGAGGGCCTCCAACGTTGCCCAGGTGGACCAAGGTGACGAAGGAGCCCCTCAGGAGGAGGAGGAGGAGGACGAGGATGAGGAGAACGTGTTTTTCGTGTCCAGTGTGAGCGTGCTCAAGTCCCGCTCCAAAAGACAACCCAGGTGTAACGTGCTGGTTAATGGAGACTCTGTGCCGATGCTAGTGGACACTGGCGCATCTGTAAATGTAATGGGCCGCCAGCATTACAAGACCATGCTGGCCCCGCCTGCGCTGGCTGCGCCGAGGGCACGCATATTCACCTTCGGCGGGGACCGGCCTTTGCCTCTAGACGGTGTATTCGTGGCCGGTGTGCAGTATGGGGACTCACACATACGGGCTCGATTCTACGTTACACCGGTGAGCGACAACACCCTGCTCTGCTGTGCCGCGGCGGAGGCACTGGGTATTGTCACGTTCGCATACGCAGTATACTTAGAGGACATCCAGGTCCTCCTGGCCAAACATGGATCCCTGTTTGAGGGCATTGGACAGCTGGTGGGTGAGCCGGTCCGGCTCCATATCGATGAATCCATACAACCAGTGGCGCTGAAGCACCGACGGGTCCCTTTCCATCTCAGGGATCTGGTGGATCGTGAACTTGACAACCTCGTGGGGTTGGACATAATCGAAAAGGTTGAAGGACCCACCCCCTGGGTGTCCCCCATTGTCATCGCCCGCAAGCCCAAGCAACCCGATGCTGTGAGAATTTGTGTGGACATGCGGCTGCCTAATAAGGCCATAAAGAGGGAGCGACACCTCACCTCCACCATCGATGACATTATTGCGGAGCTGCAGGGTGCAAGGTTTTTCTCTAAGCTCGACCTGAGATCGGGCTATCATCAGGTGGTCTTGCACCCCGAGTCCAGGTACATTACTACCTTTACCACACATCGGGGTCTCTATCGATATAAAAGACTAAGCTTTGGGGTGTCCTTGGCAGCGGAGGTCTTTCAAAACATAATAAGAGGTGCACTGGCGGATCTGGAGGGCGTCCTTAATATCAGCGATGATATCCTAGTGTACGCCAAATCGGAAACGGAGCATCTGTCACGCCTGTCCAGGACTTTTGAACGGCTACGTCTGCTGGGCCTCACTTTACACAAGGACAAGTGCGAATTTCTGAAGACGGAGATCGAATTCTTTGGGTTCGTATTCAAGGCGGATGGGGTGTCACCAGATCCCCGCAAAGTGAGAGACATCAAGGAGGCGCGCCCGCCCGAAAATGTCGCGGAAGTGAGGAGTTTTCTGGGGATGGTCACTTACTGCGGCCGTTTCATCAGAAATCTCGCATCCCGCTCTGAGCCCCTGAGGTCGCTCACCAAGAAGGACACCACCTGGCAGTGGGGCCCTCTGGACCAGGCGGCATTTGACGATATTCGAGGGGCGTTAGCGGCGCATGACACCATGGCATTCTTTGACCCGAGCCTGCAGACGGAGATCGTGGTGGACGCCAGCCCATATGGGCTAGGGGCAGTGCTCACGCAAGTGGGAAAAGACCAGGAGGTCCGGCCAATAGCATACGCCAGCAAGGCCCTGTCTGACACTGAGCAACGTTACTCTCAAATCGAGAGGGAGGCCCTGGCGGTGCTGTGGGGCTGTCGGCACTCCCGCCTCTACATTCTGGGGCGTCCCGTGACCGTGGTCACTGACCACAAGCCGCTGTTGCCGATCATGGCGGGCTCGTCATCTCGCCCGCCAGTGAGGATTGAGCGTTGGATGCTCGCCCTGCTGGAGTATGGGGTGTCATTGACCTATCGTCCCGGTGCCAACAATGCGGCGGACTACCTATCTCGACACCCCAGGAACGACTCGCAGGTGTCGGCGTCGGCGGAGGAAGCCGACGAACACGTCTGCCTGGTCATAGAGACTGCGACACCCAACTCCATGCAGGTGGAGGAACTTGAGGCGGCTTCGAAAGGCGACGAGTGTTTCGCCATCCTGAAGGAGGCCATGCAGAAGGGTGCCTGGAAGACAGTGCTGGAGGCGGTGGAGCGAAGAACATGTGAGGCCAGGGTCACTCTCGAGCAGTTGTGGAGAGTGAGAGAGGAACTAACATTCTCCGAGTCGGGGCTACTGCTAAGAGGGGAAAGGATCGTAGTGCCCCAGGCCAAAGTGGCACAGGTCATCGCGCTGGCGCACCAAGGTCATCAAGGGGCCCCCAAAACCAAAGCTCGCCTCCGTCAGAAGGTGTGGTTTCCTGAGTTGGAGCGGAAGGTGGAGGCGTTCGTGGCCTCTTGTGTGTGGTGTCAGGCGGCGGCCCCGGCCCAGAAGGAACCGTCCATTGAAGCAATGCCCCGCGGGACTCGACCATGGGAAGTGGTGCACGCCGACTCTGGGTCTACATCCAGAGGCACGCATTTTCTAGTGGTGGTAGACGAGTGGTCGAGGTACCCGGAAGTTGAGTTTATAGACTCAGTGGCGTTTGAGAACGTGGTGGTGGCGCTGGAGAAGATCTTTGCCACTCATGGCCTCCCCTCTGTGCTGTGCTCGGACAACGGAGCCCCATTCCAGGGGGAGAGTTTCGCAGAGCTCATGAAAGAGTATGGAATTCAACACCGGCGGGTCACCCCGCTGTGGCCCCGCGCCAACGGGGAGGCCGAGCGAATGATGCGCACCCTCAACAAGGTGTTCCGCATTGCCCATGGAAAAGGGGAGTGTTTGCAGAGGGCTCTGTACGTATTCCTACGAGGGTACCGCACCACCCCTCATTCGTCTACGGGGGTGGCTCCGGCAGAAGCACTATTCCAGCGGTGCCCGAGAGATGTCATACCGGAGGTGGGGGACAGAGACCCCGCCGTCATCGACAATGAGCAGGTAGAAGAGGACAGACAGGTCAGGACACAGATGGAGAACATCCGGAGGGGGCTCCGACCCCCACACATCGCGCTGGGGGATGAGGTGCTGGTAAGAAATCGTCACCCTCATGGAAAACTGTCTCTCATGTATGAACCCGCCCCCCTGGACGTGGTAGCCGTCAAGGGGTCAATGGTGACTGCATCGGATGGAACTTCATCGGTAACCAGGAATGCGTCGTTCTTCAGGAAGATTGGTGACCCCAGAGTGGACAACCCGGACAACCGAGAAAGTGAAGGCGCTCTGGATGAAGGTGGGGGAGAACGCGCCGTAGTGGAATCGCCGGCTCGAGGCGGACCCAGTCCAGGAACACCAGCCAGGGACGGTGGCAGGAGGTACCCCCTGAGATCAGGGCGTGGGAAACCTGCCCGTCTCAGTGACTATGTTACGGACTGAGCTGGGACGCTGACCGGGGACTAATGGTCAGGCCATGACAGGTACACACGGGGGATCCGGGGTGGCTGTCAATAAATGGGGGTTTTTGTTGAAACTTATAGAGTGATATGTGTCATAGATGTGTGCTAGTTAAGTACTCCTATTTCCAATTTGTTGTTATGGAAAAGGAGGAGTGTGGCGTTGCCCCTTTAAGGGTACGCACGCGACGGAGTGACGTCAACTCCGTCGCGTGCCAGTTTAAATAAACGGGGCGGCTCCTGGTGACGTCAGTTCACCGGGGAGCCCACACCGACAACATCTCCGTCTCTGTGTCTCATTACCACAGGGGGTGGGGGGCTCACGGAGGCGGCCCATCGGAGACCGCCAACAAGCTGTTGCCGGAGAAGGTCACTGTACACTGTACACTGCCTTCTTTGCGTTGTGCACTAATATGTCATGTGTTTGAGTTACACATTTATCTAGAGTTGATTTGGATTTGGAAATACTTGAAAAGTGCTCTAGAGTTGATTATGAGGGAGTGATGAATGTATTACTTAGCCTAGCACGTGTCGAGAGAGTGTGTCCTGTGTGACTTGTGCCTTTCAATTCTGGGGTGCATACTCACATTGGACTTTCAGCCATAACCATGGGTCTATGGCAGGGGTACCGATGAGGTTTCAGGAACTTCACAAATACTGCTTGCTGACACTCAAAGATAGAGCAAAGCACTCTCAATGCATAGCCACGCACCCATGGCCCAAGGGGGTGAAGCCAGGAGCCGTAAGCAACACAGTTCACCAAAAGCAAGGCCAGAACTTCGGTCTCCCGACTACAAATCAAAAATCTTAATTTTAGGTGGCACCGAATTTCTGTCCTCTGCACCAACAATCCATTGAGTTTCCATAGCAATAATAGGATGTCTGGATTTCTTCTGTATCCGCACTAGGTGACGATACACAATGGACAACTAGAACAGTGAAGGAACTCGAGAGATGAGGGTAACTATACTCTCATCAACATGGAGGAAACTTTCTTCTTTCTAAGACATGAGAATGATTTCACTGTTGAAGCAAAGTGTTGTCTTCATGCCACGCCTATTCCTACACCGCCAGAGATTCAGCAGACGTAGTCCCGGCTGAACAATACTGATTGCAAGTTCCACATCCCACCATGTGTTTGACAATAAACACTGGGATCTGATGTCACTTCCTGATAATGCTCATATTCAGATGACAGCATCCTGGAACAGAGTCGGGCCACGCTATTTATATTGCCTGATTAAGGATTATAAAACAGTCTTGCCAGTGTCCTTCCCTGATTTCTATCTCATGAGTGAAAAAGGTTGACAACCCGCCCCCGCCCCAATTCTGAGCACTGCTTTCATATTTGCGATCAGATGTTAGCTCAGCAAGTTAAGGGATATTGTGCAGTTTGAACCTAAAGTCTAACTCAGCCTGTCCTATCAGTCTTTGGTGGATGAGAAATTCATTATCATTTAAGTGGTTAATAATAGCTCCTACTCTTAGCAGCGATAACAACCTTCTATGAGGCGCTATCTGAAAACACAATAATCTTACTTAATGGCCCTCATCACAACACCGGCGCTAAACCATGGCGCTATTAGCACCATGGTTGGTGCCGGTGTTGTAACGGGTCGGCCATGGTTCAATGGGGAATTACCACCCCATTCCAAGGTTGGTGGGGCGGTAATTCCCTATTGAACCATGGCCCTTCCCCATTCCAATTTTCGCCCTATAGGGCTCTATGGGAATGGGGAAGGCGCTAAGTATGGCACTGCAAATTGCGCTACCGTACTTAGCACCAAGGTCCCTTTGCTGGTCCCTACTTTAACGGCTGGTGTAGACCAGCCGTTAAGGTCGGGTCCCGCAAAGGGACCTCGTAGTAAGGCGCTAAGTGTTTAACGGCGCCGCAGCCTTTTACGGCGCTGTTAAACACTTAGCGCCAGGGTCGTAATGAGGCCCAATGTATTTTAAAGATAACTAATGCCTTTCAGTGCACTCCCCTCCAACAACACTCCCAAAGAATATGTTACTAACACTATGATATGTGCTCTGGGACGTTTACCCAAAGGTAACATGAGAATGTTTGCTCTTAATTAATGACCAAAATATGTTAATGAACCCCTTAATTAATACCCATATTACAAAGGACATTGCTCGTCCCCTCTACAAGCGCAGGGTGACCTATGGTTTGCTTTATGAGAAGGAATGAAACATAACATGTAGCATGTCGACCCACACCCTGCACCATATGTTAAAACCGATAGAGCATAAGAAGCACCTACATGGATGTGCGTGCACTCCACATAGTCTAAATAATGCAGGATTATTCTCTGGATGCGTTTCTCTTTATTTAGTGTGACCACCTTCCAGATTGCATGTATGGCGGAACAAGCTTTCACAATCAGCTGCTTGACCCAAATAAGGATTGCTCATTGGGACACCGGGATGGAAGGAGGGGAATATGTGACACCAATCTTTGGCGACACACATGGATTGCAGTAAAAACCAGTGATTGATCATTATGTTATGCTACTATTAAGTTCACACATTACATAATTGCATGGCAAATTGTGCCCTAGTGATTACCTAGAGATACCAGTTCAATGTATAAAGATTTGCTATTCAAAGTAAAACATAAAATGTTGAAAAAAAAATACAGCTTTATCTCTAACTTGCTCACAATGAAGGGATACGCGTCTATAGCAAAAGCCACACAAGGTAAAAAAGCAAGAAATTCAATAATCTTAAGGTCCGTTCAAGTTCAAAAGCTATTCAAATATTGTCTTGCAAACATATTTGAATAACTGTCAAGCCATAGCAGATGTGGGGCTTGTCTCAAAATAAGATAATTTTAAAAGAATCTGTTCAATTCAAAAAACAGTTGCTTGAGTAACATCTCAGCTGTGTTAGGTCTGCCTGATTCCTCTCTGCCTCGCACTTGTTCCTTTCCCTGATGTTGCGTACATGGCATGGGGTCAGCCATTGCCTGGATCCCCATTAATAAGAATGGCAAGATATTTGTATTGGGTGCCAAAAGTAAAGGAGTATTAGAACATGGACATCGTGTCTGACCTTCTCATAGCCAATTAGAAAGTATAGAGTGCACTCAATAACTACTGGTATTGACTGCATTGTGACCATTTCGTCTACAGACACAGACTCCATCAGTGGAGTGTGGTATCAACTGTCTTTCATAGAGGCTCAGCTGCTGTCATTTGAAAGGGAGAAACACAATAAAGCAAACCATTTAGTTTTGGCCAAGTGGTACCAAAGAGACACTTGAGGGATTATTGTTTCACCTAACTCCCCATTCCTGAAGGCAGGCCTCTACTTCCTGTGCATCCCCAGACATTGAGTGCTATGACTCTGATGATTGCTCACCATTGCCAATGCCGGCTTGGACTGATGGTACTATTAATGCAAACATCTGGAGAGCCAACGTTTGCAGGCAGAGTCCCCCAGGGCTGTCCTCCTTCACCACTTCCATTTAACATCTATATAAAACATCATGTACACGTCCATCCTTACAGAGGAAGTATAAGAATATCTATTAGCAAGGCACTAGAAACGAGATTCCATTTCTCCGATTTGTATGGAGCTTGTCTGCCTTTGAAGAGCAGATGGCCCACCATTTTGACAAAAGTGAAATCCTTTTACTCAGAAGGAATCATCTTCTAAAGAAACAAAATGCTCCCACTGCCACGGTTTAACTTCCGTGGCCCTATATTCCCCATGTCACCACCAGCCCAGTGTTTTGTGGGATGCTAGACCTAACATGTACCCACCAAATCAGGTTATGGTGAAGTCCTGTTCCTTCCCACTCAAGACACTCAATACAATCATTCCTTTCCCCCTTCAACAAGAGAATCATATTGCAGCATTAGCTGGTGCCCTAATCGACTCTTGTCTGGACTATGCCACACCTCTCGGTGCTCATGTAACAGCCTATCAAACCAAAAGGCTGCAAATGGTACAGTACATAGCCAGTCAACCCCAATGGCACATGGACAAGACTTTCAATTGTTTATTTTATGAGACATCTCCATTGGCACCTTCTAAAATAAATGCATAAATGAATCGATATGCCTGGCCTAAAAACACCAACGCCACATCGTCCCCATAGGGCTCAATGGGAATGGGAATGGAGGTAACAACGGGCACATTACAAGTGTCCCATTGTTACCTCCCTCTTCCCCTCGCAGGACCCGGAAAAGATGTCTGGTTTTACCAGACGTCTGATCCGGGTCCTGCAAAGGGAACCTCGTAATGGGCCCTTACGGAATGAAGGGGGCCGGTCCCGTACCAGCCCCGTTCATTCCGTCAGCGCCAGGGTCGTAATGAGGCCCTATATCTGGAAAAACACAAGACATATTACAGACAATGGTCAAGAAATGTAGACTTTGCAGGAAACAAAGGTCAAATAGGGAGTCAAGTTTGATAACACTGCAGTTAAAGCGGGTGCAGACAAATGGCAACATGAGAGCATACGTTGAAGATTGAAGGGTTATTGGTTGTACTGAATGTTACTGTGAGAAGAAAAGTTGGTATTTATGTGTAGCAGTAAGTGAGAGACAGGGGGGAATTCTCAGTAGACCCAAATGGAAGGATAGCAGATAGATATGAATTTATAGTTTAGCAACATTGAACACTGGCTGCAAACTGACATTATAAACGAAAGGGACATTATAGATAAAAAAGGCACCACTTAGAGTCAAATATTCGCTTTCTGAAATATGTAAAATATTGAATCGGGAAAGGTACGAGATGAACACAAACCTTTGCGAAATTCAGTTTGAAAGCATGAAAGAGAATACAAATAAATTGAATTACAAACTGGAAAATGGCCTCGTTGTAGACAGGAAAGAAGTACAGGGAGATGAACTCATGCAAAAGTGGTGAGATAATGTTAGGAGAAAAATAAAGCAGAAGGACATTGTCTATACAAGAAGTAAATGAGTCCCCAAGATCGATGAAATAGCCATCACAGTCTGAGACAATTAGGCAACTAGGAATATTGGGGTCAGGTAGTTAGACATTAAGGGCCAGATTCATGGAATTCTTTGAATAGTTCAAAGTGACTTTCCACTGCTGAGAAGTGACTTTTCACTGCCGACACAAACCCTGATCCATGGAAGTGTGCAAACTGTATTTGTGCAGTGCAATGACAGTGTAAATTCAGTGCAATGTCATTTTTGCAGTAAAAAATGACTTTGCACTGCAACAATACACGTAGCACCGTTGCTTGAAACAGGGTTTGTGTTGGCAGTGCAAAGTTACTTTTCAGCAGTGCAAAGTCACTTTGAACAGTGCAATACATTCCATGAATCGGTCCCTAAGTGAGATCAGTGAATAGTCAGTTTAGGAGCAGAAGGGGTGATATAACTTTAAGAGTTTGATTGCTTATCTGAAACATTGAATGTGACGGACCTAAAGCAACATGACAAGTTAAATAAGGACAGATGCTAATTTAAATCTTTTCAAACACATGGGGCCTCATTACGAATTTGGCGGAATGAGTTTACCGGCACTGGTAATGGTACCGATGCCGGTAAACCTATTCTACCCGATTACGAGGTTCCCTTGCGCGACCCGCAGAGAATGTCTGGTCAGACCAGACGTCCTTTGCGGGTCCCGAAGGGGAACAATGAGCTAATAACGGGCCCGTTATTAAAAGGCCTGTTATTTGCTCCATTCCCATTCCCATTGAGCCCTATGAGGGCTCGAATGGGAATGGGAAATGGTTTTTTTGAATGGGGACTTACCGGGTCCTCCAAGTTTGGAATGACCCGGTGAGTCCCCATTCAGGGAACCCAGACCCGGACACGAATTTGGAGGCAGCCATGGTGCTAATAGCACCATGGCTACCTCCAAACTCGTAATGAGGCCCATTGTGTGTGTTTGTATGCATGCATATATGTATGTATGTATGTATGTATGTATGTATGTATGTATGTATGTATGTATGTATGTATTTATGTTGGTTTGCAATGCACAAACCTAGCTGGGAAACCAAGGAACACTGTACAGCAGATGTGATGCAATGCAATGGAAGTTTGGGAAGAATCGTAGTAAATGATATGACATCGAATGTGATCCAGTGATCAACAGCTGACAAAAGGTACATTGAAGAGAGGAATCTGTTTTTCCTGCCTTAATTGCAGGAGGGTGTGTAAAGATGTAAAGTCCAAATGTGTGCTGTTTCTTTCCGTATTGTTTGTGCCTAGTAGCGTCTAATTTTATCATTTGTTTTGTTTTTGTTACGTTTTCTTGTTTTGCAAAATGACGTGTTTATGCGTCTTGTGGCATGATGGCCCCTGAAGATGTTGGGTTTTCTGAGCTTGGGCCTTTGTTATCAAGTCCTTACATGCGATACAGGCTATCTTGAACGTTGTACAGGCCTGCCAAAGAATACAGTGCAGTGCAGGATGCTGGAGGGCTTGTTTGGTTCCCATATGTATGCGCTAATGTCTGATTGCTCGCTAGAAAGCAACCCATCAAAGAATGATTTCACAAATGCCCATGTGTGAATCCAAGACATTGACGACTGCTTTGCACCAGCGCATCTCAAAGGCAGTGGTGAGCTCAAATTGCACCAGAAGCCATGAACTCTTTTAAGATAGTTGTCAGTGATATAGACGGCAGCAGTCCTGGTGGTGACCCTAGTGTGGAAGGCAGAGAGGTATTCCTGATTCAGGCTGTGTTCAGGGCTACTTCCACAGAGCTCAAGGCGGAGAGTTCTCCAGACAACCTTGATGATGAAATATGATTGAGCCCTGGTTACCTGGCGTAGAGGGGTCTTCATTCACAGTGATAGAATGGAGGTAGCATTCAAGGTGTCAGGGAAGATGCCTTGAGAAAGAGAGGGTTTGATAATGTGCTAGAATGCGCTCTGTATTCTTCCCTTCTGATGACCTTTCTCATGGATGCAGGGAGGATATACTCATTCTGTGTTGTTGCTGCAAAGACATCAAGGGTGTTTGCCAGCTCATCCCGTTTTATGGTTGTGAACATGATCCATCTTGAAACAATGGGTGGGTGTTCCAAGATGCGATAGGCACTATTAATGTGACAACGAATATTCTTAAGTTTTTCTGTGAAGACTTAAGGAGATAGTTTCAAGTTCAGCTAATGATAGATGTTATGCATGCTTATGAAACATCGTAGGCATAGAGTAAAAGGACAGCCATGTAGATTGTCCCAAGCACATATTATTACAGAGCGGCCTGATCCTTCACAGGATATGACCAATGGCTTTTTCTCATGAAGTTGTGCTGCTTATACCCCATTCCTGCAGAATTCCCAAACAAGGACATTTCAAGTCACTGGATTTAACGTAAAATGTGGCTGCCGATGCAATCCTCTTCAATCTGTCCAATTGACAATTCCAATACTCTTATTTCCATTTAAGTAAACCGGATAAATGAGACATGTGACAAGTAACTTTACATCAGAAAGGCAGCGAAATATAGCACTCCATGGGCTACCTAAACTGGGCCAGACACACCCTGCACATTTAGGTGCAGATCAAAGCAATGGAAAATGGAGATAAAAAAAATAAGGAACATGTCTCATGTATATTTTGAAGGCCACGGCTGAAATGAGTGGAAGAGAGCGAGAAAACTATGGACATTTAAGATCTGAGAAATGGAAGGTTGGTGGAAAAAGCAGGTTAAAAAATGTTGACATGAAAAAAAAAAACACCTTTTATATTGACATAATCTGATATGATAGTCTTGACAAAGTTAACATACAAAATGTCTTCATGCAAGGTTGGCCAATGGGCACAAAATGGAAATGGCAGGCCCAATAGCAACCTGAAATCCATGTGTGTATCTCAAATTTATAGTAAGAAGTCCCTTTAATAAATTACACAAACATATGATATCAAATAAAAGAGGAATAGAACTTTGTTATCAAAAAAGTACCTACCGCCACCCAAGAGAGCCCTGGGAGGACCTTAGAAATTAGACTTTTGGAATGGGTGACTATGAAAACATGGCCAAGCATAGTAACACAACAGGATTTCATGTTGTTCTCTAAAAATTGAAATTTACCATAAACACTTTGACTAAAAAGGGATTCAAAAGAAAAATATATGACCTTAGAACAATGGTATCCAAACAGTGGGGCTGGCACACCCATGGGGCCACTAGAAATGCCCAGAGGGGGCTTGTCGGTCTTTACAACGTGAATACAGAGACTGTTTTTAATAGAAAATATAAGAATTTAGAAGAACAAACAAGCAATTATAGGTTGCCACAGGCCCCTGAAACTATATGTTGTCTAACGTATAGGCTTTGTATAAAAAGGTTTGAAAAGCACTGTGTATAAAATAGTTTTAATAGCACTGTGTAAGGAACAATGAGGCTCTGAATATTACCCAGGTCAGAATTTCATCAAAATAAAAACGGATCCATTTGACAACAAAAGGTGTGAAACTCAGGCGGGAGACTCTGGGCTGAATCTGTAGGAGTCAGTATTGTGCGTGCAGAGAAACATACAAGATAAAGGGGGGGGGGCGTTATTTGGCATTACATAAACAATTTATATAAAAACTGATGTTATCATTTGCATCACACTATGATTCACTATAGACTCATTTGCAATGAAGCATAAGACTAAACATGATTAATCCCCAACCTCAACTACTAAAGCTGTAGTACCCTGCTCATATTTACACCTCAGTCCATAGCTCTTTGGTGCAAAATGTTGGTGCAGACTATGGCACAACCCGGCTTGTTTTAGGAAATTGTATCAACACAGGCTGTGCAATGTGCTTGGAAAACACACATGGAACATTGCAATCATATTTGCAGTGAAGACGTGACAGGATATGAGCTGAAGAATATGAAGTTCATTTTGCTCAAAGCAAGATTATTGTTTACAACTTCCAGAGCAGGAACCAGCAGAGAAATGTAACTCCTTTGCACCTGTTTGCTGCAACCCTGAATCACGGTCAAAGGTGCAGGCTGAATACATGCTCTCTGTAACTTTCTAGAGGGTTGGCTCTTTAGGGTGAGATTTGATTGGCACATGACATCAGAGTCCGGGGCAGGAAATGTCTTACATTTTCTTTAGGCAAACATACATTTTATAGGCAGATCTCAGAGGCTGGTTTAAAAGGGATGTGTAGTGAAATGAACAGGGTTGTTTTTCTTCCTGGGCTCTCCCAGTGTGTTTCATTTGTTCAAAGGGTAGGCAAGCTGGCTCGGAAGACTCCACTGAGTTCATCCATGCCGAAAGGGGAGAAAAGCAGATAATGAAATGTTTCACGTGGGCTGTCCAGGCAGACACGGAAGAGAGAATTCTTGCTTTGCAGTTCGAGGACACACAGAACTGAGTGTGTTTTTGGTGAGTTCACAAATCCAAATGACGTGTGCGATCTGTGGTTTGTGAGGGCATTTTACAGGCAGTCACAGGTTGAAGAATCTTGTGCTACATTTACAAACATGTGTAATTAGTTTTCATGTGCTCTTCACCATCCAAGCAGCAAGTTTCAGATATATCAGAAGGTTTATAAGCTGCCAATACTAGTGATAAGCTTCAAGGTAAGTGTAGCAGTATTCTGGTCGTCTATCACAAATAAAGCGTGTTTGAAGCCCAGTGGGAGAAACAGCTGTTTACTGTGGGGGACGTTTTACAAATGAAATGCATTTGGGGCTATTTTCATTTTCATTTTGATTCACAGGGAATGTCATGTGAAAACTCAGTACATTGTACATGTTTGTATTTTTCATATGGTTTATGAAGTTTATACAAAATAAGTCAGCCTGGGTCTATTTGTTATTTATCCTAGTTAATTGTGATAGCATACAGACAAGTGTGAAGCTGGTAAAGTATTTTTGTTTTACCGTATGTGGTATTTTCATTTTACTGCGCTTGTTAAAATGTATGGCAAGACAGGTCACTGTGAATAGGCTCATATCCTGAGGGGCTGGTTACATAGATGACAGTTTTCTGGTGATCTGGTAAGTTTATGCAGGTTTATTTACCACAAATAGTTTACCACCTAAACTGAAAATGGTGTCCTAGTGTACACCAAATCTGTTTTTTTAGCTTACAGCTTATGATCCTGATATAAGAGACATTTCAGGTAGTCCTATGCATTTGGGGCTCTCCAAACAAACACAAAATACCCAGACAGGCTCACCAAAATACCCCACCAACTGCTTTATGATAATGAGCTTGGTCGTGAAGACATCACTATACCGAATAAGAGC
This sequence comes from Ambystoma mexicanum, assembly GCF_040938575.1. Lineage (NCBI taxonomy): Eukaryota > Metazoa > Chordata > Amphibia > Caudata > Ambystomatidae > Ambystoma > Ambystoma mexicanum. Next base: position 480,744,090 of record NC_090926.1, read on the forward strand.
CAAAGATCCTCATTGCAATTTTGAAAATGCAGTAAGAACTTGGTGTTTATTCCAACCATGTACCATCGTTTCTGAGTGTTGAATATGTGACTTGAGCATTGTGGAAAGCAAGAACTCAGAAAAAGACCAAAAATTGCTAATTTACGTAGGATAACTCGCATTCAATGGGCACAGATAGTTTGATTCGAACGAAATCAGTTAATGTATTTTTATGAAAAATATCTGTTCTTCCTACAAATGAAATTAAAATCAATGGGGGAATGGCATACAACAGTTTTGCAATAGTGACTGTCATTGCTGATCTTTGTCGTGTGGGTGAGTTTGCCCTGAGTGGACCATGGGTTTCTGCACCCTTGTCTACATGCATATGATGAATCACCTGTGTGGAGAAGGATCAGAATTGGTACAGAGTCCAACCATGCGGTAACACAATTGGTCAGGCCTATTTGAGCAAAATCACAATATTCATAGAATTTGATATTAGCACTGATTTCATTGTTTCGCATCATTGTTGAAATCTATGAGTAGTGCCTCATCATGGGACATTCCAATTATGTAAATATTATATTGTTTGTCAAATAGTTTTGCCTATTGGACTTTTCAGTTGTGGCTATTCAGTAGTGCTAAATTACCACCTACAGGCCCCAATTATTGCTACAGCGAGCAGGTAGACGGCATATGAGGAGGGACGCAAAACCTGTAGGAATTTACCCACCAATTGACTGCCCGTAGCCATGCTTATCCTCATGGCACTTCTCACCCAATTCCTGCCCCTTCTAAACCCTGAACACATCCCTCTTGCATCTCTTTGAGCTAGCTTTTTCAAGCAGTAACTTCAAACGTCGTGCTGCAAGTGCCGGTGCAGGTTATTCCAAAGCAGTGCTCTGAGAAGGAATGGCTTAATTGGACCTGTAAATATGCTAATGGTATAATATAAAAGTCTTAAACAAGAGTGCTTCCAGCCACTTGAAATATAAGTATACACGTCCTTCATCCTATATATGTTAACAACAAGCATTCGAAAAGCCACCAGTTTGAGCTTGTGCATAGGTAGCAGGCAGGCACTTGGCAGGCACTGCTGTTATGTGCCCAGGTACTCGCACCACTTTGCATTAGCTATGATTAAAATTAGTACCATTGCGTAAGAGCAAGGTAAATGCCTTCCCCATGCATACACAAAAGCCCAAACTGTTGAACATGTCAATGCATATTCATTGTGTTGTTTTTTCACGTTCACCCTTGTATTTTTTCACATTTATCCTTTTGCTGCAACCGCTCACAAATACAGTTTTGCAAGTGAAGTTTTGTTTCAGTCTTCTGGTTGCTTATGTGTATTTCATTGTTATAGTGGATCCAGGGAATATGCAAGGGTGCTCTGCCATATGTGCTTTCCTTTGAACCAATTACCAGCCTTGGAGCGCACCAGTTGCCGGGACCCGGGTGGTGTTGGCTCTGCTGATTGTCACATTTGCAAAATATCGCAAAATACTGAAATACTGAGAGATTTGGTTACAATGTGTCCTGGCTTAATTGTTGTAAGGAAGAGTCATTTCAAGGAATGTGCTTCTAGAGCTATTGATTTTACAAATGATTTCTTTTGGACCCGAATATCGTGGAGAGACAATGGGCCTCATTACGACCCAGGCGCTAAGTGGTTAACGGCGCCGTAAAAGGCTGCGGCGCCATTAACCACGTAGCGCGTTACTACGAGGTCCCTTTGCGGGACCCGACCTGAGCGGCTGGTCTGGACCAGCCGTTATAGTAGGGAACCGCAAAGGGACCTCGCAGGCAATTACGGTACCGCAATTTGTGGTACCATAATTGCCGCCTTCCCCATTCCCATTGAGCCCTATGGGGCAAAAACGGGAATGGGGAAGGGCCATGGGGAAATGGGGAAATACCGCCCCGCCAACCTTGGAATGGGGCGGTATTTCCCCATTTCATCATGGCGGACTTGTTACAACACCGGCACCAACCATGGTGCTAATGGCGCCATGGTTTAGCGCCGGTGTTGTAATGAGGGCCAATGTGTCACTGTTGGTAGCTCTATGCCATTTTCTTTTGGAGCTATTGGTGTTACTTACGACCTCATGAGCTTTCTTTTTTTTCTTTGATATTTCTTTGTTTCAATCTTCATTTTCTTACTTTATAGATTGCATACATATGAATTGTATTTTAGGTATTGTATTGATAGATATTGTATTTCAATTTATTTGTATGTTATATTGTAACGGTTTTGACAAACCAAATACAATACAAGGAAAATACAAATGTTGCTTAATCTTTGTTTCATGATGCATAACATGTCTCATTCCAGTTCCAAGATGCCAGTCCAGTCCCAGTTATAACTTTGCATTGTGGGACCTATAGTTCTGGGTTTATAATAGAGAAATCCAGCACCACGATTCCCATAATGCACAGATAACTGTTGGAGTAGACTTGCCTCTCCTGACTGTAATGGGACATGTTGGCAAATATGGAACGGTACGACATCCTTTCATCGCGGGATGTCTTTTGCAGAGTTTTGCCATAAATTCAAATTTTTTAGGGGGGTAAGTAAATTATATATATGGGGGGTGGTTGTTTGGGAATAAATACAAATGAAAGAAAATTGAGGGATTGGGGTGGGGAACCCCCCAAAAATAATTAAAATAAAATATTTGATGGGTTTTTTCGTAAACAAATTGCAGTAAAAAACCCTGCAAAAACACATCCCACAATGAAATGAGATGGAACAATATGGAACATGCCCCTCACAAAGACACTTTCTTTGGTAAGCCTAGCGTATTTCAAAAACACAGAACATCAATCTAAAAAAAATGATATATTAACTAGACAATTCATTTTCTTGTTATTATTGCGAAAATTGTCTCGGCCACCCTTTACCATCCTTCTGTTTCTACTTCATTTCTGTAACTCAATGACTTTAGTCCATTCCAACATTTCTTCTTTTAATGTGACTGGGAGAAACAGTGAAGTCATCCTACCCACTATCGACGGTGGTATGTGTGATGGAATCCAATCATTGCAACGTTTGTTGTGACATCAATGATGCTGCTAATGACTTTTACAACACCATTCAGGTCACTGTTTTGATGTCATAAATTACATTTGAATGCAGATCCGGTCTTCTCCCACTATACTTGCAAAACCTCATCCGTAAAAAGGTTAATAGCAGATCCCTTCGGTCAAGATCTGCTGGTCATGCCTGGATGTAAAACGAACAAGGTTGAAAATTGAGCCTTCTTCGCTGCAGCCCTGAAGGCTTGGAACTTGCTCCCTTGCGAGCTATGCGGTCTTTCCTCCCTGAGTCTTTTCAGAAAAAATTGGAAACGTGGATGTTTTTGTAACTTGATTGGACATGTCCCCTCCCTCCCACCTGACTAGTTCTGTACTCTGACCTCGCCTACTTCTTATTCCCCCTCTGTGTTTCTTGTTGTCCATCTTGTTACGCGCACTAATACCTAAGGGTCCATGGCTGCACTATATAAATATAATGAAGAAAATGTAATTTCATCAACTGCCCCTATGTTTGGATTGCCTCTTTGCACCCGTATTTCACAAATCTGGTCTAGGCTTCAATGTCCTACAAATAACATATTTCATTTCTTTCTCATTAGCATATCCCATATATATTCACAAACTGCTATTTTTACATAACCATGGTTTACTATTAACATGGACAACTGCATAAGAGAAGCCACAGCCAAATAACAAGCCATCCGCATGCTGTTTACCCTCTGCATTGTAATAGTGATAAGGTCTGATTCACAAAATAAATAATCAATCACACAATCGTATCCTTCCTTTCCATGATAAAAAAAAAAAAAAAAAAAAAGTGCCTGATCGTTAAAGGACCTCCATATGGTGTAATTAACATTATGTAATGGCTTTTTGACAAGCAACTCATCTGGCAAAGATTTTCTATATCACTGCTTTAGTGTGTTTAGGTTGCCAGTGGGGTCAAGTGGTTTCCTTTGGTCGCAGTGTATCCAATAGCTTCTCTATTTCTTGGGTTGAATATTTTGTTTTCTTCCACAAGGGTTTCTGGGCTTTGTAGTCCTCTAATGAAAAAGAGAGAACACTGGCCAGAATAGGTATGGCAGGAAATGGGTGATTGAGAGTGTCAGCTTTCACTTGAAACAATGCATATTGGGGGTGAGGGTGTTTGGGGGGTTGACCTGGGCCCTTCTAACTCCCTCACCCCAAGTTTGGGGCAAGTCTGGAATGGAAAAAAAACCCTGATAGGCCTCTTGCTCCACAGTGAGAGGGTCCCTATCCCCCTTGACAAGGTCAAGCCCTTGACCCTGTCACAGATATAAACACCTTTATTATTGGTAGAAAGCGCACATTGCATTATTTGTTCAATTTTAGTTTAAAGTGCAAGTCAGGTAAAACAAATACAATGCTTGCATCTCATTAGAGCTCATTTTCCATGTCCCCATAAGAAAAGTAAATGCGCCAAACACCGGTGTTAATGTCTTACTCCTGTTTTCACACCTTTGCTTACGGATATTTGTGTTTTTGATGGAAGAACGGGAATTACATGTTTTGCTCCCTCCTACCCTCCACTTGCAAAAAGCACTTGGCTTGATATCAGCATGACATTTTCATGCTGCTATAAAACAAATGGATGCCTATGGAGTCCACCTGCTGAATTACACCAGAAGAAAAGCAGGCGGATTTCACCAGAGGAATCCATTGTACATTCTGCCTGTCGTCCATTAATGGCATGCAGTGTTACTCAATTTGCACTGTAAAGTGCAAAAGCAAAGGCATACAAGTGATTACGCCTATATTTTCTCTGTTGTTCTGCACTTGCAATGCAAAGGATGACAATTGCCCGGAGGTGACCTGTTTGCACATCCAAACGTTCCTCTCTGGGCAATTTACACCTGAGAGTAAAAAGACCTCCATCATGTTAATGTTGATTCATTCGTTTATGAGATTAACAGAGGGGAGACTATTAGATATGATAACATCTCGTTTATGTATTGCACGTCATGCACCAATCACGACTGTAAACATTGTTTGATCTGTGGCCAGCTGAATGGTAATTTAACCTCATAAGGCTAAGTCTAATGTGTGAAGACCAGGCTGGCACCCCATCTGATGCGTGCGCCTAACTCACTGAGTTACCTTTCCAGCTTGTTCAGCACTCTCTGTCAAACTGGTCGTGACTATAGCATGAAATCGAATATGATGCTGGAATAATGTGTTCACATTTATTCCATGGAAATTCAACCACTCGGCAAATTATCTCAGCGATAGGCATGTTTTTTGCTGAAACCTGCATGATCGAATGAGAATGCCAAACATTTGATGTTCTGTCAAATTCATTAAACAGCCGAAGGCGTGTATATGTGTGTGTTGGAGGATTTGTGCAGTGGGAAAGAGAACACATTCATTGTGCAGTCATTTCTTTCCTAATTAAATTAATTGTAGTAAACCCTGCACTTAAAATGTGTGTGTAGGAGTCTTCTGAGCCTGCTTTGTGTGGCATCCCACAACGGAAGGCGTCTGCACTCAGGGATGAGGTAAACACCGCCCATTAGTGTGAGCAAACTCAAAGCACTTATTAAGATGGTCAAGACACATTGCCGGCAGTCTGTGATTTTCAGCCGTGAATTGTTAATATGTTTGCCTTTATTTCAGATTATGTGGATGTTAAAATATATAGAGCCTCATTACACGGAATGCGGTAAGGGTTTACCGTTACCGGTAAGGGTACTGGTACCGGTAAACCCTTACCGCCTTACTACGAGGTCCCTTTGCGGGACCCGAACTCAACGGCTGGTTTTACCAGCCGTTAAGGAATGGGCCCGCAAAGGGACCTTGGAGGCAATTACGGTACCTCAATTTGCGGTACCGTAATTGCCGCCTTCCCCATTCCCATTGAGCCCTATGGGGGCTCAAATGGGAATGGGGAAGTGCCATGGTGAATGGGGAATTACCGCCCCCGCACACCTTGGAATGTGGCGGTAATTCCGCCATTCACCATGGCGGACTCGGTACAGTACCGGCGGCAACCATGGCGCTAATAGCGCCATGGTTACCGCCTACCGTGTAATGAGAGCCATAGTCTACCCTCCAGCCAGACCGGCTATCAAGCACTGCATTGACAATACATTCAATCTGAACTTCATGTGTTCAAGTTGTTGAAGCATCCATCTGCCCTACTTTATAAATTCTTTTGATATTGCATGCATATGTGTGACACGAGACGGGCACACCTTACTTTAGGCAGAGATTTGCAAACCCTCACAGTTTGTTGTAAGGATGTCTCTGTAGCCACCCAGCTCTTTTGGTTGTTGGCACCTTACTGCGAAATGCACACTTTTAAATCTGTGAGGTTATCATTAGTTCTTATGTCTCCCAGTACCTATGATGCAGAGGAGGGATTCGTGTCTGTATCCTGGTGTATGGAGGCAGTGCGTGCAAGTGTGGTTTATGTCAGAGGTCTGCAACCTTTGACTTTGCAGATGTTCGTTTTGAACTTCAACTCCCAGCAGCTCTTGGCAGTATAGGTCACGGTGAGTGACCATGGGAGTCATATTCCAAAACACCTGGAAAGTCAATGTTGGCAGACACCAGGTATATAGGCATCAGACTCAGAACACATGCTTTAGTACATATGTTGTATCAAGGGAACCACTGTGACTTCACTCTTTGCCCCTTTGTCCCCAAGCTCTGTTTTTCAATGACCTAGTCATAGAATTAGCGTGCCTGGATCCCTGTGTCTTCTAGATAGGTCTTCCTTTGCAGAGTTCTCTTCTTTCTTTGCTGAAGCTCCCCATCCACTATGAAAGCTAGCTTACCGAAGGGCGAGACACAGCTTTCCCATTTCCCAGACAAGGTGGCACAGTCTTGGAAGTCTGTCCCTCGGTTAATCTATGACACAAACAAGTAACCCATAGCCCTTTTCAAGACTCTGACATCACCTCAGAAGTGCAACTCCGTAGGGAAGATTGCATCATTCCATGAACCTATCTGGACCTTACATCTGTCCCCCACTGCCTTTAGCAAAATTGGGGGCACCTTTCACAGTACGATGCTGCAAATGTGGGAATTTTCAAGATCACCCACTCTCCTCTGGAAATCCCTTCAAGTCGAGAAAGGCGGATAGCAATCTGTGTGCCTGGACAAGACAAGAAATGCGCCCCTTCCTGCAAGTTCCTGCGATCATGTGCCTAGTAGCAAGCATCACATCAGTGTATTGGATCGCTAAGCACATCAGATATTTTAGACTATATCTCCCATCATCAACAGTTAGCATAATCAATAATGAGGAATCATGGAAGTCATAGTGCAACACATCTCCAGAGACACAGGTTTCAAAACCCTGTGTTACATAATAGCTTTGGGACCATCCCTGAATGTGTCACCTGAAAGCGGGGGTTATGCCACAGTTGTATGAACAAACTGTTGTGTGTCTATCAGCATCTTATGTTGGTCCAGATGTCTGTAAGGAAAAAGATTCAAGCAAGGCTGGCGGTAGGTGGTCCAAGTGTTCATTAGAATATATTTGTCTGACACTTGTATTGAATGACAGGGACCACACAGATCGCACATGTCTCACAGTTGACGTACATTTGGAAGATGCTAAGCGTTTGTGTTGTGTTTTTTCATGTTCTTGCCCCCTCCTATTTGTTGGGACCTTGGCACCCAATCAGAAAATAGTATATTTTTTTTTTGTTTTCTCCTTCAAAATGCATGCCACCAAAACATGTTGTTCCAAGAAGGGGAGAAGACGATTGATAGGTTTAATCTCCTGATCCTTGTGTCATGGTGCTAGGATCTCTCATGAGAAGCAGAAGTAGATACCATTTATGTCAACCCCCGACTTACATTCCGGAGATGCTAGTCCAGTCCTGGTATTAACCTTGCATTTTGGGATGTGTAGTCCTGGATTTCCCCATTATATACCCAGGACTGCACATCCCAGAATGCAAATTCAAAAGCAGGACCGGACCAGCATCTCCCGAATGGAATTCGGGATGTTGGCGTTTAACTATTAGTGACTAGTTTGGACTATTTTCGAGCAGTCTCTCCCAAATGAGAGAATTTAGGAGCTTGTTTTTGTGCAAGCAAAAACAGAACCGCAGAGGTGCCATGAGAGAAATATGAAATTCACACTTCCTATATTCCTCATTAAAATTTCAGAATTGTGAGCAAGAGAATTTGATTTTCGAATATGATCTTGGCAAGTGAGATCAACCCAATATGAGGGAGCACCACAGAGCAGAATCACATGAAACCATTTCTGAAGGATTCCGACATTCCTCGGCAGGAAGGGGGATCAGTGCCCTCCGCCTCTGACTGTTCCCAGGTACCATTTCATGGGAGAGGGAGCACTTTGCTAATGAGAGGACGTGCCGCTGGATTTGCTTAGCTGGGAAGTTGGATATTGGAGACAGAAATGAAGAACAGCGCTTCTCTCGGTAGCGCAGCATTTTCAAGAATGTGTGTTTCCATGACAACTGTGGCTTACATCTTGGTTGCAAAGGGAACGATTTCAGCAATAGCTCTTATTCTCCCTCCTCTGTGTTCAATTGTTGAAATGACAACAATGTGGCAAATAAATAAATAGGCGATTGCAGAGAGGTCAGTTAAGCAAGGTACTAGTGTTAATGGTTTCCACAAAGACAGGCGTCGTGAACAATGTATGCATGTCAGTCTGGGATGCATTCTCTAATTCTTGCCCGACCTTTCTGCCCAGTATTGTCAACAGAATGAAGGCTTTTTTATAATGCATCTAGGAATAGCATGGATCTCAAAACGCCAAACTGCCTGGTGAATATCACCTATTCGATGTCATCACAGGAAGGGACGTCACAAGATATGTGGTCAGGATGGCATCACGGGGAGAGATGTTGCCGATGCAAAATACAAAACACTATTTTAATTAGCAACCGTAGTCTAATTAGGGTGCTGCCTTTTTGCCATAGCTGGGTGAGGCATATGACCATTGTGCCCCCAGCAAAATCAACAAACGCCAGAGTTAGTGATGCCATATGCCATTACAGCCAATTAATGACACGCTATTGAAACTGTTAAGGCAGTGACATACCCCGAATGCCAGGTATAGTCATTGCAATCAAGATACAACCCACTCTCTGCGGTGCTGACATCATATTCTAAGTACGGCCGTCAATGCCTCAGCTCAAGTTAGTGCCTCAGGTGCATTTTATAATAATCACATATTTGCCACGGCATCCTTTATCTGGTTGCTGACATATCCAGTGCAGCCTCAACTTTGTAACTAATGTCTTTCCAAGGGCAAATGGTTCTTCATATTAAAGGAAGAGCCACCCATGCAAGATGCAGCTCCACATGTGCAGTTCTTGCCACGGTATGTCGAATACAGCCTCACCTTCCCAGGCTATTCAACCCAGTCATGCCTCATGTTCATGTTGTAGTCACCTATGTAATGTGTAGCCTTGCTGCACATACCATAGGCTGCCATCATATGCTAAATGCAGCCTCACATGCTCCAGTATTGCTATGCGATGCCATTTAATGTGTCATCTGCATATTGTACAGTTGTCTACATGCGTAAGTTACAGCCCCATATGTGCAACTACTGCCAACATATGCCAATCCCAATGTTATCCAATGCTAATTAATTCCAAATGTGCATGAAATGTCCCATTGTACTGTGCAGCTTCATGTTTAGGAGCTGCTTTCTTATAACAAGCACAGTCTCAAATGTTTCAGAAATGCAATTGAATAGCAATGAATTTCTCTGGTATCGCCCAACCCGACACCCGTTGGCCAGCCTACCCACGTCCACCCGCATTTATAGCTAAAGAATCACCATTGATAAGGGGATCCTTTAGCGATCGGGAACCATATGTCCTTTGACCACCTTTTTCCTTTTCTCTTCCTGCATTCACCAGGTGTACAGTGCCCCACTGTTGAGCTCAGGCACACAGTCCCTTATCCGCCACTAGTAAACTACCCAGTGGCTGGGGAAGGAACAAAGCTTGGGACTGTTTATATTTGGATCACTTGTATCTCCTTGCAACACAAGAACCAGTGGTCACAAGGGCTGCACCAGGGGGACCAAGGGTGTCACCAGAAGTAGGTGGTGGAGTGAAATTGTTTTAGTTGTCATTATGTTTCTTGGACATTATGTGGCATTTTGCATGGGCCAACCTTTAAGAAACCAATTCCTAAAGATTACACATGACAGTACAATTCGTGTACACTTCAACACTTTGCACCCCCTATACATTTCAAACATATAGGGCCTCATTACGACCCAGGCGGTAAGTTACTGCCTGGGCCGTGACTTTACCACCATGGCGTAAACTATGTTTACGCCATGGTGGTTGGCGGACTTACCGCCCCATTCCGACCTTGGCGGGGCGGTAAGTCCCCAATCACCATTTACCCTTCCCCATTCCCATTTTTGCCCCATAGGGCATAATGGGAGTGGGGAAGGCGTTAATTACGCCACCGTAAATTACGGTGGCGTAATTAACTCCATGGTCCCTTAGCGCCATGGATTTTAACACCTGCTAAAAGCAGGTGTTAAATCCGCCATGGCGCTAAGGGACCTCGTACTCAGGCGGTAAGGGTCAGCGCTGTTTACGCCAGCGTAAACCCCTTACCGCCTGAGTCGTAATGAGGCCCATAGACTTATTTTATATATAACCTATAAATGTTTCTTACACATAGTTACTGGTATTCAGTATGATAATGTTTCTCCTTTTTCTGCCAGCTTGATTGTAACGCTTTGGTTGCTGTTCAGAGGAATTAGAGCCTTCCTTTCTCTAGCTGTCAGCTTGTAGGAGTGTTTACTGGCTTGGTAGGGTATGGTGGAGGTCACTCTATGTCTGATACATTCAATATATCAGTCCATTTTGGGTTGCATACAATAGTCCAGTTGCAGTTTTGCTTTCTGCCACTGTTTTTGTCCCATTTGTTGGAAATTTCATTGCTGGCCTGGCTGTCGTCCAGAGTGTGATCACAGAATTCCTCCAATCAGAGTACTCTGAAGGAAGATTCGAGCTCGCTGCACAGTCTTAATTTGTTAAAAGGGGTTATAAGAGCAGAATGGGAGGGCCCTGGACAGCTCTGATCTGTCTGCCTCTTTTGGAATGTAATCTGAGATGTTGTCAACACAGTCCTGCTGTTGGGGAATGTCTCCTTTCCCTGTCCCCACAGGGTCATGTTGTGCTGCAGTGTTTCCCAATGTCCATCCCAATGCTTCACACCTCTGTGTCTTGTTGTTTGGAAGGGATTCATCCTGTCTGTTTGTTTTGGACTACGTGTAGGCATTGCCTGTGCATCAAGGATAGTTGTGATCCGCTGTTCCGACACCCTTTTGTGATTGTAGCAGAAGCCAAGGCGTTTGTTTTGCAGTATTTATGATGTCCCGATGCATATTTATTGTGAGAATATTTTATTGTAGGTTGAAGCCAGAGGGGTTTTGATTATATGGACTTTTAGTAGCGCTTTTACCTTGTACATTTGCTCAGAAGGAAGAGGTCACTCTCAATATGTGCTTGTTCCTTAGCTTCATGGTAGTGGGCTACATGTTGGATCCTTTAAGTTGCTTGCTTGTTCTGTGTCAGCCCAGGTTAAAATAAAAAATAACAAGTTGCGAACGTAAGGAGACTAACAGACATTTATTTGTGAGCTTTCCTGGTTCTCCACTATTCTCAGACCACCCCTATTTTCCACCACTTACTTCACTCCTGCATTCCAGTCCATGTACTCACCAGCCGTACACTCTGTAAGCATAAGAAACGTGTATGTATGCCGGTGGTATTGTGGACGTTTTGGTTAGGATTGGGACGTGTGAAAGAGAAAGACCATTAAAACAAGTAATGGTGAGTTCTCCATGTTAATCAAGGGGCAGCGCAGCATCCATGTCAAGGGCCTGAGGGAAAGCCATCAATATCCTGCTACACCACCCTCCCACAGAGCCTTAACACTAATATCATGTTGGGAGATGACTTTAGTACACACCCATCCTAATCGTACAGCAACACACCGTATGCGCACTCCAGTGTATGCTATGTCGTTGGCACTCAATGTAGTGACTTCCTCTTGTCGCTTTAGGTTTCTTATGAAAAACATTGGGCTGGGTTGGTAAGAAAGATAGCAGGAGTAGAGTGAAGTTTCTTTTGGCAAAATACTGATATGAAGCCCATTGGAGGATCCATGCTCTATTGAGGTAACCAATTAAGTGGGGCATTATGAATAACAGGAATTCTAGCACCAAATGATATGATAGGATATGATATGACATTTATAATGCACCTATACACAAGTGTTACAAGGCGCAAGATGTCTAAACCACTAGATTCAGGGTTGGAGTTAAATATCTCCAGCGGTATTCTGGAGGTAATACTAGGAATATTTTCACTTGAAAATCTACTGATTTCATCTCCATATCAGAGGTAAAGGTGAATATGCCCCCATATTAATTTTCTGGAATTTTCTGGAATGTTTTTATTCCATAACAGGAAAGCACAACTGCTTCCCCGCACAGCAGAAAACAAATGTTCGTATGGCAACACTGAAAAGGAGTAAGGAAGGGGACATCCCATGTTGGTCCCGCTCACCAATGCAGAACAAGTCAGAAGTTACATTTTCCGTTACCTGCCTCTTCTGTCCCTACTCTCCTTTAGGTGAGCCACCTCTTTCTACAACACTTCAACAGGCTATCGCACCCACTGAGCACCCTCATGACAGTCTTGGCCCTGATCCACCGCTGCCCACTCACCCTCTTGAGTGAAGAACATCTCCTCCTCTATTCCCCAAACCCAGTCAGAACCCAATCTGACCATCTCCTCTAGGGTACTTGTATTGCCCATAACTGTCTCCTTCATGACATCCAAGTCTTCCTGATACCTCACTGCAGCAGCTGGGACTCCCACATAAGGACCCCCCCCTCCCCTGCCTCTCTACTTGTCTCTGCCATAGTCTTTCTTCCCACTCCTGAAATGTCTCTCAATGTGTCCATCTCCCGTACTGACTCAAAGAATCAGCGGAGCTCTGTAGCCCAGGTCCAGCACCCACAAAGAGCACAGGCATACACCCTTCTCATTAATCATGAGTGAATGATCCTCCTCTGAGCACCACCAAAGCAACCCCAAGTAGCCAAACAAGTATATAAACGAGGGAACAAACAAGGGAACAAACAAAACATTCCTCCAGCTACAAACTACAACTAAAATCTAAAATCACAATGTACAACTACAAACAAAATCAACTACAAATCAATACAATACAATGCAATACAAAACAGTAGAATGCATTACAATACAATACAATAAAGTATAACAATACAAGACAAACACACAGAGGGGAGAGTGTTTTTTCTGTTATTTGGGATCAAATATGGGAACATGTTTATTTTTTATTTTTTATGGTACACAAATGAGGAAAGACAGCAGAGGAAAAGGCATACATGTTTATTTTTTTACAAAGGGAAATTAACACAAGACAATAAAACACAACGAACAAACCTTATGAAACAAGGGAACAGAAATATATTCAAAATACACTAAATTAAAAGATAAAACAAAAAGGATCAACAAGAAACACCACACAAATCTCCAAAACTCCCCAAAACTCCCCCAACCTCTCAAATCAGTCCCCAGATTTAAGTCTGTCCAGTGGTAGTCCTTCTCTAAAAGGCAGATATACCAGAAAAACATTATTTTAGGTGATTGATGACTCTAAATGGCTGAACAAACCCAACAAATCACTTGAGAGACACCTTATTGGCAAGATGAACCAGATGAATAAACCCATTATTCCTCATCAGATATGCCACTTCGAATTAGATGACACATCATCATGCAAGACCCGGAAGCCAGCTGCAAAATAGCTTGGGATTTGTTATTTTTATTATTATTTTTAGTATGCTTTTCTTAGTTTATTGCAAACTTAAAATTACATTTCTTAATCACTTCCAACACTCGATCCACCCTCAAGTCTGTGAGTAGCATTCCGCAAACCACTTTATATCTTCAAAATGGTATCGAGGTAATCTATAACTGCACATGTTAAAAGGACATTTTTACCTGACAGAATAGCCTACCACGATGTCTCTAAATCATCATTATTTGGAGAAAATTTCAACAGAAACCTGCTTCGCTTTACTCTCAATTCTGGGCATTGGACCAGATGTTTTGATGATTCAGCAGCTTCTCCAAAAAATCGTCATCGATTATATAAGATCTCGGGCGAATGTCTGACAAACAGAATCTCCCTCGTATGGTACAAATTTAAGCGCAGGCATAGGAATTGGTCTCTGTGATACCTACTTGGGAACTTCTCCAGGTGTCTTGCGGTCTTGCTCACTCCTCTTGCTTCTGAACCCATATTTAATGACAAACGTATGGGATGCTTTTTTATTTACAGTTGTGATCCAATCGCAGAGGGCCAGTTTTTCTTTGCAGCACAAGGATTGTTTAAAAGAGTTTCAATGTTGGTATTCGCATTGGTCAGCTTGACAAACATACTTGATGACCATTCTCTCAACAATCCATTGGGGGATCTCCCTGCAGGAGAAACAAATATTGTGTATGTAGGGCTTGGTGTTAAAAGTGACATTTTCTCCACATCGAGATGGATTTCCACAGCACCGTCGCCGACATGGACTGCAGCCTCAGTTTATAACGTATGGACTCGATAGGCACACATCTCGGTAGATGTAAAACTCTGTGCCAAAATTGTCCTTCTAGTGCATCTCAAACAAGACTGTCAATAATTTGACCCTGCTTCGCTCCCAAACGTTTTTGTAGCCAGGACTTTCTGATGGTAGAACATTAAGACCGTTTGATGGTAAATTTCCCAAAGACAGCGTTCAATTTCATGCCTTGGTGTGATAGATCATTCATTCTGTTTTTCAGATCGAGGATCCAATTTGCCTCTCAAATAGATTTATTAAACATGATGCCAATGTATCAGATAGACGTTATTTTATCTAGTTGCTCCTCTGCAGCAAACTGTCTAAATCGGTTCCCGCTTTTCCGAGGTTGGTCCCAAAGCACATCATTTTTGACTTTTGAGCATTTAGCTGCAAATCGTTGTTCCTCAGATACACAATTAGGTGATTCAAGAGACGTTGAAGACCTATCTGAGTGGTGTCCATCAGAACTAGGTCATCCGCATAGATTGCCCTTGTTAGCTGTTGACAGTTTACTTTCGGTGGGAAGGCGTTACAGTTTACAAATGCCATTGGGAGACCTGCCAGATAGAGCTGAAAGAGTAGTTTGGAAAATGCTCACCCTTGCTTGACCCCTCGTTCTGTTGGAATTGTATCAGTGAGGTCTCTCTCCGCATTTAGTCTGATTCTTATTGATGTCTTAGAAGGTAGCATTT
The DNA here is from genome assembly GCF_040938575.1 of Ambystoma mexicanum. Lineage (NCBI taxonomy): Eukaryota > Metazoa > Chordata > Amphibia > Caudata > Ambystomatidae > Ambystoma > Ambystoma mexicanum. Next base: position 480,759,438 of record NC_090926.1, read on the forward strand.
GTATTGGTTGTAGAATCTCGCAGGACAATTCCAGTTTTCAAGCATCATCCATAGAATGTCTCTGTTAATGCTATCAAAAGCCTGGCGGAGATCTATAAATGCCAGGAATAGATTTTCTTTTCTTTGATAGCTTCTAGCTTAAGCAGATTTAGCATCACTAGATTCACTTCAACGCCTACCCCTTTCGTAAATCCGGTTTGTCTGCAATCTAAAATGCCTACGTCTTCAGCCCACTTTGACAGTCTTTGTTGCAAGAAGGAGGCAAACATCTTGCTGATGAGATCAAGGAGGGCAATTGGACGGTAGATGTTTGGGTCAGTGCAGAATCCTTTTTTAAAAATTGGCACAACTACCACTGATTGCTACCACAATGGAATTCTTGTTGTTGTAGAAATATGAGGAAATAGAAGACTTACAAAGGATGCCCATTGCTCTGGGTACATTTTCAGCATGAAGTTAATGAGGCCATCAGGTCCCGCAGCACAATATAATTACAAGCATTATATCTTCTATGCTCACCAGGAACTTCCCCGAAACCAATCTCTTGCCCTCGTCAACAATGACTTTTGTCAAACTTGCTTTGCAGACTGTTGAGTAGTGATTCACTCATGCGCCTGCACTTACATTAGTAGTAAGTATTGCTCTCTGTGATAGTGGGCCTTCATTTCTAATCATCCAGGTATCTCTACTGTGGTAGGCGAAAATGGATTTGAGCATTTCCTCTGCTCTTTCTTGGTCTCTAATTTGCTTGAACAAAATGAGCCAATTCCGATATTTTTGTCGGTGCTGTCTAATGGTCAACCTACTGTCGTACGTGAAATTCTTTTTTATGGCTCTAATATCCTTTTACATTTTCTTTTTTTCCACAGCTAACTTCAAACTGAATGAATATTTAATATCAAGATGCTCAAATTTAAAACTGCTTTGTTGTGATTGGTATTGAGGCAGCAAAGGAGCATAGTCGTGACCAATGTTTTTGGAATCACATTGCAAGGTGAATTGTTGTCGAACCTCTATAACTACATTTTTATTCAATTTTAGTTGTGTTCATCCTTGGTTCACCAGCAACTTGCAACCATATCTTCAAAGAGGTGAGGAAAGATCAAAATCAGAAAGCCATGTCACAAGCATAGCATCGTGGTCACTCTGTTGGGTCTTCTGGACCTCTAGATTTTTAATCAAGTATGATAAATTCACTGAGACCCAAATATGGTGAAGTGGTTTTTGACAGCCTTCACTGGACCACGTTGGTATGGCCAGAATGTCCCCAGAAACCAGTCCGTTTAGCATTTCACAGTTTTTTTGCGAGCAATGCATCTTCCCAACCTTAGCACTTGAGTGCAGAGGATTTTCCTGCATCACATCTGGGTCTATCTTTTGACAGTGATGTTTAAACCATGATGAGTCAGGTCTCCACACACTAGAATATGGATGTTATTGAACTACAGAATACATTCATCAATTATTAGCAGGACCAATTTGATGAACTTCATGCTTGAGATCTTGGCCAGATTCCAGTAGACATTTATATTTTGGTGAAGGTTTGAACGAAGCACATTGGCTTGAACAAATAAGTTTGGGTTTAACGATTGTTCAACAGCCCAGCTTCTGTTGTTTTTTTTTCATCGTCATCAGACCCGAGAATGGATGGCTGGACTTGTTTTTGCCGGCAGCATTCAACAAAATCATGTATCCATCACTTAGTGGAGGCTCACGCAACCAAGTCTCTTACAGACAAATGAATTAGTAACAATCTTTACTGAAACCACATTCACAAAATAAGTGTTTGAAGCCTTGTGTAATCCATGATAGTAGTGAGTCGTGGTAGTGGGGATCTGAATTTATTTCCTAATGGTCGCTCAATCGACCGTGCCTTAGCAGGGCTGGTTGACACCAAGGAGAAACATCTCAGATGTCTTGCTCATTGCTGTGACAGGCATTCCCTTCGATCTTATTCAAAAGTGCGGAGAGTCTGTTCTCATGGCGGATTTGAAATCCTACATTTGGTAGCATCGAGTATTGTGCAGCTTGGAATTTTCCAGAAATTTCTTCAGAATGCATTGATAACTCATAACCAAAAGACAGCAAATCGTTGCCAGCCGAGATCAAGGTATTCTCAGTCAAGGTTGAGTTAACATGTAGGAATACACAGTCAGATCTACGTTCAGAGACATATTCGACTATTGAGATGTCGTCTGATGTTATTGTTCTTAATGTTGGCACGCAATGCATCAATTTCATTACATTATATCTATTTAAATGTGTTGCATTTTTTTCCCTAGCGATGTTTCCCAGTCAAAGTTTACATAGCGGATTTCTTTGTCTCGATCATGTTCCTTGAACCTTACTACTGCTAAATCCTCGCCTTTCGGCTTGTGCCGCAGTAAGTTTCGGATTCAGGTTCAGAAGATTAGCATTTTTGTCAGAGTCTGCGCTATTCCATTTATCCATCCATTTTAGGATAGGGAGGGTCGGCACATTACTGTCTACACTAGCAACTGACCTCATTGCCACCGTTTCCATGGTGGATGAGGAATCTACGCCATTATCCCCAACTTTCCTTCGTTTTACAGGAGACCTCTGGCCATTAAATATTGTCTTCACTGTAGGAGCTGCCATTTGTGGCAGTCTAAAACAAACCCCTTGAGGCCCATCAAGTTGCGTCTGAGATATTGCTTCTTGAGTATTTTGTAGCACAACATCTTGTAAATGTAGAACTTCTGGGCTCGTCCATTCGTCCTCTTGAATTGAATAAGTTGAAAGATTTAATAATTCATCATCAATATTAGACGAGTGGGCGCTGGCAGTATCACTTTCCTCAATTCTCAATCGTTTATTTGGATTGCCCCTTTCAGGAACTTGAATCGGCTTTGATATTTCAATATTATCAGTCTGTTTTGTTTTTTCCTGAGACTTCTTTCGCTCGAACACAGGGATACTGGCGGAGGGGTTGTCAAATTCCTTATAAAATGCCTTGAGCAATTGGATTTACTTTTTACAGCAATTTTTTTTTCAAGCAATAACTTACCGCTAGCATTATTTGACTTGCAGATCTTTAGTGCCACATTTCTCACTACAGGCTTGGTCAATATGGTGAATATATTGAACATTAAGGTTCGGTTGGGCCCATTGGTACCATTTGACTTTGATAGTAAATCGTGCGATAGGTGAGTTTGGCCTGGCATGACTGTTTTAGTGATGTCTTCAGTTTCAATAATCATAACATCAGGATTATAAGGACCGTTAGATTGTGTTGTTACAATGTCATTCGAGCTGGCCAGTCTGTTCGAGACACATATTTGAGGCATGGCCAGTTGCAGCACAAGACTGCTAAGGATGAACAGCAGCTCATTCTTACATTCGGAGGCTGATTATGGTAACGTTGTTTGTTTCGTCGCTTCGAGACTCATTTCTAGGGAGCCCCGGATATACACTTGCAGTTGTCGTGGTATTTCTCGTTGTATTCCTTTGCTTGATATTCATATCAGAGTTGCCTGCTCTGTTGGGAGTCATATTACAGAAATTATGCCACATCCATTTGGTACATTCTAGCATGGCCCCCATCAAACCAGTATTCTCTGCAGTCTTGTGCCTTGCATGGTCACTGAACCTGTTGTTCCATTTCAACGAAGTTTCAGCTTCTTAATCCAATCATTTTTGGATTTGTTCAGTGAATAATTCTAATGCGTTGAGCTTCAGATTTAGTGTTGCCAATAGAGATCCCTGGTCTTGTAGGGAATCATTTATTGATTTGTACAGTTTTACAAACGGTATCATTGCGATTGCAATTGCAGCAAGAACATTGTTATGAATTTGCAAGCCAGCTGCTACTGAAAGCTGATCTCTATTATTGACTGCTTGCTCCTCCGATTTCGACGCAGGTGAATTAGTCAGTCCATGTGAGTGACTCGTGCTTACATGTGTTGCAGACTTATCAGCCCTTGAATGCAATGGCTCTTTTTGGCCCTTCTGCTTCTGGCTATTGCCATTCATCACTATGCCCATTGTCGAGCGTTCTTTTATTGTCATTGGAGTACTTGTCTGGGCTATTGAGAGCCTGTTTTGCACAAGTCGCTGTTTGCGTAGCTAAAGGGACTCTTCATGGTTCCTTTGTGATTGAACTTGTTGGTAGCTCGAGATGTTAGTATCGAGCAGACGAACTTCCCCAGTACCACTGCTGGCATTTAACCTGTCTCGCAAATTCAAAAAGTCGCCGCTATCTAGCTTATTGTGGTTCGACGTGGCACTATTAGATTCAGTCACAGGATTCAGCAGGAGCATGCATCCTGCTGTCTCCACTTCTCACTTTTAACCTTGTTCTAAGCTTGATGTCATAGCGTTGCTGATGGAATCATTAGAAGAACTTGAATTTATTTGAATAGGAAATTTGAAGTCAGAAGTCGCTGCTGGAGCCAATAATGACTCGATTAGACTGGTTGCAACTTTGTTTATAGGGTCCCATGGACCATCAGCGGACCCATTGATTTTACAGTTGGAAAAGATGGTAGAAGAGTCAGACTCCAACATTTCCAACATTTCAGCGCTCGTAATATCCGTCTTCTCGTTCAGACACACATTCGCCAAGACAGCAGCAATTTCTGGGTTTGAGTGTCTTTGATGAAGAAACCTTAATTGGTACACTCATTGGTGTTTGACAGTACGTGTTGTTGCAGGTGGCCACGGCCCGTGGATCAATAAGAACCGAGAGGGCTCTATCACCAGAAGGCACTGCCTGCTGCCTGCTGGGGCACAGACTTCGTCTCGCACTTTCTCGCCACCACCGGCAGCACAAACCTCGGTTCAATGGGCAACTGTACATTCGCCTGTGGGTGCGCTTCACATTTATTCATGCCTGTTTCGGGTGTTGTACCGGATTGAGTACAATCACATAGCTTCTGCCGTGTTAAAAGGCCATTGACCAGTAGCTCTTTCATAGTTTGAGTTTGTATGTATGTATCGTCACTGGGAATAAAGTAAGTAATGTCGGCAAAAACGCTTATGTAACAGTCACTTCAGGAGCGTACGCTTACCTTACTCAACCAGCCTATCAATGAAAGGGTACAGCCGTGTCTTCCTGATGCTGACTGAGGCAGACTGGACTCGGTGCCGGACACTGCGCACCGGCTCTCCGCACCACTTTCCCCTTATGTAGGCAGTCCTTAAAAATTAAAGGGGCAGGAGCACCAGCCACAATCACAATCCAGTAGAATCCACGGAGAAAAGCAAGAAGAGCAGAGTAAGCGGCAAGTACTGAGGCAGACTGGACTCGGTGCCGGACTCTGCTCAGGATCCATCAACACCCAACATTTCATTCTATTATCATGATAGGGATGAATATTTTTCAACAAATTTAACAAATACCATGGACCACATTTAGGAAAGTTAGCCCATGTCCAGTCAGAGGCACTCCTAACCTTCTGCTGGCTTTGGTTAACTGTGCCTAGCCCTAGGTCTGTCTATGCCCATATGATCACAGACAGGCTGTGCTGACTTAAGAAAACCTGAATGTGTCTTGCATATGATATGATATGATATAGCATTTATAACACGCCTGTACACAAGTGTTTCTAGGCATGACAAGACAAGGAGGGAGAAATAAAGGGAGGACAACAGAACAATCTTACTAGGACTTGTGTCATTCATATAGTGCAAGTGCGGGGAGGGGAGATGTGCCAGAGGGTGAGGGGGAATGCATGTAACTCAGTAAGTGCAGCCAGCGGGTGGCTCTTAAGTGCAGAGAAAAGGGACTGTAGGGTTGCAGGTACATACCCTTAAGTGCTGGGAAAGCCTGGAGGCAGTGCAAGGGCAACTAGGCATGGGAGCCTGGGCCCGAGTTCAGCAGGTAGTCAGGTGACCAGTGCACAGAGCAGTCAGGGGCATCAGCATAGCTTGTGTATGGTGGGGAAGACACCCCCAAATATCCCATGTCCAGAAGAAGGCTGGCTGTTGGGTTTATGGAGTCTGGCTGATGTGATGCTGGCTTTTATAATAGCTTGGATTCTTCCCCGAGCTCTGTTGGCAGTCTCTCTAGGAGCTCGCCATCTCCCTGCCTCTGAGACCTTGCTCTCTGGACCTCCAGGACACTATTATTTTACTTCTCCATGACTTGACTGGACCTCATACATAGGGGACCATTTTCTAGTCCTCCTTTTCCTTCTCTCCGTATCTGTGCTTCACCTGCTCCTCCTTGATCCTCCATCGCATACACGTTCCTTGACCCTCACAGGCTTACCTCAGGGAACTTAGGGTTTGCCTATACACTTCTTTCCTACCCCCTACTGACACATTTCATCCTCTTCATTTCTTAAAATGATGTTATTCTCAACATCCTACTCTCGCTTATGATCTTCATCTCAACCACTTTCTGACAATGTTCACCCTCCTGCTTACTTTCTCCTCCTGATCACTTCCCCCCTTTCCTCTGCCAATTGCTCCACTCTTTCTTCTGCTCTTCTCCAAACTCTGTCCAATCAGCCACACCTGCCTCATTATGAGTTGGGCAGTGTGGGTAAAATGTGGTGGTAATACTGCCATTGCCACATTACCAGACTGCCCGACTGTGGGTTTGGCAGAAGTTGGAGGATTCATTTTCATCTATGAGCTGGAGCTAAATCTGCCACCTTTATTCCAGATTTCATTGGAATTATCTCTGCCGGAATTACTGCTGCTTTAATTCTGCTGAAATCCACCATGGAGTTCTATGGACTCCATTTCAATGGGGAGTAACACTGCCACTTCCACCGGAAATCCAGCGGTAATACTGCCAGACCAAGTGGCAGTAACGGTATCACAGTTTGTTGGTATCCCCGCAGATTTACATCTGAGTGACCACCAAACTTGTAATGAGCCCACTGTTCTAAATCAACTACTGCCCTTTAGAGGGGCACTATTAGGTCAGTTAATATGGATAATAGTTTCGCATTTGTGAAAAAATATGGGTGCAGTTGGATTGGCTGAGTGGGACTGCCAGTTTGCTCTTTCCAGCTTTGATTAATTCCATTAAATTTGTCAACGACTTGTGGCCTGAGGGATTAAGACTGGGAGAATCAATCTTGAATTTACTGTCAAAGTGGCAGAGGTCCTGTGCAAATAAATCCCACAGAGTTGCACATTTTCCTAAATCCGCTCGACTGACTCCAGGTGCTAGGGAGGTGGCAGTGTGGTTAGGAGAACACTCTCACACATTGCTTTCCATTTTTATATAAATTATGACTAAACTGTTTAACCAATACTGTGAATGTTTGGTAGGAGGGGCTATTGATGATTTTTGCCAAATCTATTCCCAACAAGGGAAAATTATTATTTCACTTTAGCCTCACATTTGTGTCCATTAAAGAGACAGTAGTTTTCTGCGGCAAAATATGGCAGCCCCTGCCTCTTTAAGAGGGTATGACTACGTTGTCTATATAATCCTCCTCCTTCCACCTCAGGTCTCATCACCATGCTATATGCAATACCACTCAGCCTCCTTGTCAACCCCACCATCCACTCCCTTAGATCAGACAAGTTACTTTTTCACAGGACACACAGTGAGTGACAGAGCCCTGTGTAGACCACCAGATCTTTCACCCATCACTTGTTACCTCCCACATAAGAGATATCAGACATGGTCCAATTAGATGCTTTAAGCTAAAATGCAAGGTTGAGTTGGAATGAGGACAAAAACACAGTCTTATATCCCCCAAAGTATAGGCATGTTCATTCCGATCTCGTGTTTTTGATATTCTTTAAGAGACATTGGCTAACAGAGGTGTTGATGTAGAGGTGGGGAGCTGAGAAGGAGAGAGTGCAGACGTTTAAAGCAGAGTGGGTCAAAATGTAGTGAAGGTGAGGTAGTTGTGGAGTCATAAAGTGGATTGGTTGTGTTGGAAAAGTAGAACTAGACCTGTATGTGGGGGTTGAAAAGGATAGTGGGTGTCATGGGGGAGCAGGGCAGCCATAGTTGATAGAGTTCTACAGTTACAGGATGAGACAGGTAGAGATAAAAAGGTAGATGTGTGTAGTGAGTTGAGTAATACTGAGAGAGGAGAGATAAGAGGTGGGAGCAAAGAGTGAATCTAGAGATATTGATAGAGGAGTAGAGGAAGATTCTGTAAAGTGGAGTGGCAGAGGTTGTAGAGGTGGGGGAAATCATTGGAAGAGTAATGGAGGAGAGTGAATATGACTTTAGAGGTAGAGTTAGCAGAGGGCCAGATATTATAGAGATGGAATGTTTCATGTTAAGGGCTAGATTTGTAGTAATGGTGAGCAGAGACTGAGCTGCAGCTGAGTGGTGAGTTGGCATAGTAAGGTTGAGTGATACCATGAAATGGCAATGTAAGAGCTAAGGGGAACGGTGGAGGTGTAAAGAAGGAAGCATGTGCTGATATAGTAGAGTTAGAGGTGAGAAGTGAGTAGGAAGTGATAGAGTTTTGTAGGAAGCTAAAGTGGGTATTGCAGCGGGAGGTGCAGCATGTGTAGATAAAAGAGGTAAAAGAAATGGCGAGAAAGTGGAGAAGGATTTTGAGTATGCAAATATGTTAGTGTTGGAAATAAGTTTGTAAAAGATGAGGTGGTCAAGGGGGGCACATCGAAGAGGAAAGGGGTAAGAGATTGAAGAAGATAGGAAGCTCAGAGATAGAAGGAGCTCATAAAGTAGGCAGTTGAGAGGTAAATACATGGCATAAGAAAAGGAAGGGAGGGGAAGACGGTTGAGAAGGTGCATCACAGTTTGGAAAGAGAAGGAGACAAGGGCAGAGTAGTACTGAGGTTAGACACAATTTTATGCATACCGGAGGAGGTCACAGAATGGCAGCATGAAAGAGAAGCAGTGGATAAAGTAGCATTTTGGAGAATGAGTGGTTACAAGACTAGAGGTGCAGCATAGGGATTATGATTGGAGGGAACAGTGGGAGGATATTAGGGGGTAGTAAAGCAATGTGAGAAAAAGAGAAACAAGCAACATGTGAGAGGCGAGCGAGGGCCCTTTTGTAGTAGATATCCCTCTCTCAAAATAGGGCAGTTTTAGGTGGGAGGGTAGAAGATGCTGACAGCGTAGGCAGGCGGACAGAGATGAGCAGGGAGAGAAACAATGACAAACCCTCTAGACTGACTGCAGTCTGGGTGTTTTGCGGGTTTCCACCCTACCATTTATTATTGTCTTCGGAGTACAGATGACAAGCCTTTACAGAAGAGTGAGCCAGGTCTCTGAGTTTTTGAGGCTTTTGTCTGTTACCATTTGTTTAGGGTAGGAGATGTTAATGGTTATGGTGATGGCTCTCAAGGGGAGAGAGCATCACGTTGGGAGTTACATTAGAGTAGGACAGTAAGGGTCACTTCAATCAGGAGAGACAATGAGGAAAGTACCCTGTAACCCCCTTTCACGTAGGAGGTGGGGAAATAATGCATCAACTGTCATGTTGAGGCTGGCGTTGGATTTGTAGCTAAAACCTTAGAAGGAATGTGCCGGATTCAGTGATTCCAGAGAATTTGATGGCTATTGATGTGCTGGGCACACAGCTACAACCTGGAAGGGAACTGCTATCTCGATTGTCTAAGATGGATGGTGCAAGAATCAAGGTTTCCATGTGAACAATAATATCAGAATAAATATGGGTGTTTCCTGTATTTTGGTTATCGGAAAAACAAGCTAATACAAAGGTGAAGCAAGTAAGCCCAGTTGTCCTGGAAGTAGTGATATCTCTTGATTGAGAATACCCATACCGGGAAGCCTGCTGCATGTGGCTGAGCAGTAGAGCAGCTCTCAGGAAAATCTACCGAACAAAGCACGTGACTTCATCAGTGAATCCCACTTCCATGCAACAGAGAGCCTACCCAAAAAACACACAGACTAATAAGGGCTCATTATGAGTTCCTGGGATCCTGCCGATAATTCCAGTGGGATATCAGGAATCTGCAGTACCATCCTCGCTGCCCGATATCCCAGTATTACCAGGATAATATGGGCGATGGAGATGCTAGTAACTCCCCATTCCATGAAGTCACATAGGACTCCATGGGATGGGATGGGCTGAGTTACCGGCACCATTAGTACCAGTGCCAGTGATTAAGGCATTTATCTGCCAGTAGTGGTCTGATATACCACCTGGTCAGGCCTGCTGGTAGACCAGAAACCCAACCAGCAGACTTGGAGTAGGACGGTCTGGAAAGGTGCTGGCATACATTGTTACTGGCACTTAATTTCTAGACCGGCCAACTCTTCATGAGAATGAACAACTCCTGTCACATCCAATACCAAGCCAGTAGCTGCAATCCTTATTCCACCATTTACAGCCAAGAGCCCAGCCACCACAGCAAATAGTAAACCACCCTTCAGATCACCTGAGTGAAACTACTGCATCAACAGGCGGAACTGCGACAGTAGTAGGAGGTAGAGTCCTTTTTGCTTAAATTAGCAACAAGGATGTACACAAGTGTTTCAGCCTACAAGAAGTGCAAAACCAAACCCCCTTCACAATGAAATGAGTGGAAACATGCCAGGCCAATCACCTCTCCCACCCCTGAACCAATCATTTTGCATCTCTGGAGCCCAAAATAACGAGGCTTCTCTCACCTCCATTAGAACCCATTCTCACACACTCCTCCACCCATTCCTAAACTCTGTATCCTGATATTAAACCCTCCATTCAGTCCCATGTACAATCCTCATTGGACAGAGTGGAAGAGGACAGGCTCCCGCAGCTAAGCTGATCGGATCTCCATGGATGATGAAAGCCATTGGGATCATGCGTGATGACCCTCAAGCACCACAACATGAACAGCAGACAAAAGGAGATGCATCTAGAAACAACTAGAGACAGGAGGGTACGCAGATCATTACATTAGGGTTTATGCTGTGAGAAGGCAACTGATATGAAAAGGTGATTGGGGCTGGCCAGTGGTGATGGGAGGGAATCAAGAGGTGGAAGAAAAAGGAAAGATATGCAAACAGATAAGGGACACATCAGTGAAGGGAACGTGGTCTGGGATGAAGGTAGCAGTGACACTGGTAGTGTACTGATAGAATGAGGAACATCACTGGAAGAAGTAACACTGTTAGTGGATCATGCATGTCTGCAAAAGGACCCCCATACTGAAACAAACAGCCACAGGAACCGTGTGAACACTGGTCAGGCAATATCCTCCCCATGAAAAATCTGCACTGAGCTAGCACACAGAATTAGAAAGGAGGTGACTCCTATGTTGGGCCGACGACAGCTGAAGTGATGAAGCAGTCAGGGGACACAAGCATCACTGGGTTTATGGAGGCAATGCACATCAGAGCCAAAGGGCCACAGGGGTCTAAAAGGTGTTAGGCTGTGTGAGGGAAAAAAGGGGTGTTGAAAATAAGGAGGAGATAGGATGAAGAGAGTCAGAAAATATCATCTGGCAGGAGCCCCGGGCAATACACCTGATAAGCAGAATGAATAGACTGCATAGAAAGAAACTGGCAGGGACAGAGACCAAGGGAGATCAAGCACTCTATTAGAGAACTTTGTGGATGAGTAAGCCTAGCTTCAACAACTTGCCATACACCAGAGCAGTGGAGAGGCATGGGGAATTATAGACACAGAGTGCTCTAAACTGTGCATTATCTGGAAAAAGCTGCCAGCTTTTCAACTTCAAGAGCAAGTGGGGAAGAATGGCTTCCTTTATGTATGGAAGGGTGCCAGCACCTGCTCAGGCAGAATTGATTGATTGATTCATTGATTGATTTGTTATTTATTATGCGCCTATACACAGGTATTTCAAGGCACAACAAGGCAAGGCAGGGGGAACAAAGGGAGGACAAAACAAAAGATCTTACTAGGCCTAGTGTCATTTAGATTGTGCAAGTGTGCAACAAGAAGTGCAGGGGAGAGGGTACAGGGGGAAGTGCAACCAGAGCTGCAGGGTCCTGAGTTAAGTGGAAGGAAGCCTGGGAATACAGGGAGCAATCCCAGCCAGGTAGTGCAAGGTAAACCCAGGCGGCAGTGCATCTTGGGCCAGGCTGCAAGTGCACAGGGACTGGGCAGGGAGTGGGGCCTGGCGCCCTGTAAGTCTCAGAGGACACACAGCAGCCAGTTAGCAGATGGAGATGGAGCAGGGGTAGGTTAGGAAGGGAGAGGAAGCAAGAAAGAAGAAGAGAAAAGAAAGGGCTTGAGGAACGTCCAGAACTTAAGGAGATTCGGCTCAAGGCAGAGAGAGGCAGGGGGGCCATTCCAGAAGGAGGCACCTGCAGAGGAGAGGGATTTACCCGCCCATTCTGTGCTTAGAGAAGAAAGTGACCTGCAGAGAATTAGAAGTAGATGAGCGGAGGGCTCTAGAAGGAAGGTATTTAGGAAGAGAGAGTTCAAAATAGTGAGGGCCACAGGCCGAGAAAGCCTTGTGGATGATGCAGAGGGTCTTAAACTTGATCCTTGCAGCTAACAGGAGCCAGTGGAGTGATTTCAGAGCTGGAGAGGTGCCGTCTCTGGGCATGAGTCTTGCAGTCCTGTTCTGGATGTGTTGGAGAGGGCGAAGAGTAGAGTTAGGCAGATTGAGAAATAGGCTGTTGCAGAAGTCCAGCCTAGTGAGTACCGGAGTTCTGGAGACAGTGAAAGGTGAGAAATCGGAGAATACCTTTGAGGTGGAGCAACTCGAAATGAGCCGTCTTGGCAAGGTCCATGATGTGTGGAGAGAAGGAGAGAGTGAAGTTGAAGATGACCCCAAGGTTTTTTGCCTCACAAGAGGGTAAGGGCAGAGTGACCAAGGAAGTCAGCCAGAGTGACAGAGGAAAAGCTGGAGCAGGTGTGCCAATGCGAAGGATCTCAGTTTTACCGGTATAAGGCAGAGATGGTTAGAGGCGCACCATGCCTGAATAGCAGATAGAGAGTCAGGGATGAGCATGGATGAGAAGGAGTAGGCCGAGGGTAGCCTGAAAGAGAGCTGTGTTTCATCCACATAACACTGAAAGTTAGAGGAAACGGTAGAGATCAGGAGAGACAAAGGGGCCAGATAGACATTGATGAGCCAGATTGAGAGGGCAGAGCCCTGGTGATCACCACAGGTGGAGAGAGAGAGGTGGTGGAGAGAAAGGACCCGTTTGATCGTAGAAGGGTCGGTCCAAGAGGAAGGAGGTCAGCCACACTGGGGCCTGCTCCATGATGCCGAGGGTCTCATGGAGACAATTAATCAGGATGATCAGGTTGACCATGTGAAATGCAGAGGAAAGTTTGAGGAGATTGAGGACAGAGGGAGAGCAGATCTTCACGGTTGTTTAGGATGGTCATGGAAACAACCAACAGATTCAGTGTGGAGGTTTAGCTGGGAGATAGCCAACTTCTCCAGGAGTTTTATCAGGAAAGGAGTGATAGAGGTGAGGTGATAGTTTGCAGGAATGAGGGGTCAGCATAAGGCTTTTTTAGTAGGGGTGCACAAGGGAGTGCTTGAGAAGAGAGGGGAAAATCCAGAGGCAAAGGACTTACTACAGAAATCGGCCAAGGCTGGAGGGAGAGCAACAACGTTGTCCTTAATGTTCTGGCAGAGAAGGGGGTCACCTGTTTGAATGAGACTTTCATAGAACTGACTTGTCTAGAAACATCATCAGGTGTTACAGAAGAGAAGGAGGAGAGGAGGAGAGAAGGGGGTGGACAAGGAGGGCCTGAGAGAGGTAGAGGGAGAGAGAGGAGAATAAGAGGAACGTGCAGACAGTATGTCCTGGGTTTTAGTGGTGAAATGCAAAGCCAGAGCTGTGCAGAGGGCCTGGGTGGTGTAGAAGAGGAAGATACTGCAGTAGGATATTGGCCAGCTCATTGCAGTTTTAGAAAAGTTCAGCTGTATTGTTAGATGCCACAGAGATACAGACTTGAATATGGACCCTCTTCTTAGAGAAGATGGACAGTCTGTATTGCCTTTGCAGAAGGTGGCCGGTCAGTTTGTCAGAGGGTGCGCCCGAAGCCCCCCACTTCCACTCAGCTACTCTGTACTTGCGTTTCAGAGCAGCCAGATTGGAGACGTATCAAGAGTTGCACATGGGGGCATGCTTCAGGCGGATCCTCATTACAGTGGTAAGGACATCCAGAATGTGAGAGATAGAAAGGTGAAGGTTGGAAATGTTAATAAATATGTGTTAGGTCCACAATAATCCAGTAATGCACCTAACGCCAAACTATCAACGTTTTGCTACACAGCCACCTCATGCTATTACACGGTTATATATTATATATATTTATATATATAATATATTTGATTTTTCAGGTAATTGTGTCACTATTCTCAATGGTTTAGCAAAACAGTACTCCCAATCTTCAGAAACACTTTGTCAATGATTTTCAATGTTAAACAATTAGTAAAAGAACAGTATTCATAGTTTCTAGCTTGAGTCAGAGGAAATTAACATTACTCCGTGGATTTTGCATTCCCAAGCCGAGGCTTCCATAATCTGATTGATTGTCACTAGAGATTGGTAATGCCTACTGTCTATTGTCTGCCTAGCTAGTAATGATGGCCTGAAGGCGAGTGCCCCATCTATTAGCTCACTCCCTCTGAGGTCCCCTACGTGGATCCTATCCAGGGGCACCACAATAATATGAATGATTTACACAAGTGGAGTAGGTGCCTTCTAACTGCATAGGGTCCATTTAAAATCCCCTCTCAAGCCCTTGTACTCCTTGTCCTGATCTTAATTTGCTCTCTCCTACCATCTCCTACTCCCACTGTCTCTTCCTTCTCCCTCTCTTTCTGCCCCCTCTCTCTCTCTCTCTCTCTCGCTCTCTCAAACCTCCCCTCTCTTGCTCTCTCTCCACTCCGTATTACTCCTCTACTATCCTCCATTCTAACCTCTGCTCCTCACTCCTCTCTCCAATCTCCATACTCCCACTCCTGCTATTCTCCACTCCCACTACTCTACACTATTCACTCCTCCTGCTACTCCCTCCTCCCACTATTCCCTACTCCCTCTAATCTCAGCTCCCACTTCTCATTCCTCCCATTACTCTATACACATTACTCTCTGCTGCTCCCTCCACCTCTCACTCTCTCAGCCTACTAATCTCCACTTTTCTCTCCAGCTGTATAAATCAGCAGGGATTTAATCTGTGTATTAGGGTTGACTTCTATCCATGTGCATATCCCCCCATTAGGGGTCCCTGTCTTACTTGTCAGTTTGTGAGGAACCTTTGGATGTGTATGACCTCTGCTAAGTACAACTTAATCCATATGATACACATAGTGCCTTTTAATGACCAGGTATTTCAGTAGAAACTCTCTTTCCTTATTTAAACCTCTGATGTTCTTCTGAGTTTTAAAAATAAATCTGTGGCCATGAGTGGAGAGATCCCATACATTCCACAGTGCTTGTTCAGCCGGAAAACACACTCCACTGCAGTCTTGTATCATTATGTCCTGCTTCCCTAGAGTGACTCCCGAAGTGTGCTTTGTGATGCTTTGTCCTGTTAGAAATTCTATGTTCTATGATTCTTGTTTTCATCACTGATCGTCCTGCCAATATTTTGTGTTACCATTTGGGCAATATATGACATTAATGATGTTGCAGTTGGTAAAATTGTCTTGCCGCCATTGTCTGATGTACCCAGTCCACTTCAAAGCAAGTGTATTTCGGGAATGAAACCCATAAAACGACATACATCACATATTGATTCAGTACATCTTAAAACAAATCCAGGTTCAAAATGAATAAAACTGTTTGAAATATCAATTCGTACAAAGGTCTGGCCACACAGAATGATGCGCTTGAAAGCATAAATAAAAGCTGAGAGTAGGCTCACTAATTTGCTAGTGGCATGCAATATCATCTAGACCTGCAAAGCCAAGTAATGTGAAACTGCAAAACACTATGGGACTGCCACTCCTGTTCTGTGGAGCGATACACACTTTATATGATCCTGGCCAGCTGGCTGAAAAGTAAGACAGGGAACCCTAGTGTGGGTCTATGCACATGGATACAAGTCAACCCTAATGTACATATTAAATCTCTGCTGACTTATACAGTTGACCTCCAAGGACTGCAAATTGTTCTACCAGGGGCCAGATTATCGAATATTTGCACCAGTGCAAAAAAGTGGGAAAATGTTTTGATTATACAAAATGGAGTAAACCGGTTTTGTCACAATCTAATCATAGATATGGATCCCATTTGGGCTATGATATGCGGGTGCAGTTCAAAATGTTTCCTTGGTGCTGCCACCCGGTAATTGCTTACCGGGTAGTTCTAGGTTCGGTAAGAATAATACTACTTGCTATTCTCGGGCAGAGGGGGTGAAACTCACCCCAATAGCTATTGACTTTCCCCAGAACTGGCTATGTGAGCCTTCTGGGGTTGCTAAAATGCAATCTGAAGCCTGTAGTCGATCTGATAATAAGGTATCCTCAGACTGGCTGCTGTCAGGTCTCTTGATTAATGCACTGTCTGCTGGAGCACATCGACAGGAGAACTATGAGCTCTCAATAGACCATCAACCAGCACTGTTCTGTCTTTCATAAACATGGTTCTCAGTCACTTCGGGTCCTGACATTGCTAAGCTGTTACCCCCATCATATTTAATTATTGGTGCTGACTGGCCTTATCGTCGAAAATGGGTGGGCCTTGCTCTTATTCATTTGGCATCCCTAAAGTGCTCCATCATACCTCTGGTTTTTGATATTTCCTGCAAATTAATGCTTATTAGGCTACAGCCTGCAAGTAATGCTACTCTACATATATTATTGGTCTATCAACCACCCTCCAGTGTGACTTTTTTAAAATTAATTATTTCTATCAAATCGCCATGGATCAGGCCCTTGTTTACACTAATGTGATTCTGATGGGCGATTTTAACATTCAGGACAATGAGGCTTCTGACCTACAGGCATCTCATTTGATCCCGCATTTGGTAGATTGTCATCTCCATTTGCAATTTGACCTATCAACACATTATAAAGGGAATATTTTAGATCCAGTGTTTTCTAAGTCTTGACTTATGACCATCTTCCACCCTTTACCAGTGATCTTCTCTGATCACGTTTTGTTGCCCTTCCTGATTGCCCTGCCTGAGCGCAAACAGGCTCTAAGAGATAAAGCTTATTGTCTATGTCGCAATTGGGCTAAAGTTTCTGCTAACCAATTGATGGTTGCTTTGAAGCAAAATGTACTGTCAGCCCGCTCAGGGTGTCAAGAGGATTAGTGTTGAGTGCTGTCTCTAATGGCCAATGCAAAGGCCCCCCTTAAGTAGGGCAGTTGTTGTCTTAAACCGTCTGCCCTCCGGTTTTCGCTGGACCTGACAGCTCTCAAGCAGAAGTGTCAGAGAGCTGAACGTAAGTAGCTCACGGCCTATTAGGCACCAGGTAAAGCTGAATATAAAGAGGTCTCTAATCAATATTAATTGGCAGTCACATTTGCTAAATCCCAACATTATGCCAATCGCATTACTACTTTATCTTGCACATCCTGCGAATTGTTCAGAGTGACCAAAGAGATACTGGTCCTGCCTCGGCTTATCTGTTCTGTCACGCTCTCAAGCAACCTGTGATACGATTAGTCTTTTCTTTGCAGAGAAAATTGAAAAAATCAGAATACTGATTAGGCCGGCAGGACTCTGGTTTGCCCAGCTTTGCACTCAACCCACTTTTAGCAACGTAAGCTTCTCATGCTTTGACTCTGTCTCTGATGAGGTTCTACTGTCGGCTCTGTACAAAGTTAAATCGTCCTCGCCTTCTGACTCTATCCCGCTGAGCCTGCTACAATTACTGCCTGTAGATGCTGTTTCACTTTTCACTGTGGTGCTCCAACACTCCTTTGAGATTGGGCTTATCCCGGCTGCACTGAAACATGCCATAGTTCTCCCACTTTTGAGGAAGCCATCTTTAGATCCTCTGGCCCCTGCAAGCTATCATCCAATCTCTTTGCTCCTCGCAATGATGAAGCTGATGGAAGCTATTGTGACCCCCCAGCTCTCTAGAATAATGAGAGGCTTCACCATTTCCAGTCTGCTTTTAGGCCTTTTATGGGTACAGAATTGATACTGGTCTCAATGCTGCACTATTTGGCTCTGGCCCAGGACCACAGGGAGGTTGGAGGTTCGATTCTCCTTGACATCTCTGCGGTGTTCGATACTATTGACCATACCATTCTTCTCCAACACTTGAAAAGGAGGGATTGTCATGCTCAGTATTGGCCTGGTTTTCTTCTTTTCTGAATTATGGTATGCAGACTGTGTTTCGTTCAGGTTTCTCTGCACAGCCAACACAAATTCGGTGCGGTTTGCCTCTGGGCTCTTCCTTGTCACCTCTGCTTTTTAATCTTTATCTCTGATCTCTTGCTTATTTAATTGAGCTGTGTGGCGTACGTTTCTATACCTACACCGATGATACTCAATTAATGTTCAAACTGAATGCTTTGGATTCTGATCCACCAACTAAGTTTAAACCTTGCCTTCTTGAGATCGACTGTTGGATGGCTCAGAACAAAACAGAGATCATGGTAGTCTTCCCCTTGAGTCGCACACTCTATGACACTGTGATATCCGGCTGGACTCTTTGGGTCCCTGTCTCTCTCCTAGTCTCTCTGTAAAGAGGCTAGGGGTGAGGCTGCTGTCCTCAGGCTCTAGAGAAGGGCAGATTGCTGCAGTCTGCAGGTCAGGTTCCATAAACCTAGAGTTCTCTGAAAATGACTCCCTTTTGTGCCTCTGAAGTTTCAGGCTTCGGTAGTCACTTCCTCCATTATGGGTACTTTAGACTACTGCAATGGGATTTATCTGGGTCCACCTGACTTTCTGATCCATCGTCTCCATGTCCTCCAAAATGCTGCTGTGTGGTTGGTGCTTAATGCACCATTTCAGTCCTTGACCTCGCACCTGCTGGTCAAGCTTCACTGCCTTCCGGTGAGGAGCAGGATTCCATTTAAGACACTGTGTGTTGTTCATTGTATTTTTTCTCATGTAGGACCCTCTTTTCTTCACACTAAATTGTCTCCTTAATGCCCGGGGTGTATCCTTCAATCCTCCTCTGCAAATATGTTGTTAGTTCCCTGATTCTGGAAAGCCCGAGATGGAGGATACTCCTTTTGAGTGAACACCCCTGCTCTGTGGAACTCCCTGCCAGGACCCCTAGGGGAGATGCCAGACCAACTTCAATTGTGCAGAGCACTTATGACTCTCTTGTTCTAAGCTCAGTAGGGCCTGTTTCTTTCTCAAGTTTGTATCTTTCCTTTCTTACTGGTTTTGCCAGCACCCAGATGCCTCCCGGCCGCGTTTTTTGTGCTTTACAAATTGCATTACATTACATACATTACATATATAAAAGCCAAAATGTGTTTGTAGCTTTGTGGCTTAGCGAAGCGTTGTTCCTTATAAAATTCCCCACTATTTCACCAATCTGCACCAAATTTGCCTCTTTGGACACTCCAGACATTGCTGGCTACATGACAGCCATAAACCATGTTCACTGGGAAGGAAGTCAACAAATGTATGAGAAGCGA
Source organism: Ambystoma mexicanum (assembly GCF_040938575.1). Classification (NCBI taxonomy): domain Eukaryota; kingdom Metazoa; phylum Chordata; class Amphibia; order Caudata; family Ambystomatidae; genus Ambystoma; species Ambystoma mexicanum. The sequence continues at coordinate 480,778,849 of NC_090926.1, forward strand.
ATTGTCCTGAGCGGCAAAGGTGAAGGCATGTAGCATTCCAGAAATTTCCAGATTGTTGCCGTTTCAGGTAAAATTACTTTTCCAGAGGATTTTTGCGAGATGGTACCTGACGATGACGCCATAAACCATGTCCACCCAGAAGGGAAATAAAAACCTCACGAGAGAATTTTTGTGAGATGGTACCTGCCGACAATGTTCACCAGGAAGGGAATCAAAATGTGATGTTTCTCAACTGGTTCCAATGAAGGAAAAAAACTCAAGGTCCCATATGTTTAAAGGCCCTAGGATAGACTATTTCTGAGATATTTGCACCACAAAGTACTGCAATGAGCTGCACCACACCAGGGTGAGGCGGAACAGAAACCTACAGGATCTTTAATTTTCAGCAATCAATGAGAGTGTTAGCATGTCTGTATAAAGTATCCTTTTGGAGAACAGGTACCTTTGCTAGTATTATCCCAAAAACATTTGCACAAGGCCAAAAATTAAGGTGATCAATACATTTCTTTTCATGTTATGCAGCAAACATAGTTAATAAAACAACCTTCCTTTAATCTTACCCTGGTGACATTCTGCTAATACCTATTGGAACTAAACCTCTTTGCTCCATTCTATATTATCTAAACAGAAAACTTGGTGCTAAATTTGTTTGCTCCACATTTTTGCATAAGTGCAAAGCTTTGGTAATCTTTACCCAAGAGGTGATGCTTACTTGATATGTAACATTTATATTAGACCATATGGGGCCAGATTATCGAACATTTGCACCAAATGCTTTGATAATACAAAATGGAGCAAACCGGTTTTGTTGCAATCCATATTATCTAAAAACCTTTACACTAGGGCAAAAATGAATCAGACACTTTTTTTGTACTATGTGTTTGGAGAACATAAAACGCATGCTGTTTCTTTTCCTGTTATTCAGCAACTGTATTAAATAAAGCAGCCTGCTTCAATTTTGCCCTAGTGAAATTATTTTTTGATAATATTGATTGTAGCTAAACCTGTTTGGTCCATTTGTTTGTTCTGCTTTTGATAATCGGGCCTAAAATGTCAATGGAATGAGCACCCTAAATAACGTAGATGGGTTTGTAGATGAGTGGGAATACCCAGCAGGAAGGCATCCAACTACAATAATAGAAGGGGGTATAAACCTTCAATATGAACTCCAGATTGATATCACAGAATTAATGGAAGAAGAGGACACAATATGGAATACCCCTAATTACACGACCAGCCAACATAAAAGAAATATTATAGGTACACCTCACAGGTAGCAGAATAGTTTTTTTTAGAATGGGGTACCTGCATGCAATGATCATCTAAAATCAGACATTCCACTCTATCCAACCTTTTATAACAGCAGAAAAAGTAGCCACATTTAAGTGTGATGGTAAATGCAAGGGACATTGATTGGTGTAATATTTCCACAATGAAAACACCCCAACTCTTTGGCAGCAATATTCTCTACCCAATGTAAATCTCCAATGTATGGGGAAATAACATGTATGAGCTTCTGCTAAAGACTCTTGATACATATTTAGGCCTGAAGGTAATTCATCATGGGATCTATTTTGTGGAACTTATTTGTTATTAGGTGATTAATAATCCCTCACCTTATTCTCTTTAACATAACAGTGTTGGTTTATGACAATATGTGACCTTGGATTATCAGCTTTCTCTGAGCTCCATGAGTTTTCTGATTGCTCATACTTTGGTGTATCATAGTTGGGCAGAACATTTATTTAGACTTGGTTGGTTCTTCTTCTAAACAAGACATCATATTCCTTCTTTGATCCTCTTCTTTACCAAAAGACCTACAGCTATCATCATTTACCAAACAGGCAGGAATATTTTTTTCCGATACTCTGTTAAGGTTATTGATTTCAGATCTGCCCTTGTTCCAAATTTCCCAAGCAACATCATATATCAATCTCTCCACTCTATCTCCTCTATGTATTTCAGGAGGATTTATTGAAAGGGTCAGAAGCATACATTGTATGTCTTTGCCACAAGAAAGTAAGGTTTATATTTTCAATCTAGTCCCCTGCTCAGGCATAATGTAGACAGATATGTAAAAAGAGAAATACACTCTAACAACAGATAAATCAAAAGCTTTTCTTTCCCTGGATTCACGTATTTCTGGGGAAAGAACAGATTATAAATGTTACCTTCCACAGGTGGTCTTACAGGACTGATGGCTTGCCCTGAGAGATTGTAAAACTGCAAGCCTACATTCATCTGCAGGGACCACTATCCTGTGGCTGAAAGCTAATGACCACTAAATGTAGTAAGCAATCAGGATTAGTTGTAAGGAGCTACTACTACCCCGTCATTCTGCCCTTTCCACACTGACATACATTCACCTTACCATTGCCTACACCTGTATATATTGCTGCTGTAAATATGTTTTATGTATCATTTAGTTATCTACTATTCTAGCATCTGCCTAGATGAATGCTCTATTTGTATATAATACCTGTATGTATTTAAGTAATTATTAACTCTATTGTAAATAAGCTTCGCATAATCATGTAACTGCTGTGCCCTGTTACCTTAGGGTATGCTGCACATTATAAATAATAAAACAAACAAACAAACAAACAAACAAAGATTATTTGGGTTCTATCTAACTCTTTTTGCTCGCCTAATGGAAATGGGATCTAAATTAATTTCCTCCCAAGGGGAGGAGGTTATAGAGGCAAGTTCTGGTGATGTTACATATGATCTAAAAAGGGAGGTAGTATGTCCATACCAATCTTCTTCTGATTCAATGTGTGGTGGTTAGTATCTGCTACATTCATGTTGGATCCCCAGTTTGTATCAACTGATTCTAATCCCACTCATGACACAATATGTGAAGTGTCAGAAATGCAAGGAACACAACTTGGTAAAGTTTTCTCAAAAGTAGCCACGTTATTAACTCATACAGGTGTGACAAACACTGTGCTATTCCTAACCTAAAAAGGATGTCCCTACCTATCAAATAAATACTAAAGGAAAACACTCTAATGAAAAGAATCTGTCCCTTATACGTATACATACATCAAACTCATAAAAGTAGGATATGGCAATTCAGGTTTAACAGCATTAGCAGTCATACTCAACATAAACTTTGTAACTGTATATTCTTTTAACCTGGGTCAGATCCCCTTCCCCAGAGTCAAAGCAGGATTTCTAAAGAAAGGTTCAAATTAGAAAGCTCCCTTTTGTAGCCAAGTTCTGATCATGAAGTTGTCCTCACTCCAAATGTCTTCCACTTGGCTTTTAACAAAGGTTCAACCTAACAAAACAAGTCTTTATCTCTTCATTTGTAGTCAATAGTTCAAAACAACTTCTTTGTGAGAAAATAAATACTTTTACAATTCTGTGTCAACATGAATGTTTTGTCAGGATGATTTCACCACAATTCATAAAACACTAGTTCTGTAACATACTCGTCACAACAACCTCCAACCACAATGCTGTACTTCAATGATTTCTTCCATGGTCCACTTACCTGGCAAAACTACCACTAACAATCCCTTTCCTGGTATACTCGCCTGCCAGGACAAAAACCTGAAACCCTACTAAAAGTACACTGTGGTGAGGTTTGCTTTGGGCCTCAGTACAAGTGAGCAGGTATGGAATTAAGGAGCCGGTAACAACATTACCGGCACCTTTTCTAGGCCGGCTCACTCCAAGTTTGCCAGTGGGGGTTACAAAAAACCAATATGCCTGACCTGCCGGTAGTTCAGGCCCCTAACGGCAGTAATATCACGGAAGCACCGGCACCAAAAGCAACAGTGCCGGTGCTTAGGTGTTCCCATTCCCATGGAGTCTTATGGAACTCAATGGGAATGTGAACTTCCAATTTCATCAGTGCCTGTAATATTCCGGTATTACTGGGAAATCAATGTGGAAACAGTAAGCCATGTTTGCCAGTAGGCCACTAGTAATACCAGCGGCCTACTGGCAACCTCGTCACAAGGGTCCTTCACTTTCAACAACATCGAAATTCACAACTTCTTCTGGGAAGACATGATACACATTGGCGCTCAATGCACCACTGTTTTGTTTGTCACATACAATACAGGTTCTGCTCCTCTCCTCTTTGATGCTTTCTACCAGGAGGACTTTTCTTTTGCCTCTCTTGACTTCTCAATTTTACATCAAGTAACTTCTGACAATTTCTCTTTATAACACTTGCCCCTCTTTGGCTTATGCAATGTGTGTTGATATCTTGCTTAACTATTGCCTGCTCCTCACTCTGGGAATAATTGCGTACAATCTTTCTGCAATAGTGTTCTCTGGTTACTTTGCCAATGCGGATTATTTGCTTTCTAAAATATCGCCCCCGCTTTACTTTAAAAATGGTGGTTCTTCAATATTGCCGCCTTTTAACTTTGGCAATGCACGTTCTGCGTTTCCTTCAATATTGCCCCCTCTTTGTCTGTGCAATAATCTTGGCTTTGGCAACAGTGATTATAATCTTTATTTTCTTGTCCTCTTTCAAAGTTCTTATTACACCAAAATGACTTTCTTGTATTAGTTAGTATTCAAAATAATCATCAGCAGCCAGCGGTCGACTACAGAGCTTTCTTGGGTTGCCCAAGAAAGGTAAACTCACCGGCTTCTTTATACGCATCCGCTCGATTCACTGCCACTGCTAGTTCTGCTTCTACTGCTCCTTTCTGCATGGCTTACAGATTTGGATGTTTTTCTTTACAGCACACAATAAGGAGAGCCTCTCTCTCCAAGGAGAAAGCCTGCTAAAACACTGGTTCATGCTGTGCAACCTCTGCACTTCAGATTATTAATCTTGAAGACCCTATATGCTTCAAAGACAGGGTGGCTCTGGCGGCTCCATTTCTCTGCTTGTGCTGCAGCAACTGTGGCTGGAAACTCCTGCTACTGCTCCACCTTCTGGTTCTAATGGCTCACACCTGAGGGGGGCTTAAATATTCAAAGGTCCCACTCAAGTGTGGGTCATAAGCACCACTAGCCTGCATACTGCAGTTGTGTGCCTATGAGTCCCTCTTTCTCATCCCAGTACTTAAGGCATTGTGGGACTTGAAGTTCCCAATGTTTTGGTTCCTTTTTTCTTCACAAATACACCCCTTCATCTTCATTTGATTTACTATGTTTCTTGAACATATGCCTAGGGAAGGGTTTTAGAGGGGTCAATGGTTGTTTCAGATTTAAGGGACATTTATAATCATCAGAAGCCAGGTTAGTAAGGTCCTGAATCCCATATATCTTGTTCCCCTCTTGATCTTAAAAGTGTTCACTACCACAACCAGGTTGGGTAGCTTTGGACAGGGAAAGCTTACTCTGACAACAGGTCATTTAACTATTCTGGCACCTTGGAAATCTCCCCCTCCGAAGAGGATATATACTTTGTCTCTTCTAACAGAGTCCTTCTGTTCCCTTGGGGGCCTTTTCCTCCCAGGTGATCCACCCGGCTAATGCTACTCCCAGGGTTAGGATCAGGTTGGGGCTGCCTTCTCCTGGCCACCAACGGAGGAGACTTTAGGTATGGATTCTCTGAGAACTCCACATAATTCATCTCACTGGTTAATCCTTACAGAGAGAGCACCAGTTATACTGAGGAATATTACTACATAGCAAAATGTGATGGCCACAGCAGAATCAGACACATCACAAATACATCCCTTAAATAAGAATTCTACTTTATAAGGGTGCAGAAGTAAGGCTTGGATGGAATGGTAGAATGCTTTTGAGTAAAGAAAATGCCTTTCTATTACTAAAGGTCAGAGGCGTTTCTCTACCTCAAAGGAAACTAGTGAAATTGTCAGGAAGTACGCAATAAAGATGTCTGTCACAGTCATGTCCCCAAAACCTTCTCCTGTCCCTAACACTAATAATCTAAGTTAACTGTGCAAGGATGATCTCTTCTCAAAGTAATAAGTGTTCACTGTGTTTTCAAACACCAGAAAAGGTCACAGTTTCACTGGCAGTAAAAAGTGCTGCAAAATAATATTCTAAAAATGCAAGTATCCAATTGCTAGGATTATGTTCCTTTCTCCTAGCATTCCTCTTATATCAGATCACCATATAGTTCAAGAGGAACTGTAAGTTTTGCTGTTTGTGTATCCTATAGGCCTGGCATGTCTGCTACCAAGTGTACACCTCCCCCTCTCCTCTCACAATCTTTTAAACTTCTTAAAGTAGGCACGTTTGTGAGTGTGATTCTCTGCCTCACAACTTGTGTGTCCATTTTAATTTACTCTCTTGTCAACAAAATCATTGTTGGTAAATTGTCTCTTTGTTTCACTCATGGTTCCAACCCCTTCAACGTACTTGGATGCGAGCCCCAAACTTGCCATGTTGTGTGGTATCCACTTGGGTCACTCTTTTATCAAGTGCACCACTGTTTCCCTCATTTGACTTTGGATGCAGGATCCAGACTCACACAGTTGTGTGGTATTCATTTGGGTTACTCTCCTGCCAAGTATGCAATTGTCTTTTATTCATTTCGGGATTCCAGACTCTCTCTTTAGCTAGGGTCCCCGGCACCCTTACATTTGGGTATGAGTCCAAGACTTGCACTTTTGTACTATTTCTGCTTGGTTCACTTTCCTACCAAGTATTCAACTGTTTCTGATGTAATTTAGGGTCACAGACCCGCTCTTTAATTAGGGTCCCATACTCTCTGGCTATTGGCTGCGAGTCCCGGGATTGGGGCTGGAAGCCTGTGGCTGAAATGTTTGAGGAAGAAAAGACTGAAAGTAATTTTTCCCAAAAATAACTTTGGTCTTCTCTCCCCTGAACATTTAAGACTTTGCCCCACCACCGCCCACATCCGCATCCCCACGCCCACCCCACTACTTACCTTGTGGCAGCACACTTCGCTGTGTGCCGCCAACTTGTGCGTCCCTGCGACACATGTTCCCTTTCACCTCTGTGATTGGGAACTGGCGCTGCAGGGTCCTTTCCTTTTTGAAAACATGTTTTTACGTGATCAGCTGCTCACTTGGTGTTTCCCTCTGACTTTCAAATGATTCCCTCTGACTTTCAAAGGTAAGGGTCCCAGACCCTATTGTTTTCAGTTGCTCAATTGTTTCTCTTTGACTTTCAAATTGTAAGGTCCAAGACCCTCTTGCTCTCAGTTTCTTGAGTTCACCCTGTTGCTTCCCCGACCCTCTCACAGCTTCCAGACTACCCACGTATCTGTCTGCATTCTCCTTGGTGGTACTGGCATTTCCTGCGCAGCTGTGGTTTTCAAGGAGGCTCCAGTAGTGCCTGGGCATCCAGTGGGGTTTATAGTGTCTCTGCAGTCTAAGGCCTCCCTTTCGGCTGCACGCTCCATCTTCTGTGGACGGTTCTCACTCTCTCATGTCTCCTCGTTGCCTGAGCTTGAACTGCCATGGATCTCCCGTGTTGGCTTGTTGTATTCGTGTATCCAGTCACTGGCTGCTGGGAACTAGACCGCTTGCTTGACTCCTCACAAGTGATCCCTTTCCTCCTGATCATCTTCTTTGTCACAGTTCCAGTCTTAAAGTTATAGGCACAACCCTATGTATCCTCTGCGTTTTCATCACTATTATGTAGTTTGGGTTGGCAACAATATATATTGGGCATCTTCTTTATCACAGTATCAGCTTTCAAGCTACATATAAAATGCTCAGTATTATTTGACTTCTCCATGTTATTATCTAAGTTAGGGTGACTAGCTTTGTAACAAAATTATAAAGGAGCTTGTCTGATTTGGGAAGAATACATATTAGCTCCATCTAATAAGGAAGCAGGAGGATTTGCCAAATGGGCTGGATATGGCAAAGCATGTTGGCTAACTTGGCAACAATATATATTTGCTCTTTCCAAGGAAGGATCAGGGTTTGGGGGGTTATCACTTTGGTAAATTGGATGTGCACTGTGTTCTCTGGTAATGATAGTCCTTAGTCTTATAGGGAAACTCCCTCTCAATGTAATTCTCCTTCAGTATACGACCCTCCAGGTGAATTACTGTACTGGGCAGGTACCGTCCCAGCCTCAACATGGTGGTCCCCCCTCCCTTGGCATGAAGGGACGACATCCACAGATTTGTTGCAACTGCTTAAACAGCATACCACACCAGCAGACATCCTAAACAAGACCCCCGGTGACAACACCCAACTGGGCAGGGCCAAATAATAACATGCATACCACATGTAAGCCATTGTAGGAGACTGTTAAAATTGGAGACTACTCAAACCATACAGTGCCAATGCCTGATCCTCTGTTGCTTCAGCAATACATGGCAGAGAGACATGCAACAACCCACCAATGGAAGCCATGTACTGGTGTATGCTTTCATTTGATGACACCATGTCCTGGTGCATGCATCCCCTCAATGCCATCATTTCCTGGTACTTGTCCTCCCTCAATGCATGCATCTCCTAGAGAAGATCAGCAATGCCTGCAACCACTGCATTGCCCAGCTTGGTCCTATTTGAGATAACTCCTGCAGGACCTTCCCTGGTCTACTGGTTACATGCAGCAACTCACCCAGCCACATAGATAGCCAGGTATGATGAAAATGATTTGCCTTGTCAGAATGACCCAACAATCTGTGGCTGACGATCTGTATCAGATGTACTGGGCCCACCAAACACTGTAGACTCCACTAGTGTGGCTGGCAATGGTACAGACTCAAATGCAGGCCCAGCAAGTGCAAACATGCCAGCGAAAGCCCACATTTGAATCTGGACTCACATGTGCCCCACTGCTCCTGGAACCATTAACAAATGACAGCTGTTGCGCTATGGTCACACCAGATGAGTGCAAAGTGGCGTGGGTCTCTTCCTCTGTCTCAACCTCTGACATGAACCAAAGGAACTCCTCCTGATCCTGACTTCTGAGTTTGGGCCCATGAATGAGATTTTCAAATATGTCATCCACATCTGTAGGCACATCTCCATCGGCAGAAAGAGTCATTCTCACTATTGCCTGCAAAGATTGCATATGTTAACCAGGCACTGTTTGCTGACCTGTGACGGTAGATGGGCCTGTCTGATCTTTCTCTAGCAATCATCACTGAAAAAGAACAGAAAACTATTATCAAACACTGCATGTAAGCACATACACTACAACAACCCGGCATAACATGGATTCTAATAGGTTCCTGGTCTCTGACATCAATCCCATATGTCTTACTAATAGAGCGCATCATATGCTGCAAAACCAAGCAAGCATTCTTTGTGTAATGCTCCCTCAATGTCAATATCTGTGGTTTGCCATTGGAAATGCCTGAAATGCACATTGCACTTTCATTGCATCTAACACATGTAATTCATGTTCAAATTCAAAACATTGTTTCACTGTGTACACTATGCAAGCCCCATGTCAAGTATCCAGACCTTAAACATTCAGTGGGCATGTGGTTTGTGCACAATTTCCTGCCATGATACATCTAAAACACACATGCCAAGGACACACCATAATACCACTGACACAACGTAATCCCTCATTTTCAATTTATCACTCCACGTGTTCACACTCATAATCCCATTACCTGGTCATGCCTTAGTAGAGACCCTGCTCCCCATTTCACAGTCCAATAATGTTGCCCCCTTACAAATCCCACACTGTGCTAATCAACACAACCAGAAATTAGAAGAGTCACTGGCCTTAACTGCCTTTAACCTGACACTTCCTGATTGGCCCTTTGGAAGGCAATACCATGGGAAGCAGTTTATGACGATTGCCATGTAAGTCCTTGTCCCTCCAAATTCACCCAGGCTTGCTCATTTGACAAGACACATGTACCCCACACACCCATGTAAGATGTACACCTACTCAGTAGTCATTCTGGACTATGCCGGAATGCCGGACTGAGGATTGGTGAACAGACACCACTGGTGGATCTTTACCCACTGTGATTAGGTGGACATCTACAATAGCAGGCAAGTAGTTAGGGCTGTGGATGCATGTATTGGCCATCATGTGATACACTTCCAAATGAATGGATCAACTACACACTCACACATTGAACAGTACCCTAGACATCCTTTTTCACCTACTCTAGAGGTGCTCAATCAAGTCACTTAGAAAATGTGCTATCACCATAGATACATATATTTGAATGTCATTTCTAATGAGGACCTCTGGCAGTATCAGACTTCACTGTTGTGCCATGTTTGCATATGATTACTACCAACATACTACATCTGATAATCAGCAGTCATGCCTTACAACCAAAACATGCATGCTAAGACATGTGGTACTCACATCCTCATCACCACCTTCTGCTTCATACAGAACATAACTGCACGTATGGCTTGCCCATGCTCCTACGCAGCTGTAACATGTCTGCTGTGCATTAAAGGAAGACATGGGTACAGTGGGCATCACTAGGCAGTCTATGCTTGCCACTCACATTCTCATCAGGGCATTATGACAAACATTCTAGCACTGCTACCTCATTCTTGTGGGTGAGCTCAGGCTGCAGAATGACACCCTAACTGCTTAGTGGCTGCAATGAACACGCAAAACATGACTCCTACCTGGACAGCAGTAAAAGTGTAACCCAGAAAAAGGCCACTGGAGTGTTGACACATGCAAATCACCTGACCTGATGCAGGGATTGTCTGCTGCCACATTTGTGTTGTATTCAAAGGGCACATTATCAGGTACTATTCATCTCTTGTGTGAACCATAGAGTCAAAAGTGAAAGGACAACTATGTTACACTGTTGATGGGACTATGTGTTTATCAGGCTTGCATTACCCCATACCATGGGACAGGAGGTGTTCACATGACATGAAGAATGAGAGGATGAAGGGAAGAACCCAGAACAATGTCCTATATACATATGCTCACATTGAATGTATAGCCAACAATAAAAAACCCAGTTCAGTGCCATGCGGATGACACTCAGCTTGTTTTCAGTTTCCCTTTTGCCACCTCTTCTCCTTCTCTCACCTCTGTCTATCTGCTATCCAGGAGTGCAGTACCACCAATCAAGCACTGAAATCTCTGCACTGGCTCCCAGTGCCTGTGATGATTAAGTTCAAGACCCTCTACATTATACACAAGGCCTTCTGGAGCCTCAATACCTCTAACTCTCTCTTTGTAAATATCTTCCTATTTGAGCTCTTGGCTTCTATGCCTCCAACTCCCTCAGGGTCAGTCTCATCTCCAATCAACGAGTTGATGGTAGATCTCTTTCTTCAGCTGGGGCCTCCCTATGGAACAGCCTTCCTGCCTCTCTGAATCTTGAGGAGATCCATCTACGGTTCCGGAAGCACCTCAAGACTTTCCCCTTTGCTTCTGCCTTCTCTCTTCCTCTCCCCTGCTGAATTTCTGGCTGAAACTGAAACTGCACTGGTCAACTGGCTACCCTCTCATCTCGGGCCCAGGTCCCCTCGCCTCCAGTTGCACACCGGCACTGCCCCCACCGCCCCGGCAACCCTTGCACGTGGGTCTGTATCTGTAACCCTACAGTTCCCCTACCTGCACTTTTGACACCTGCTGTCTGCACCTGCCCTTGCACTTGCCACCTGCACTTGCGCGATCTCAATGTCACCTGGACTAGTAAGATTGTTGTTTCTGTCTTCCCTTTGTTCCCCCTCCCTTTCTCGTCGCGCCTTGAAACACTTGTGTATAGGTGCATTATAAATGCCATATCATATCAAAGACATAATACACATATATCATGGTGTTGCTTTATATGTGCCCATGCCTGCAATGGCCATGCCCTGCTCACTTGCTGTGAGGTGTGGTGAACCAGAAGAAAGGCTCAGACGATTGGAGTTAATTCTCAAGAGGTTCTATTAAAAATAAAAGTATCAGAACAACTAACTAGCCCTATCAATATGAGGGAAGTTCCCTACTTAACAAAACAAAAGCTAATGGTGTAGTTTATAATCCAAAATAAAGTTCTCATGTCCGAATTATTTCCAACTAAAAGGACACCACACTACAAAAAACATCTAACTTAAACGAAAGTGGAGGCTTTTTATAATAGCATCAACAGGACCTCTGCCTGGTGCAGCTTATATTTGGGTTGTTCTCAGCTTTCAAAAGTTCCTTTTTCACCACAAGATATTTCAGTCTTTACATCAAGTTATGGTTTCACTTTCTCCTGTTAACAATGAAAACGGTCTCTTGTTTTCCATTCCAAACAAACCAACAAAAAAATCCTCTTTTGAGGTGTTGGGTTTCTCCCAAAGTCCTGTGTTCCTCATACATCTTATTGTCCTTTTTACACATAGTTTCAGTTAAGACGGCTGTCCACCACGTTCCGATCAGCTTTCCTATCCATTATTCACAATATTTGGGCTTTCATAGGACATTTTCACACTCTGGTTTCTCAGACTCCCATACTCTTGATAACTTTCTCAGCTGCCATTCACAATGTTCGTATTTTTATCAATGCCCCTTTCATAGGGTATTTGCACATTTAGGTTTTTCAGGCTCCCGTAACCTGAATAGCTTTCCGAGCTCTGATTCGCAATGTTCATATTTTTATCAATAGCCCTTTCATAGAGTATTTACATACTCATATTTCTCAGGCTTTGTAACCTTGGTAGGTTTCCAAGCTCTAATTCACAATACTTATACTTTTATCAATCCTGCTCTTGCAGGGTATTTGCACAATCAGTTTCTCAGACTCCGTAACCTTGATAATTTTCACAGCCTTTAATCACAATGGTTAGATTTTTATCAGTCCCTCTCTAATAGAGTATTTGCACGCTCAGGTGTCTCAGGCTCCAAAAACCTTGATAGGTTCTACTGCAACCACTCAAAATATTCATACCTTTTAATGGTATGCTCTCCTTTGGGTTTCTCAGGCCCCTGTAACCTTGCTAGCTTTTCCCACGGCTAGGGCTCTCTGTAGCTACGGTCCAACATGTGTGCAGCTAGGGACTCGGGCTCCCTCATTCGATATGGTCTCAGTGCTTCTTAGAGGCCTACTGGTCCACCACCTCTCGTTCATGTTTGTGACGGCAGATGAGACTCGGCTATTACTGTCTCTGCTCTCACTCCAACCTAGGTTCCTTGGTCAGGTAGAATGCAAACACTTAGGCGTTTGGTTCGCCACTTGTTCGCTCTCTTCGCTACCACTGGCTCCACAGCTCAGCATGGCTGTGGCCCTCCAGGACGTCAATAATGCAGACACTCACATCTGTTTAGCAGTTCCCTTTCCTCCATAGTGGGATTCCTCTCTTATGCACATCACAGACATCAACACTACAATGGTCATGGTGTTCAGGCTGTGTTCAGCATGGCTTGTAGCCAATACATGAAAAGAAGAATCTTTGCAGACTATAGGTATTGTTTTCTTTGCTCCACATCCATATATGCAGACAACATGGTTTTGGACTTGGAGTTCTACTCTGGAATGGGAGTCCTTGTCCCCAATAGGGGAGACATTCCCATTGAGGTCTGACTTGCCCAGCATTCTAGGAAGGGACTTGTGTGGCAGGCTCACCTCCCTAGCATCAAAGGGGGTGGCTCTCCTCTGAAGAGAAGGGAAACATTGTCTAGAGTTGTCACTGACAACCACTTCATTTTTGTCAGCTCATCAATGTGGGAGGTTTCTCCACTTGCTGCCTGGGCTGAACTTCCATTTACGCTCAAATTTTCTTTTTCTCTCCAAGTCAGATCTTCCATGAGCTTAGACACCTCCTTGGCAGTGCAATGGTCCATCATAGAGGCATTTATTTTATCTGTCATCTCCTGCCACTGTTGCTTACGTTCTTTATGTGATAGGGCATTGCCTGCCCAAGTATATAGGTCCCCCAAATGCTCATCCACAAAGTCTGTGAGGATGACCAGCTCCTTATCCGTGAATCTTGTTTCCCTTGCTAACCCACTTGCTTTAGCTGGCCGCTTCTTTGGTATTTGCCCTTTCTCTTTACATGTGCCCTTGTCTTTAGTTGGCCCCTTCTCATTTGTTTGCCCATTCTCCTTTCATGTCTCCTTCTCTTTCCATGGCTGTTTCCTCTGACTCATGGTGCTGTGCTTAGTCCTAGTTGTGCATGTCATGGAGTCATGCAGAAATAATATGTGTATTCACACCCTGTAATTGTACAATGGTACCCCTGTGATAGGACAACTGAGATGCTGTCTGCTCCACATACGCAACCCTTGTGATTGTGCCACAGAATAGCAACCTACCCAAGCAAACCCATTTTCCTATTATTACCGAATTACACTGTGCATGCATAGCTCTTATAACATGCCTTACTGAACGTATGCACGTTCCCTGAGGGCCTTTTCTCCAGTTTTCTCTGACTGCTGCCATGCAGTGTTCCTCAGGCAAACATACCTTGCTTGTCCACCTGCCTTGCCTGATCTGTTGCCTCTTCTTGCCTTATTTGCCTTCTCTGAATAACAAATGTTCCTTCCTGGTAGTCTGTTATTGGTTGTTGGTCACTTTGCCTCTTCTGGAAGGATTGTTTGACCACCACAGCATGCCACCTCATTCTGGCAATCTCAGGACCCATTCGCAACCCCTACCAGCATCAACTCTGCAATGATTGCTCCATCATTTGACATTGCCAAGGTGGTGAGGTTGAGGGATGTCAACCTTTTGGCCAAAGAAGGTCCATCCTGGTTGACCAGGTGCTGAGCCATTACATGTTTCTCTTTAAAGCTGACAAGGAATTTGACGGCTTTGCCATTGAAGGATCTGAGATTACATCATGGCTGCCATCATCAGATAAGTAGTCGTAGTCCATACTGTTTTTAATGTCAAGATGCACTGGGATGACCTGAGCATCCTTAGCCAGAAAACGGCAAGTCCCATCATTATGAAAAGGCACTTTGCTTCGCACTCTGGGACCCTGCAAGCAAAACAAAATATATGTATATGTAAAACCAATTCTGCAAATAAACAAATTGGTTTATGTGAAGAGTAAATTCGACCCAAAAGTAAAATTAATAATTTCCAGGGACGTTACACTGGCCTATCAAAAATGTATCCGGTTGGATATTGTACCGACACAATATTTGGCGTACCCCGAAGTTGTCCTGGGGACTCAGCATATCTGCAGCTATTCAAGGAATCATACACTTCAATAGGATATCATCTACGGTTTGATCACTGTCAATTTAGTTCACAACTTGTAACTTAGGTACCATAGAAAGTCACCATCTCTTCATGAATTTCTATACAAATTGTTTTGTTTTCTGTGACCGCATTGACATCGTGAAATTTCACTTTCTTTGTGTTTTCATTAGCACTGTTTACTTATTTATTTGTTTCATGTCTGTTTTGCTGATTTTGTATCTATGTTTGTGATATGTATCAATTGCACATTGCATAAGAATGTATTTCAAAATAATGAAAAACAATAAAAGATTTGATATCCATTATCATAGACTAGTATGAGATATTAGTTACCACTAGCCCAATATTCGACCATTATTAATTGCATGATTTATTTATTTATTTATTCATATTTTTAAAGCGCACAACAGTCCGTGGGCATCATGGTGCTTTTACAGATAAAGACATCAAGCTGGTTACAGAGGAAGGCAAAAATGGTTACATAAAATGGTTAAAAAGCAATTTGTATTACCGGAGCATATTTGGTTACATTTACTGGCATTACAGACTGAAATCGTTATGGTACAGTTGAGGGTCAGGAATAAAGAGGGCAAGGGTAGGGGTTCTGTGAATAGTGTGGTTTTAAGAGATTTGCGAAAGGAGTACAAAGAGGGTTCTACTCTGAGAGAGTTGGGGAGAGCATTCCAGAGTTTAGGTGCTATGTGTGGGAAGCCAGCTTTGGCTCTTCTTATAGTAGGAACTTGGAGTTGGGTAGCATGGTGGCTTCTTTTAGGACGGAGGGAAGAATTCCTGGTTATGGTTTCAGATAAGTAGGGAGGTGCAGTGTGATTGATGCATTTGTGCATGAGGGTGAGTATTTTAAAATGGATTCTTTCCTTGACTGAGAGCCAGTGTGCATTTCTTCGGGCCTGTGATGCATGGTAAAATTTGGGAATGTGCAATGCAGCGCGGAGAACATTGTTTTGCACTATTTGGAGCCTGTTTAAGTTTTTGGTTGACGTACCAACTAAAAGGGTATTGCAGTAGTCCAGTCTGGCTCCTATGGATGAGTTTGGTGGTCAGTGCGGATCCGGAGGAGATGGCGCTGACGTGTCTTGTCATGGGGAGTGTGGCATCTAGGTAGACTCCTAGGGTCTTCATGGCAGTGGAGACTGGTATGTTAGTGTTGTCAATGGTCATGTGTGAGTATTCGTGGCTGAGCTTAGTTAGTGTTTCGCTGGGGGCTAGAATGATGATCTTGGTTTTATCTCTGTTTAAACAAAGACCATTAGTAGCCATCCAGGTTTGGATAGTGGTGTTAATGTTAAGGAGAGCTTCTGTGTCTTGGTCTTAGTGAGGGGGAGGAGTACTTGTGTGTTGTTGGCATAGTTTGTGTAACCTATGCCGAGGGTGTCCAGTAAGTAAAAGAGGGTTTTAGTGAAGAGGTTATAGATGGTCGATTCACTGCATGACCCTTGTGGGACTCCACAGCTGATGGTGGTGGGGGAGTGTTGGTCTGGTCAGAGTACACTTTCTTGGCCCTGCCTTCTAGAAATGAGGTTATCCATGCGGTTGCTTTGTGAGAGAAGTGTGCTGCATTGAATAGGTGAGAGGTGAGGATGCCATAGTCGACTAGGTCAAATGCTGCAGAGAGATCGAGTAGTAGGAGAGCAGGTTTAAGATACACACTTCAGACTGCTCATGATACGTAATGATGGGTTTTATTAAGTACAACAGTATAAACAAGAATCTCCAGCTGAAAGGCTGTTTCCGTATGAATGCCCTCTCACCAACGAACACACACAGAATGTTTAGTACACGTAGCAAGTACATCACAATCCCTAAGAACGTTGTTTCTTCAGGCAGCATGTATAACTTCCCCATCTAACTAAGTTACTGTGCACTACATCTATGACGTAACCTACATCAATGCAATATAACGTGGTTTCCATAGATGTACAATCTTAAGTAATACAACTATATAACACATCTCCCTCCTTTCTTTTCCATTTACTGTTCAAACCATTTCCATCATAGTAACATTTGCTATGTATGTGTAACTCAAGTAAGTAATACAACTATATAACACATCTCCCTCCTTTATTTCCCATCTACTGTTCAAACCATTTTCACCATAGCAACCTTTACCATGGCCACACGGTTAAGATTCCATACCTGGCCTCCAGATACCCGAATAACACCTGGTAAAACAGCCACAACTTTCACCGGATCAGAATAGAGAGATTCTCCCTTCTTTTTTAAGACACCTTTCTTTATTCTGACTAGGTCTCCACACTTTATACTCAACGGTTTCTTTCCACTCTTTGCATTCACTCTTTCCACCCATTTCCCTTTCTTTTCCTTAATTTTTTTTTTACATCATCTGTAACATGGTCACACTCTCTACTTCTGCCTAGCCATGGTGGACTAACCACTGTATTGGGTTTTCGACCTCTCATTAGTTCGAAAGGTGATATGCCTGTAACAGAATGGGGTGCCATGCAAAGACCAAATATCCTATCCTGGATGCAACTTTCTTATCACATCCTGTCTCATTCGCTATTCTGATGCTTTCCATAATACACCTATTCATCCTCTCCACACAACCATTCGTCTCTGGATGATATAGAGATGTTTTCTTCTGGTTGATTCCACATTCTCTCAAATATCTCTTGAAACAACCACCCGTAAATTGCAGTCCATTATCCGTCAACACACTTTCTGGAATACCTTCCCTTGAGAATATTTTCTGCAAGATTTTCACCATAGCTTCCCCCGATGTATCTCTAACCACATCAAATTCGCACCACCGTGAAAATAGGTCTATAATTACCACCACAAATTTTCCACGTCCATATCCTAACTCAACCGGACCCAGGATGTCCATGGCAACCACCTTCTATACTCCATTAGGTACCTTAACTTCCACCATCGGCTGTTGCTTGGCAACCTCACCTTTTCCAACTTTCCTGCACATGGCACATTCCAATAGCCTCCTCTCAATGTCTTTATCAAAGACAGGCCACCAATAATCATTTCTTAAAACACCCTTCGTTTTGGTAATGCCTATGTGTCCCATGTGTGCCAAATCAACCACCCTGTTGCGCAAAGACTCTGGTACAACAGCCCGTTCCCATCTAAACACAATGTTCTCCACCACGCTTAGTTCATTTCTAACTTCCCAAAATGGTTCTAAACCATTTTTCAACTCCGTTTTTCTGGGCCACACACCTGACTGTACATATGCTTTTACCAATGCTAATTTCTCATCCTTACACAGCTCATCTAGCCATTCCTCTTTGGATATCATGCCATCCATGTTGACGAATACCATTTCCATTTCTTTATCTTCACACTTCTCTTCAAGTCCTTCCTCACTCCTCAATCTAGATAAACAATCTGCCAACACATTTTCTTTCCCAGGTATCACCTTCACAGTAAATTTGTGCCCCTGCATTCAAGTAATCCAATCCGCAACTCTTCTGGATACTTTGTCCAATCCTTTATTTTCTAGGATTTCCTTTAACGGTTTCCTATCTGTGCACAACACAAAATGTGTGCCCCAAATGAAATTCCCGAATATTTCTATGGCCCAATGGCAGGCTAACGCCTCCTTTTCCAGTACAGAATAATGGTATTCTGTCCCTCTCAATCCTCTTGATGCATGAGTTATGATGTGCTCTTTCCCACTATCATCCACTTGGGACAATACTGCCCCAATCCCCATATCAGACGCATCCACAGTAAGATTACTCTTGCAACACATATTAAAATGGCCTAATGGGTTGGCTAAGTTTATTTCCTTCTTCAGATTCTCGAATTCTCTCTCACATTCAGAATTCCACACAAAATTCCTCGCCTTCTTCAACAATTTTCTTAATTCAATCACCTTGTCTGAATAGTTTCGTACAAATATTTGGTAGAATTCGGTCATTCCCAAAAATGACCTTAATTGAGCTTTATTTTCTGGTCTTTTAATTTTCCTTATGGCATCCACCAAACTTTCCTTTGGCCTTACCCCCTCTGCCGTTATTTCATGTCCCAAGTATTCCACTTTCTCAACACCAAACTTACATTTCTCTTCCTTAAGTACAATTCCATTCTTTTCAAATGTTTTAAGTACTCTATCCAAAATGCAATCATGCTCCTCGACACTCTTGGCACACACTAACACATCATCCTGGAAACAGTACACACCGTTAATATGACCCAACATCTTATCCATAATCTTTTGAAAAACAGCTGATGCTGATACTAAACCAAACGGCATGCGCCTGAATTGGAAAACACCTTCATGTGAAACAAAAGCTGTCATTTTGCGACATCGTTCCTCCAATTCCACCTGGTAATAGGCAGATGCCATGTCTAACTTAGAGAAGATTCTTCCTTGACCAATCCTTGATAAAATTTCAGCCATGTTAGGTAACGGATGACGATCCACCATCACACATTTATGTAATTGTCTTAGATCCACACACAACCGTAGATCCCCAGAACTCTTTTTCACCACCACTAAAGGTGATACCCAATCTACACCCCCTCCTTTTCAATCACGCCATCGATAATAATTTGGACAGCTCCCCTTCAACCTCATATCTTACAGCTAGTGGTACCGGCCTTAACTTTGCCACTGTGGGTATACTTCCTTTTCTTAATACAATTTGATGTGGAACACCTCTAATCTTCCGAATCCCTTTCTTGAAAACTTTGGGGTATTTGCTTACAATGGAATCAACAACTTGCAGAACTTGCTCCCTCGCATTTGGGTCAAGCTTGATTTTGAGCTTCTTCTGTTCCCTCCATCCCAACAAAGTGAGACCCTTCTTAGCCACATATATTTTTCCTTCACACATGCGGTTTTTAAATTCAAACTTATTCATGCTATAACCTAACAACTCAATGGGATCTTGATTGTACCCTCCTGGTGTAATGTCAGGTTTACACAGATTCCGTACGTCACCCTTCATCTCATTTTTGTATACCTCTTTTGACATCAAAGTGATCTTTGACCCCGAATCAGCCATCATGCGCACTTGCCTCCCATCCACTCTGATATCAGCATATGGGCGTTCACACTCATCATCAACATTCCTTTCATCACCCACAACATTTGTTATAGTGTTAACAATAAAATTCACTAAAGGAAATTAATTTTCATCATCCCATGATCTTCTTGCTTCATCTTCATTCACATACAGTACATTCTTTTGACTACTCTCATAGTTTTTGCAACAGTTCGCAAAAAATTACCACATCTTTTGCATTTGTTACAAGTCGCTCTCCTTCCTGGACAAACCATTGATGCAGCAAAATGCGTGTTGCTGGCACATCGGTAGCATAAACATTCCTCCTTCTCTCCTCTCTCTTTTTCTTCACTTTTCTGTTTCGATGACTTATTAACACTGCTGTAACCACGACCCATCTTCTCCTTCTCTTTATTTTTCTTCTTGCTCTTTTGCTCATTAACGTTCACTATATCAGCCTTGGATTCGGTACTCTCTTTCTTAGCCAATTTGGCAATGCATGCCAGAGAATGTTCCACCCTACGTGCGATGACCAACACCTCATCCAAACTAGGCTCATTCTTTAGTCACAGTTCCTCGCGTATGCGATCGGCACTGCAGTGTGTCATAAATTGATCACGTAGGTGTTCGTCATGTGAGCCCTGAAATTTGCATGTAGATGCCAATTGTCGAAGCGCTGTGATATATTCTTCCACCGACTCGCCCTGTTCCTGTATTCTCATACGGAAATTCTATCTCTCGAGCACAGTACTGGTTTTTGGATTAAAATGCAGGTCTAATCTGGCCAAAGCACTCTCCAATTCAGACATCTCATCCCCTTCACCCCCATTAGCCAGCTGCGGAAGAGTTTCAAAAATCCTCTGTTCCTCATAGCCCAAGTGATGCATCAATACTGCAAGCTTCCTGTCAGCAGAGAAAGAATTTCCTCCGTCTGCCTTCAAATAATGTAGAAAGCCTTTTCCATTGTGCCCACTTAATTTTAGCCGGGCCTGGGACCGCCATAAACATTGGTGGCCCACTGAGGTTTGACATGGCCATGTTCTGCACTTGCACAGTCCAGATATGACTTTAAAGCTTGGGACTGTGTCTATTCCTATTCCTTGATACGGTAGATTCCTCTCCCTTCAGTTTCTCACTTGAAAGACACAACGCTGGTTTGATTTGGAATACAATCCTCTTTGGTTTCTTTACTTCCACCTCTGTGTTTCCTCTGTCTTTGAGCTATTGTCCATGCGCTCCTGCCTCTGAAAGCATTTCAGTCGTTGCTCTGCAAGTTCCACATCTGCTCTGGAACGCTTCCCTTGCAGCCGTAATAACCAATAAATAACTGCTTGTTCCGTAACTCTTCACCCCTTCTCCTGCGGTTGGGAACCTCACTGCCGGTGCCACATGCTATCGAAGCAGCTTTTGATGTGCGCGATTATTCGTATGCCCACTGTGACATTCACGCATGCAGTAGCCATTTTCGAGATGCGCTGATACCAGTGTGCCTACGGTGGTGTCCCAATTGCAACGAGGCAGGGTGCCGCTCCGTGCCCCTTCCAACGGTTCACCGTGCCCCTTCCAACGGTTCACTGGACGCTAACGCAGGGAGGAAGAGGGGACTACAGCCACGCGCGTTCGCCGGCCAAGACTGTCCAACGTAGCTTTATAAAACGGAACGAGGTACGACACAAGCACTTTGCTTTTATAAGAGTTGTAGCGGCCACCTCAGTCGATACTGGCTGCTGGAGGTTCTCGGTCCTAGGCTGCTGTAAATCCTCTTTGCCTATGTTAAGATACACACTTCAGACTGCTCAGGATACGTAACGATGGGTTTTATTAAGTACAACAGTATAAACAAGAACCTCCAGCTGAGAGGCTGTTTCCGTATGAATGCCCTCTCACCAACAAACACACACAGAATGTTTAGTACACGTAGCAAGTACATCACAATCCCTAAGAACGTTGTTTCTTCAGGCACCATGTATAACTTCCCCATCTAACTAAGTTACTGTGCACTACATCTATGACATACCTACATCAATGCAATATAACATGGTTTCCATATATGTACAATCTTAAGTAATACAAATATATAACAATTTGATATTTTAAATCTAGGAGGGCAGTTTCAGTCCCATGGCCTTTGCGGAATCCTGCTTGTCATCTGCCTAAGATGGCATAGGTTTCCAGGTAGTGTTGGATTTGGTTATGCGTCGCTTTATCTAGGATTTTGAGGAGGAAGGGGACGGTGGTGATGGGGCGATAGTTATTGGGGGAGGTGGGATCAAGGGAAGGTTTTTTTACGAGCGGGTGAACCCAGGATTCTTTTAGACATTGTGGTACGGTTCCTGAGGAAAACAAAGCATTGATGAATGCTGAGATGATGCAGGTGAGTGATTCCGAGCACTCTTTGATGATGGTAGGTTGGCAGATATCCCCTTTGCAAGTGGACGGTTTGATGTTTTTGAGAAAATCGGAGACTTCCAGCTCTGTGACTTCTCTGAAGGCGAAAAGCGGTGTTTGCTGGTGAGGATTGTGAGTGGGTGCTGTGGGAGGACTGGAATGGGTATTGAAGGCTTTACGTTGGGGTGCTATCTTATCTTGGAGCGTTTTAACTTTGTTGAGGGGGGCAGTCTGGATGCCTGTGCACCATGCTTCGTCCTTGAAGATTTCATCAGGTCTGGATGCATGTGTGGTGAGTTCTTTGAATATAGATAATATTTCTGTTGATTTGGAGCTGGCATCAGTAATTCTCTGGTTATAGGATTCGGAATTAGCTTGGAATATGGCTTTTTTGCAGGTCAGTGAGATCTTTTTGAATTTGTTGAGAGAAGATTGGTTAGGCGCTGATAGCCACCTAGATAAGGCTTTTCGTTTCTTCGTGCGCAGGGCAGATAGTTCTTCTGTGAACCAGGAGTTGGAGTGCATAGATTTATTTTTCTTTTTTTTTTCTTCTAGAGGGGCCATTGTCTCAATGGTTTGGGTGAGAGAATTGGTATACATGTTGGTGAGAGAGGTGGGTTCTTGGTTAAATGGATGTTTGAGTTCAGGGATATCGAGAAGAGGAGCGAGGTTGGTAGCAGTGAGTTTGTTGGAGCGTCTCTCTTTGGCGTAAGGGCATGAGTAAGGGTTTTGTGGGTAGGAGTAGTGGGAATGGAGAATTGAATGTAGTAGTTGTCCGACCATGGGAGGGCTGAGATGGAGGTGATGGCATATGAGCAGTTATGATCTGCAATCCAGTCAATGGTCCGGCCTTTGCAATGTGTTGGTGTAGAGATTTTGTGTTTGAGTCCCATCTGTGAGAGTTCTTTAGCTAGGTGTGTGGCAGCCTTGTCCTTAGGGTCAGTTAAGCCAAGGTTAAAGTCACCGAATAGGATGGTTTTAGTAGAGCTTTTAAAGATACTACATATGATCTGGAGGAGTTGCTTTTGGTAGTCTGGGGGTGACCCTGGTGGTCTGTATTTGATTATGATGTTAATGGTAAAGTTAGGGGAGAGAGCTAGTTTGGCAGTGAGAAGATCAGCGTTGTTGTCCCACTGATGGTTACACATTCTGATGGTGAGGGTGTTTTTGAAGATGAGGGCGATGCCACCACCTTTAGAAGTTTTGTGGTCCTGTATAAGGATGGTATAACCTAGAGGGAGGGCAAGGTGGATGGATGGGCCGGATGCTTCATGGAGCCAGGTTTCTGATATGACTAGTATGCCTAATTTGTGGGAGGTAATGAGGTAATTGCTCTTAATAGCATGGTCATGGATAGAGCGCACATTTATGAGTGCGCATTTTAAGTCTAGGTTGGCTGGTGATGGAGTATGAGAGCAGGTGTTGGGGGTAAGAGAGGTGGTAGGTGCATGTGTGGGAGGGAGAGGTTGGAGTGTAATGGGAGTGGAGTGTTAGGGGATGTGTGCATGGACAGAGGGATGTGTTTGTGTAAGAATGGTATGTGGGTGCGAGAGCTAAGCCTGAGGTTCCTACGGTAAGTGGAGGGTGGGGTGCTTTGGAGTGAGAAAGGGGGCTTGGTGCGCGTTCTTAGTCTATATAGCCTAAGGTGGTGTCCAGACAGATCAGAGGTGCAGTGGCTCAGTGCAGAATGTAGTGCTTTGGATGATGCAGAGTTCATTGGGTCTGGTGGTGGTGTGAGGTCTGGGAGTGTAGATAGCATGTTGCAGGTAGCCCAGAGTGAGAGAGTAATGGGAAAGATGGAGGAGGAAGCAAGGAGAGGTGCAGGCGCTGTAGAATGAGTACCAGAGGAATGCATTTGTAGGGACAGATCCTGTAGAGTGCTAGTGCAGAACTAGTTAGGCAGATTCAATAGCATAGTATGCAGTGCAGTTGTTGCGCTGAACTGTATAGGCTAAGAAGCTGGCAGTGGCAAAAACAATCAGTGGCCGCGAGGGGCTGGCAGTGGCAAAAAAATCAGTGGCAACTAGGGGCTGGCAGTGGCAAAAAAAATCAGTGGCCGCCACGGGCTGGCAGAGGTAAAAACAATCAATGAGCACTAGGGGCTGGCAGTTGCAAAAACAATCAATGGCCGCTAGGGGCTGGCAGTGGCAAATACAATCAATGGCTGCTAGGGGCTGGCAGTGGCAAAAACAATCAAAGGCTGCTAGCGGCTGGCAGAGGTAAAAACAATCAATGGCAACTAGGGGCTGGCAGTGGCAAAAACAATCAGTGGCCGCTAGGGGCTGGCAATGGCAAAAACAATCAATGGCCGCCAGGGGCTGGTAGTGCCAAGAACAAATAATGGCCACTAGGGGCTGGCAGTGGCAAATACAGTCAATGTCCGCTAGGGTAAAAAGAGGTCGAGCAGGTATTCATTCAGATGATTGTGGGTGAAGCGGGAGAATTGGAGTCAGACACCTACGCAGGTAGTGCAAATGGGACTAAAGTACTTGCAGCCAACTTATGTGAAGCTATGCAGGGACAGTAGAGAGACATGGACTCTAGGAACATTGCAGGAGGATTATTCCTGGGTGCATGGGACTCTATGTGAAGAGTCGGCATAGTGTGGACTCATCTATATCTCTAGGTGTGTAGATAGGTGTGCGGGCAGGATGGTGGTTCCTAGCATGTGTAAATTAATAACAAGCATGTGTAAATCGGTAAAACACTAGTACAACGTAGTGGGGCAAATATAGTCAGAACAGGCTAGTCAGAACGTAGGCTAGGCATGTAAGACAAAACAGGCTGGTTCATTATGACAGAGCATGAATAGGGCAAGACAGGCTAGTACGGTATAAGCAGGGTAAATATAGTTTGAAAGAGGCTAGTTTAGCGTGGGCAATGTAGACATAAATCAAAGTGGGTAGGTCTAGTCAGTACATTCTAGTTTTTCTGTATGGGAATTTCAGGAGAAGCTTGGTTGATACAGTACATGCTAATTTTGCTTAGACAATATGGGCACATTTTAACAGCACATACATTGTAGCAGGACAATACACATGATTAATTTAGGGCAGGTGTTATGGCAGGTCGATTGTAGTTGTAGTTAATGCTATATTTCTTTGAATTAGCACAATACTGTTAGCAGCATTAGGAATGGGCTCGATCGGTTTGCAAAATTATGCGCACAGTGACTATCAAAGCTGTGGGAGACAATGCTAATAACGATTAGTAGGACCGTGCCGCTACGGGGTAGCTGGGATCATTATACTGTCATTAAACCGTCCGGATGCTGCAGGGTAGGTCGGCGGAGATCTATACAGCAGTTAGGAAGGGCCGTTTGTATAGCTGTACCACAGGGGTACACCCAGGTATATTGCATATTTGTCAGAGGCAGTGAAGCAACATACCTTTTGCAAGCAGACCTGGAAGTGCTTGCAGCGCCACTCTCTCATGTGCATAACAGGCGCAAAACAGGGCCTTAATCCTTAGGGCCTTCACTGGAAGGGCTTGATCTGGCTTCCGCCTGCCGACGCATGATTTTTAACATATGCTGCGATCAACAACAACAAACAACTATACACTTCAGAAAAAAGTAATTTCCAATGGGGGCAGCCCTCTGTTTGACATATAGCCATTGAGGCTGGACACGGTGTGGAGGTCTTTTGTCGTGGCCACCATCTTGTAACACCATGGCAGGTTTATATCCTGGGGATGATGAACTAAGCACTTCATGCCAAGGTTCTAGACCTACAAGCCCAGATCTAAGCTGCTGTTAGGTACTGTGACAATTTAGTAGTTATTGTCACTTCTCCCCAGGGAAGCCCTTTCCCAAGGGACTAGGGAGTTGCAGCCGCTACCATAATAGTCTCTTAAGGGTGGTTTAACATGGGAGGGCCTCATGGGGAGGCACTCCCTCTTTGGGGAAAAGGACGATCACCAAGGGTACAGCCCGTTGAACAACATCACACCCCAGCATTGCCTAGCCCATCCCTCCATTCCAAACCACTTCCTTCAAAGTAGACCAATGTATTACTGTAGTAGATTGGATACAGCCAAAACAGAAATGACTAGGACGAAGAAGAGCACAGAAGACATTAAGATTAGTCAATGTACTGTTACCAAGTGACTCCAAGGAGGCATAAAGATCATGGTGTCAAAAGAAACAAAGTACTTTGACAATCCACAAGGGAGGGACTGGGAACAATGTATAAGAAGAGACAATGGACTAAAGAAGTTGTCAAGCCCAGCCAATGGATGCAACATGTAAAAATCATCTAGAGCGGGAGTTTCAAATCCTGTTAGAAGAATGGAGGAATAGGAGAGCAGAGGACACCAGTGAATCACTGAGGGAGTTATCCTGGGGTCCATCTGGAGCAGACCTGAGCTCAATCCAGGAAAACCGAACCAAGCAGTACAGCAGACTTCAGAGCCACTGCAGTACTAAGGAATCAGGGAAGAGAAGCCTGGATAGCTGGAGAGTCAATCCACAGGCCCTGGAAGCCCCATGGTGTACCAAGTTCCCAAATAAGGTAACGGGAGGTACGAGAGACCCAGAGGGGACACAGGGGTGGATGGGAGGCAATCTCAAGTGGCTCTCCCTTGGCCCAGCAGTAACAATCAAACTGTTGGTAAGAGTGGAGTGAGCATCCAAGGAGAGCCTCCGCATTATAGTGGCAGAAATAGGCCCACTGACCACCAGAGATGGGTCGGAACCCTACCAATGTCGAATAAAGCATCCAGAGAGAAGTTTCTCATTCCAATGGCAGCAATAAGCCCAACGACCACCAGGAATGGGTCAGGGTGCGAGTAATATCAAATCAAGCATCCTAGGAGAACATCCTCACACCACTGGCAGTGATTAGCCCATTGACCACATAGAAGCTGAAAAGTGCAACAGAGGAAGGTTTCCTCACTACAGTGGCAGGCATAAGACCACTGACCCAAGTTTGAAGACAACCACAGAGAAGTGTTTCCTCACCACAGTGGCAATCCTAAATCCACTTACGAATATTTCAACCAAGAATATAAAGCACACATCATATGAGTATCTCCTCTTTGCCGTGGTAGTCAAAAGACCACTTACCAAATCTCAAGGGAACTGTTCATAGGGAATACAATCCCTTACCAAGAAGGCAATGGGAGAGGAGCTGGACCAAGGAAGTCTTTGTGGACCTAGTGAAGAAAGCTTTGAGTCATGGAGACAGCTCTCTGAAAAGAAGAGAAAATCCCAGAGAAGGGAGCATTCTCCTGGACCTTCGAGACAATAGACACCAGGAGAAAGGAGACATTCTCCTGATGAGAGACCTTTTCTTTTGCGTTGAACTTTTGGGGTTTACCAGGAGAAGGGAGGCATGCTATTTAGAACTTCTTAGGTTTAAGTTTAAGTGATAGAAGCCAGGTTTTGGACAAGGATGGTTAATCATTTTTCAGACATTCTGACATTTCCTTATTTCCCTAGTTTGAGGCAGGGAAACCTGTCATAGAGACTAGGATAGTTAGGTTTTGTGGTTTTAAAATAAAAGTCTATAAACCAAACATGGCATCTCATTGTCAGTCTCCTTCTTCGGCACCCTTACAGTGCACAAATGTTATCAACACCGGCATTTCTACAATGTTATCGATGAGATGGCATGAAGAGTGTGAGACAGTATGTCTACCACTAACTGGTACTGGCAAACATGTTTGATGCATTATGGCTCATTGACACACTGCAAATATGGTGAGGGACACATAGGCCTAGTGAGCACATAACGGGGTTGGACACATTTGGTTAAGTAGTCTAAGTAAACTCTAGTTGCTGTCCAAGTCATGTACATGTCATTTTTAAACATACCTGTTTCCATGTGCTGCTTTTCAGTGATATTTATTTGAGGTGGTTTGAAACTCTAAGCAGTTTAGTCCTGAAGGACATGATCTCTCATCATGCACTCACACTTCACCCATCTTTTGCAGCATGATGCATGCAAGTGTGGGATGGAGGGCTGTGAGAGGTGAATTTGAAAGGAGCGTAGTCTGGGCCACAGGTGAAATCATTGCACAGGTGGTTATCTTCTGATTTACAATCCCATGTAAGGTGGATCTTTCATTTTACATTATTGTGGCCATACTTTTTCCAACAAGCAGAAGTAGCTAGAATCATTTGCAGGGTGTCAGAGAACATGGTAACCTTTAGTGTATGTGCCATGGAGGGTCCACAAGTCTGCCATCTCCCAATGACTCTTTCCAAATACACATATATTGCATAAGGTTCTCCACGACTGCCTGGGATGTTCATAGCAAGATGGACAGACAGTACACTGTGAATTGGAGGTCAAGTGGCCATATGGCCATGTGACTTTTACATTGTGCAACCATTTGGGAAATTAATCTGTGCCCAGAAAATATTAGACATGCTGGTCTAATGGGTGCATGGCCACATATCACTGCTGACTGTTGGCATGTGCAGGGCTAAAGATTGACACTTGCCACTAGACATTAGCCAATGCCAATTGACTCTTTCTGAGTAAGCAATGATGTGATGTGTGTATGTGTTGAATTGAAGTGTCAAGTTACTTTGTATGGCTGGCTAGAAGCTTGCAACTTAATATATGTACCCCTGTTCATGTGTATACACATTCATATGATGATGTGTCTCTCTTATTCGTCTTTTCCAGAATCTCAAGCATCTGGATAGGGAACCACATCTGGGAAGGAGCTTCATGCCAGGGACAGGGTCTCCAGAGGGCACCATAGACACCAGGCACTCTCCAAGTCATCTAGCTTCATGGATGTGTATGCGCCTGTGTGTGTGGCTGGGGGGGCGGGGTTGTGTCCTCCGATGGCACAACTGCTGAGAAAAATGGTCTAGATGATGTTATTCTGGTGGACAACCCGGGAGCGGAGGGACCAAGAAGCTTTCTTTCCGAGGAGAGAGGGGTACACAGAGCCTAGAGACCTCAGTTATGGTATAAAGGTTGGGTGTGGTGGGGGAGGAGGAGGACAATGAAAGCCAGGCCTTAGTGTTAAGTGAGGGATCTGAGGAGGATATCTAGAACTAGGCATGAGTCAGGAGGATGTGCATGATACTGTTGAGGTGTCAGCACATCCTCCTGTTTCAGGCTCATCAACTGCAGCACTGTGTACATTCTCTGACAGCTTGCCCACGACAATGGCTGGTTCTTCAGTTGACAAGGTCATCCATGCCTCAGTGTTGCCACTGCTGGAGGGGGATTTGAATCAGACCAATGCTCTCCATGATGCTACGCTTCCTACTCATCAGCAGGCTGCACTGCTTTGCAGAGAGGGTTCCTGTGCTTTATTACCAGACAGGGTGGCTTCTTCAAAAAGCCCACTTCAATGGCTCACTCCTCCACTTCCACATGTGTGCGCCAGACAACCTGAAGAAGGGCCTGACATCTGCTGGCTCCTTCGTTGCTCTGCCGCCATTAGCATCTTCAAATGTCCTTTTGTCCATCTTGGAAGTGGAGGCCCATAACGAGGCAGATGAGGTGGCATGCATGGTTGGAATACAGGAGAAGGTGCAGGACTCTGGGCTTGTAATGGCTGGGATGAATTGCCAAACAGTGGGAGTTGTTGCATCAGAGAAGGCATGCGTAACATTGCTGTCAATGTAACAAAAGATGACGTAAATGCACAAAACAATTTAGGGCATGGACTCAGTAGAAATCAAAGAAGAAAACAAATACACAAGTCCAAGCCACACATACAAAATGTATATAAGAGAGACACAATGGGCCTAATTATAAGCCTGGTGCTCCCGTAATGAAGGGGGCCTGTACGGGACCGGCCCCCTTCATTCCGGGAGTGCAGATTACGAGCTTCCCATCGCGGGACACGGATTGCACACCTGGTAAAACCAGCCGTGCTTTCTGGGTCCTGCGAGGGGAAGAGGGAGGCAATAACGGGCCAGATGTAATCTGCCCGTTATTACCTCCCTCCCCATTCCCATTGAGCCCTAAGGGGGCTCAAATTGGAATGGGGATGGATTCCTGCAAGGAGGAATTACCGGGTCCTCCAATGTCGAAGGAACCCGGTAAGTCCACATTGCAGGAACCCGGTAATGGAGCCCGGAACGGAGGCAGCCATGGAGCTAACAGCTCCATGGCTACCTCCAATCTCGTAATGAGGCCCAATTAATTAATTATGCATACATGTTAAAGAGGCAAACAAAAGGAAACCTGCCTACAACACATGCTCACCGGACACCTAACCAACCAGAACACAACCAAATCAACACGCATCCACCTGCAATCAAAACATAATTAATTTGACAATAACCGCACCCAATCACACCACCTAGAAATCGTACCCCCACACATTTGAATAGAAAGATGTGGAAAAACAAATTTAGCACTCTGCACCAGCTTCTCTACTACCTTATACCCCTTCTCTGTAACACATGGTACACAATATTCTAACAGCTATGTGAGATTAACTAACTTAAGCAGAAAATAATTTCAATTGTAATTCTATGGCATATTATGCAATAAACATTTGGCCACTCAGGTTTTGGCGGTTTGGGTCAAGTGTTGTTTTTGAAAGACCCAGCCTTCTTCAGGACACAAGACCATCTTTGTGGTCAGGTGTATCAATTCTCTTCATCCTCCAGTATAGCACACAACCTGGGAGGTTCCAATACTGTCGAGAAATATATCAAACCAACTTAAGCACAGCCCGTCCTCTATCGGACAACGTTGTCGCTAGTTAATGTTTTACTTTTACATTTATCGGTGCTTGAGATGCGCACAAGGAGGGAGAGACATCACCAGCACCCAAACCAGTTCCCCCCAAACACTCTGAATTGTACCACATCAAAAAGCAGTTAATGATAATGTCACCCTGCCACGACACCACCATGTGCAGCATGCAGTGCGACGGCACATTCAACAGACTCCACCTGAAACCTAACAGCTCCCACCGTTCAGCCTGACGGAGAAGATGGTGTTCCAAGTGGATTATTTGTCAGGGGTGACTAGGAAATCTCCCATGTTGTGAGAGTCCTCATGCTTCTGATGTCTAAGATGTATTTCTCTCTTACCTGATTATAGTTGTTTAAACCACACAGTCAGCTAATAACAAAACTGGCTTCACGTTGCAAAAAGGCAATGACATACCGTATCTGTGTCATATGCAAATACATATGGATGTATGTATCATTTTCCGCCCTATGCTGACTGAAGAACTGGAAACAGCACAATCCGTCACATAAGGGTATAGACTTAAAGCAATCATATGCACTCACCATTCGGAATGTGCTGCTCACAGACAGAAAATATCCATATGTCCGTGTATCTCATGTTTTGTATGAAATCTCGGATCGCCGCTGTAGACTAGCACGTGACAGGCACTCAATGTATAGATCAAAGTCTAAATTAGCAACCTACAATTGGAAACAGCTTAATCCGTCACATATGGGTATAGACCTAAATTAATCATATGCACTCACCATTCGGAATGTGCTGCTCACAGACAGAAAATATCCAGATGTCCGTGTATCTCATGTTTTGTATGAAATCTCGGATCGCCGCTGTAGACTAGCATGTGCAGGCACTCAATGTATAGATCAAAGTCTAAATTAGCAACCTACAATTGGAAACAGCGTAATCCGTCACATATGGGCATAGACCTAAATTAATCATATGCACTCAACATTCGGAATGTGCTGCTCAGACAGAAAATATCCATATGTCCGTGTATCTCATGTTTTGTATGAAATCTCGGATTGCCGCTGTAGACTAGCACGTGACAGGCACTCAATGTAGGTAACCTGTATAGACCAAAGTCTAAATTAGCAACCTACAATATACTTAGACTGTCTCATCTAGTGGGCGCAGATGTTGCGAGGTGTGAGCTTAGCTATTGAGCCTCCTCAGTGAATGTTCTGGTATCGCTCACTCCCGTTGTCTGGCCCGTAGCCCATGCATCCCGTATATGAATGTGCACGCGCATGCGCAATAACAAGTAGTAAAGGAAAAGGCATTTGGAAAGTGGTAGCCCATCCTGGGCTCTGCGCGATATCAAGGTCTATTAAGCTAGGCCTACTGGTGCATAACTACTGGCCATTCATATACATTAGACTATACAGACCCCGCTTGTCACCTCATGAAGGAGCACATAGCCCAGGAATAACTAGGGCTAGAGCACATTAAAAAATTAAAGATACAAAGGAATATAGGGGGGACATACCAGCCCACTGCTAGAGGGGTGATGGTCTTGAATCCATGGACAGAGAATCCCTACCAAACACCATATAGTCTGATCTGTAAAGAATGATAGACCTCCAGCACCAGAGTCAGAACCAACAAGGGGAGAGGGGTCACATAGGCACATAGGGGGAGGCAACAGGACCAGAACATCACCTGTGCAAGTCAAGAGGCCAGGCTAAGGATTTACTAACAGATGGCAGTTCTGCTGGAAACAATGAGGCAGCAGGAGGAGAAAAGATGGAAACCCTGGGCTGCAGCAGATGAGGTTGCCATTTGCCAGGGCAAGGACAGAAGGGGTGGAAACCATAGCTGGTGCTTGGACTTCAATCATGGAGGAGTCTCTGAGGGCTACACAAGATATTTAGGTGAGGATGAGGAAGGCTCTGGAGACCCTACACATTGACCAGAGAGCACGACTTTGGTAGGCCAGTATGAAAGCAGAGTTGCCTTGGACCAGGCATTGGCCGCGCTAGAGAAGGACATGGACCTTTCTTTTTCTATTTTTAGTTGTGTTGTTTATTAAGTGGGACATCCCTACCTGTCCCTCACATTAATTAGGTTTTGTTGAACATTGTTCGTATCATTTTTACATATGTTCTTATTTTTAAAACCTTGTGTGCTTTTTAAAAATACAATCCATACTTTTCTATACAAATCCTGGGTTTTTCATTGTTATTGTATAACGTGGCAGATGTGTATGTTTGCTGCCATAAGTGTGTTTGAGTGGTTTAGTGTACATGTCCCGATCTGTTTGGCACATCATGTCTACATTACAAGGTCTGTGATATGAGCGTCACAAATTGAAATACAATAATCTGTGGGTCATTCATTCTGGCAATTGCCATGTTTTAGTACTTTTGCCCATGCTTCATGGCATTATGTAGGTATGTATCAGTATATAATGGCCACTGTATGTAGATGGTCACTGAGTATTGTTAGCATGTGAAGTGTCCACAGTTTTACATTTTTAAGTATCTGACCAACACATATCTTGCTTGGCAGCGTCCTGTTTTTCGGTAGATATGCAGGCTGTTAATTATTGTAAGTCGTTAGGGTGAGGAGGTGATGTGGGAGGTAAGAAGCTTTTCACTTCTCTTCCTATTGATTTCATTTGAGCATTTTTCATGGTGGAGCTTGATTCAGGAAGGTGTGGTAGACTTACTTGGTCATATGGGATTGTGCACATGGATGGGAGCAGTTGTCAAAGGATCATTGCAAGGGTGTGCGGAAATAACGATGGATGAGTGCAGGCAAATATGCACAAGGAATGTGCCCGCTACAGGGTGATCTGGCAGTGGCTTCACAAGGTTCAATATCACCTTTGGTGGGTAGTAGAAGGTGCCAGCAGCGCATTTTTGTCAATTAGCCATTTCTTGGGAATGATAGTTTTGGCCTCATTCCTGAGAGGTATAAGTGTGGTGGTGAGTCAGATATTGATGCTGAGGGCATTGCAGTGTCTGTGGTCATGAACACAGAAGACCTGTGTTCCTTTACTTCCTTCCCAGCCCAGCAGCGTGGAAGTAAGCACATGTTCTTGCTTCACATAGATTTTAGGGCTGAAGGGATGCATATGTTATACGGAAGGTGGTTTGGAGACTTGAGGGAAACATGGTTGTAGTTGGTGAATGCTATTTTGAAGGTGGTCTTTCTTTGAGGTGTGAGCCAATGCTGTTTGATGAGGGTTGCTTAGCTACGTTTTATTTAGCTGTCCTTTTATGGACAATGGTGCACCATGTAAGACATCTTTCAGGTGTGCAAGGATGGTGTCCAACAGGGTTTTGAGGCGGGCATCAAGGCCAACAATTAGGGAGGGGACCAAGATTTGTTGGGAAGTGCAATTTATTTTGCTGGAATGAGGGGATTGTATTTCATTATGGGTGCTCATTGCTAGCAATGTCATTACTGGTTTATATTGCTATGTGAATCTTGAATGAATGGTGTCTGTTGTTGTAGGAGACAAGTGGCATGTGTGATTAATCTAGTGAGATCATCACTGGAAATCTGGTATGGACCTCCTTTCACGAGGCCAAGGGAATGCAGCAACTATATGATCTTGACCCTGGGGGCAGTTTTATGTGGGAGGATCACATGGGAAGGGATTTATATCAGGGGGAATGAATGACCTCTTGAATCCAAGATTCCCCTATCCTTCCTAAAATATTGATGACACACTGTAACATAGTGCCAACTAATGTAACTGCTATGGAATCCATTATGGACTTCAAGATCCACAATGGTCTTGGTACCGGGATGAGGAAGAGGGGCCCAGAGTTAGTAAGGGTCAACAATGCCATAACCAGAATGTGTGGTCTAGTTGTTGTAGGGCAAAACATCCAAGTTGGAAATTTAAACTCAGGAATGAGTTGTAGGTGACCGGAGATGCCACCCAAGAAGGAGAGCCGGATGGAGTAGCTTAGGCAGATGCCAATCAGTTTGCTGAGTTTTCTGCAGAAGCTGACGGGAGAACGCCAGCTAAGGCTGACACCATATGTGAATAACTGCCACATTGCAGAGTTTGTGCAGTGGGAAACAGTGTCAGGAAGAAGTTCATTTAAGTGTGAGAGGTGCTCCAAACCCAACGCGCAGCAATTTTGTGTCCAGGAGGCAGCAGAGGGTCCACAGAGCTGGCAGAGCGCTGGGAAGCAACTTTGCAGACCGCTGGAGACATGTGAGTGGTGGTGGGAGACAGGAGACCCACTGCAGCACAAGCAAAGGGAACTGAGATGCCAAAGGAGACCAGTGAGTGTGCTTGATGCTAAAAGTGACCCCGGGGCACTCCAAACAGCAAATTTTTCCATACACCCATAATTTGGAATACCAACAAAAAAATAATATATATTATGACGACAAATGTGCAACCCTTTTTCATTTAATAATTGACATACCTTGGGAAAATGTTATCTTTGTGTCTCGGATTTCCGACCCTTCAAACGTTACACAGGAGGGCAGCTAAAGGGAGTTGTAGGTGATGTGAACTCTACCCCATACACCTGGGTTGCCATCTCTCTGCGACACATCCAAAAAGACATACTGACATACTGCAGTGCAGTTCCTGTGCGGACCACTTTGGACCATAAGGTACCACAACCAGATGCCCTGCTTCTCACACATCAGGTGTGCGCCCCATAATGACTTACATGCCACTTTCTCTCCTTGCAGCTCAAATACATAATTGCCACACATTGTTGATGTTGCTGCTCACAGACAAAATCATGTACATGGCATAGCAGTTACTTCACATCTCACCATTTGGCAAACATGTAATACAACTGCCCCCATTACATGAAGAGTGATGATTCACTGCATGCACTCAATAAATACAAATGCAACTTGTACTCCTTCATGACTGAAACCTGTATGTCACCCACCTACACACACAGGTCAAACATTCTCACCCACATTGGCTATCGCTTTCTATGCACAGTTCCTCCATGGAAGATGGCGAGAGGTGTCCTCCCCTTTCCCTATGGTTCATGCACCTACACCTGCATGGACTTCTACACCACTGGCTTGTTTGTATTATTTGGCAGCTTCCTGCTTTCAACAGCATACACAGTCAGCATCTTGAACCTTGTTCACCAAAGCACAAATGTTTAGAGGCTTCATAGACTTTCGCACCACAATGCCTCTCATTCAACCCAACACCTTCTTCCTCACTGTCACCAATGTTGATAACAATCCAGTAACAGTTGTCTGAAGGAAGGCATCCAGCGCATTCTCAACCCTCTCGAATAGACACAGTACATTCTACAGACAACACATTCAATGTTCCATGCCCTTCCCTTCAAGTAGACAGTAAACAGCCTCTGTCATTGGTGTGCCTCAATATTGTACTTGTTGATTAATGTGACAATTAACTTGCACATGTATTACACCACCTCAGTCAACCACACCCATGGTTAAGGCAGCAAACAGGCATTGTGATCATTCAGTCACTTCCCAGTGTTGTCTGACGACGTAGTTAACATACTCATCTCATGGGGCTATGTTTGTGAAAATGCCATGACTTCAAGTTGCTAATCCAATCAATGTGCAATGGTGTTGCTGATAACATTGACCACCATGCACCTGTGTGCCAACACACACCCTAGTATGGCACTTCCACAGTCTGGCACACTAAAGGCCACAACCTCTACAAAGGAGGCATCAGTAGAGAAGGAGTGACTTATCCTGCTTCCTGCATGGCTTGCATCGAAGTCCTTCTCAGGTTAGTGTGCTCTACACACAGTAAGCCGATATACAGTGGAATGTGCAAATAATGGTTAATGCCCTAAAATCTCGAATACCAAAATAACAAGGCTGAAAATGCTGAGTTTTTTGTTGTTGAATTCTTCGAACTTTGTGCTTTTTTTTTGCAAATATATAGATAATAGCAAATGTGATAACGGAGTATATTAGGATAGGGCGAATATTGGGGGACCACGGGTGTACCCCACCACCCCTCTCATTTTCTTTTTTTAAAAAGAGTGCAAACAAGTCAAACAATTCAGATTAAAAAAACTCTCCTTTTCAGACTCAGTATTTTGTATTCGAGATGTTCATGTAGATCCCAAAAAATGTACCAGCACCATAGGAACAGAAAGAAACAAAGGGGATATGTCTCTTGGGGCTCCATTGAACAAAGTGTCTTCACAACACGCACATACATACATGTGGTTCACTGAGTAGTCAAACATCGTTGGACCATTGGGTGTATCATCATGTAGTGGCTGTTCTGTGCTCACATGCCCATGAGTCAGCAACAGCACAACTGACTGCTTATGTTCAGTGATGTGGACATTGTCCATGGTGACCATGTCCCTGCATCTGTACTCCTTTGCCCTTCCACCTGTAGCAGTCATCACTTAGCTGGCAATCATCCACAGCTCCCTCAGTCACAGCAACTTAACCTCATCATTGGGGAAGTACTTGCAATTGTCAAATAACCAAGTGTGTACCCAGAATGGCTCATCAAGTAATGCAGAGGGACGTCATTTGGGAGTCGGTAGGGGTCGCAACTGTGAACACTGGCAACCTCTGTCCACACCCTTGCACTGTCTTTCCTACCGCTGGTTATGGGGGAGGGCTCGGATTTCAAAATTAAATAATTTCTTTTTGAAGTCCCTCTGACTTCAAAAAGAAATTAGCTCAGTTTTGGTTTTCCGTAACAAAAATAATTTCTTTTTTTAAATCAGTCAGTGACTGAAATACAAACCCTTGATCCCCCATACCTCTAGGACATAGAGCCCTCCAAATCCTATGCTCTGCACATGGCAGAAACCTGGGCTAGTTCTTTGTGTGCATGCTGGAGCAGAGGAGGATTTGAGGAAGGCAAGGAAATGTATTTTTTAAGTGTAAATGTGTGTGTCTCTGTATATATTATATAATGTACCTGTGTGTATGTATCATGTAATGTGTGTGAAAGAGGGCATGATAAATTGGGTGTGCATATGTGAGCGACTCGTTAATGGGTGCATGTTTAAATGAGCAAGTGAATGTGTGTTCTTGTGTTAAATGCCTGGATTAATTACGGTAATCTTCATTACTCTTAGCCCCATTCTTCCTTGTCCCAGCATGTTCCTATGAAGCACCCTGCCTCATAGTTAGTATGCATAGTATAGATAAGTACTGGAACACTACTTATGTATGAGGCAAGAGTGAGAGGGACGTGGGCTAAGGGGCTAATTGTGGGCGTTGGAGGAGACCAAGGGAGCTGAGGAGCAAATATTGGGGGTTGGAGGAGGGGGATGGGTGGCAGCAGGGACGTGTGACAAAGGTGGGTCAGGAGAGGTGTGAACACATACATAATAGGCATCAATGATAAAGTAGGCATGATATGTATAAGTGGCTAGACTGTTGGTGCAGCAAGTCTAGTAATGTCTTACTAGGGCATGACATTTGTCCTGGACATCTATAATACAGTAAGCATGATAAGTGCCATTGGCTGTCTAGACTGGCATTTGGGGGTAGCCAGTATAACCATTTCTGACTGTGACATGGAATATCTTCTGGGCAAATGTAATGAAGTAATCATCGTAAGTATTGGTGCATGACTAAACGAGCATTTTGTGCATCACGTTTCAACATTTCTTACTGTAGCTAGACATTTTGTACGGGGCATCTCTGATAAAGCAATCATGATAAGTGTAATTACATGACTAATCTTGCCTTTGGGTGCAGACAGTCTAGTGTTCCCTTACTGTGGAATGGTATATTTATCTGTGTATCTATGATAAAGTAAGCGTGATAAGTGTTATTACGTGGCTAGATTGGCATGTTGGTGCAGCCGATCTAGATATGTCTTACTGTGGCATGACATTTTTACTCTGTATCATCAAGGCTACTGCAAACATGATAAGTGTTATTACGTGTCTGGCCTGCATTTTGCAGCCAGTTTTGACATGTTTTCTTATTGTTGCATTGCATTTTTAATAGCAACATGGTAAGATAGCTCAGTGGTTTGAGCACTCAATGCTGCAATCTATGTGTGGTCTGCAGGTTCGAATCCCAGCAAGTCCAACCAAGCCTGTCATTCTTCTGAGGTTGATAAATGAGTAACAACTTCGGTTGGGATGATAATTGTATGAAAATATGTGTAGTGCTTTGGTGAAAGCACTATATAAATAACAAATTATCATGAATCAAAGCATTATTGCTGATGTGCACTGTTGGTGACTTGCACCAATTGGTTGTTTTGATACTGTAAAATCAATAAATAATAAATATAAATAATTATACATAATTAAATAAATTATACATATAGCCTGCATATGACATATCTTAATTGATCTTACCTCTGCTACCCTGTATATAACTGTATATAATGCAGGTATTGACTTATTATTCTATATGTACCTGTGACTAGCTTTTGTATATAATCATTTCCCTATGTATGGTATATTGTTCTGCGGGCTGTTTGTAAACTGCATGCATTGCCTGATATTGTACTGTATTACCTCCTTATGTAACTAAGATGTAAATTATCTTATGCTCTGCGCCCTGAGACCGACGGGTCTGGCACACAATACAAATAATAAAACAACCACATAAACAAACAAACAAAACAGCAGCAACTGGCAATGTAAGGGCTCTCTTTACCAATACCTGACATGCAGCTATGTTTGGCATAATATGGAAGTACCTGGCCATGGCAGAAGTGCCATATCTATGGCAGGGCCACTGCCTATGTAGATTCTATTGGCTCTAACCCTATCATATCATGACCCCATCCATAGCATATGAAGGCAGCACCCTTGTTAAAATGTGGTTGGTATCTAAATTATTCCAGTCTGCTTTAGTACCTATTTGGTATTTTAAATATTGCACATAGCCACTTCCATTAATGTCCTCAGGTTTGAAGAGGAACTAATGCCATCCGCGTCAAAAATCATTTCCTTTGATGCCATTAAGTGTTTGATGTCACTTCTGCTGGCATTTTGGTGAATCAACGCCCCTAGTAATGTTCCATCATCAATTTGCCATTGGTGGTTTCCTCTTTGATGATCCTATGGCCACATGTGTCCTCTATCAGTTGTGGGCCAACTATATCCTTCATTGTAAGCAAGGTTGCTGCAGAGGCAGGTGTTGCATAGACATTAGCACTGTTGTTTGACCTGTTTGTGGTGTCATTGGATTTCACAACACGATGCTGTATGTTGGGGTGACTCCCACTTGCTAGGCCATCTATCTAGTGTACTTGATGTTTCTATGGTGGACACTAGCATGATAGGGGCACTCATAAACTCATAGAGCTAAGTTCTTGCCCACTGTGCTTTTTTCTGTAAATTAGTCCCATTACCTAAGTATGAGTGTGCTCAGCTGTCTTGTATGTTTTTATTTTAAATTGTTTTCAGGCACTTGTTAATTTTTCAAGTGTGATCAATTTATGTTTGTTCACACAGATTAGTCTTTCCGACTGAAGGTTCTCAGGTCTCCATTAACAGCCATAAATCTCTAGAGAAATTAGCATACTTTGGGCACAGCTCATTGAGGATGGGGCACAGGGTCTTCGGGGACTGCAGGGAGGGCGTCCGAAGGTGAGACATGGTATCTCCATTTTCCTTGCCCCAATCCATCCTATCCACTCGTTGCTCACGGGATATTGTCACCCAAGTCACATCCTACCCCTCAACCTTCCCTCATGAAAAGGGAAGACAAAATATCCTGGACAGCTAGGGAGAACAAACCCTTTCACAATGTGTGACCCTAAAAGTATCTTTCCATCCTCAAGGCCCATTATTCATGAACCCAGAGCAAGAAGGAAAAAAGTTGATTACCCAAGAGGGAGAGGAGCAAGTAACAAAAGATCAGAACAAAGATAACAAGATCTATTCATCCTCTCCAAATCATAGGGAATACCACCCAGACCCTATACACATAAGCCATCCACAGACATAAAGAAAGAGACAACTTTCTCCTTAGGGGAAGAACGAAGTAGGAGATTTTCCTGTACTCCCTGTGAACACCCTCATATTATGATCATAACTCAATCTAAACCTTATTACAGCTCTAATTTATTTCCCTCAAACTCAAGGGGTATTTTCAAACTCATACCAGCACCCCATCCCCATTTCCAACAAATACTAAGACGACTAGGCAACTAAGATCAGTAAAGATTACCCACAGGAATAACATGGCGAAAATAAGGGAAACCTACCCTAGAAAAAACTCAGGTTGTCCCACTAAGTGAATCAGGCAGGGTAAGGCTTTTAATAGTAACCATTCACACCTGACTCCACTTGACTGTTCTTTTCACTGTAAAAAGGGTGGTCTTGTGCAGACGGTGGACGAGCTGGGGAAGCATACTGACCAGAGAAGCCATGAAGCTGGGAGCTGCAGGAAAAAGGATTCAGAGGAGAGTGGTGGGTCGTGATGCTGGCTCGATGTTGGAGAGGGACTGCAGTGTGGCTGGGGATTTGTGTTTCCTGAGAGCCAGTGCTAGGACGCTGGGACTCTGCTAGTGGTGTCCGTGCAATTGTTTGGTCCCTTGTGTCGTGTGTCGGGCCCAAGAGTGTCTGAGGGGCAGGTGGCAAGATCCTGACCTCGACCAAAAGCATCCCGGAGAGACCATTCGCCTGCGCTACGCTACCCGGTGAGTTTCAAATGAGAGAGAGAGAAACTCAGGAGTGTGCAGGTGGCTGGAGCAGGAAAGGGAGGAAAAAGCAAGATTTGTAAAGTGGCACGATGCAGAAAACAAAAAGAACAGTTTTAAGAAAGAGAAAGTAAAAAAGAAGGAGAAAGCGTGCTAGTGGCACGTAAGAAAGAAAAGATAATTAGCAGCGCAGAAGTAAAAGTTCGGAGAAAGAGGAAAAGGGTGGTGCGAGTGACCAGAAAGAAAACAAGTACGGGTGTGCACAAAAAAGTGAAAGAAGTGTGCAAGAGGCACAATAAGAAAAATACAGTGTAAAAAGTGTGGGAGCGACTGGAAAGAAGGAAACAAGTGCAGGAATGAACAGAAGAGTGAAAGAAGCATGCAAGGGACACCACAGAGAGAAGGAGTAAAACACA
This sequence comes from Ambystoma mexicanum, assembly GCF_040938575.1. Taxonomy (NCBI): domain Eukaryota; kingdom Metazoa; phylum Chordata; class Amphibia; order Caudata; family Ambystomatidae; genus Ambystoma; species Ambystoma mexicanum. The sequence goes on from NC_090926.1 coordinate 480,820,914, forward strand.
GTGCAAGTGTGCTCGACAAAGGAAAAGGAATACATGAAAGTGGTGCAGGAAGCATCTTAAGATAAAAAGTGCGAAGGAAAGCAAGAGTAAGAAACAAAGAGATGGGCAAATTATCAGAATGTTTGCGCTGAGGAAAAACAAAGAGCTTGGCATTCTGGAAAGCCTCTGATTCTCCCCCATGAGAGGATTGTATGTAAGAAAGACTGTGGGCCTCATTACAAGTGAGGCGGTAAGGGGTTAATGGTGCTGGTAAAGTTCCACTTGCAGGACCCGCTCTGGACATCTGGTCAGACCAGACGTCCTTTGCGGGTCCCGCGAGGGGACCAGCATGCTAACAACAGGCCCCTTGTTAGCATGCTCCCCATTCCCATTGAGCCCTATTGAGACTCAATGGGCTCATTGGAAATGGGGATGGTCCGGGTTTGGGTTCCCTGAATGGGGAAATACCGGGTCCTCCAAAGTCAGATTGGCCCAGTATTTCCCCATTCAGGGACCACGTACCCGGACCCGAGTTTGGAGGCAGCCATGCCCTTGCTAAAGGCACGGCTGCCTCCAAACTTGTAATGAGGCCCTATATATAAAAGGAAAAGGCACATCCTGACAAGCTGAACTTTTGTTTGTAACTAGAGGGGCCTAAGCTTGGGGAAGGGTGCCCTGTGAAACCAAAAATAAACTGTGATATGTTTTGTTTTGTGTTGAAAGCTGGATGAGGCCTGAGCTTGGGGTGGGGAACCCTGAGAGGCCTAGCAAAGAAATTGAAGTGGAAACTGATAACACTGACTTTGTGTAAAGGAATCAAAGTGTCACACTTGATCAAACTGACTTTGTGTTTGAAAGCTGGAAGGGTCCTGAGCTTAGGGAAGGGATCCCTATGGAGCCCAACCAAGTTGGAGACTTATTGTTTTTTTTTTACTATAGTGTTGAAAGGATTGAAGCGTGGGGAAAGGAACCCCATAGGGCTTCAAGAAAACTTGAATAAGTTGAAGCTTGAGGAAGGGAACCACAAAGAATTCAAAGACACTGAAGATATTTGAAATCAACTTAAGGGCCTGTGGAGAAGGTCTTACAAGCAGTCCTTTTTATTGAAGTCATATTTGTGACATTGAACAAATTGCTTTCCATCACATTTTTTTATCACATGTTTAGTAAAGAGTGAGAGCATGCATAGGTTTAGGCAAAGACAGGCAATTTGATGACAGTCATTTGGAACATCATTTAAGAGAACTATCCCTTTAGAGTTAGGGCCAGTCAGGCATTACACCAACCCAGGAACCTTAGTAAGTACAGATTTTCAAACGAAAACCTTTGAGTCTAAGTCTCTCCTGATACTATGCCTGTTTCACACTTGGTAATAAACTGCAGCATCATCACTTCAGTTTGGCCAGTGCTCCCGGTCATGAAGCTTCAATGTCATTGAATACTTTAGGTGTGCAGAACATCCTCAGAGATATGCTGAGACCTGGGGTGTTCAGTGATGATACTATATCCTCAACTCCATCCATGACATGCTTTTCAAAGGAATTCATTGGCAATGCTACCTACCTATGCACCTGCTGTGTGTCAAGTAGTTGGTCCCCGATTCTTACTAGAGCATTTGACTTCTCTATGTCCTCTGGTTGTAATCCCTCTGCATTGAATTGATCTAGGTTCACCTCTTTTTAAGAATCCCTCTCTGGACCCTGCTGTGGAAGCCCATTTTGGGCCCAACTGCCTTCTGGTATTTATTATGAAAGTGTTTAAAGCAATTGCAACTCCTCATTTGAGAGATTTTCAAGAACAGTCTGCTATTCTTAATATCTTTCAGTCCAGTTTCCACCCTCCCATGGGAACAGAGTCAGTGTTAGTTTCTGTTATCAATGACCTGTCTCTTATCCTTGACCAGGATGTTGTAGGACTGCTCATACTGTTATATCTCTCAGCAGCATTAAACACAATTGACCACGCTATATTGTGTCAGCGTGTGCAGGAGATTGGTATCGGTGGGCCAGTCCTTTGCTGGTTTAGTTTCTTTCTTGTTGACCGTAAACAGATGCTTTCCCTTCCTCCATTCCTTTCTGGCTCCACCTCTCTTCCTTGTGGAGTTCCACATGATTCGGACATTTCACAGATATTGTTCAATATCTATGTTCTCCCTTTGGCTGAACTCATTCTTGCTCAGGGCTTTTATTTTTATGCTGATGGCGCACAGCTGATCCTTCAAATAGATCATGAACTTAATCTGGTGTCCTCTTGGCTGAGGAATACTCTATCCGACATAGGCAGTTTGGATGAATGCCAACTGGCTCAATTTAAATTCTGAAAAGACGGAAGTAATGATCTTAGGGAGATCACCAGATGTTCATTCTATGTGGATGAGGGAATTTTGGCTTGTCTCCTGGGGCCCTTTGCCCACCCTGGTTTCTACAGTGATCAATTTGGGGGTGAAGATTACTGCATCACTCTCTATGCAACCAAAGATTAGTGTAAGATGCAATTCTGGTTATTTTTAAACTTAGAACTTTGAGCAAAATTATGTATTTTCCCAACCAAAATTCTTGACTCAATGTCTGCAAGTTTTACAAATCTCAGCAGACCTTCTGGCTGTAGGCCTACCTAAATCTGCTCATATCTCTCAGGTGTTACGGGACATTCATTGGCTGCCTGTGGGGGCTAGAGTTACATTTTAATAACCTTGCCTTGTCCACAGGGCCTATTATGAGTCTGAAGCTGTTTATCTTTGAGAGACATTTATTAAATATGCCCCTTCTCGCAATTTTCTCTCCACTGACCTTCTGCTACTCCGTGTCTCCTCTGTGTCTAGGAGCACAATCTGGGGACTGGCTTTTTTCAGTGGCAGCCACAATTCTCTGGATCTCTCTTCCATTTTTCTTGCACGCTATCCCAGTCAATGTGCCCTGCAGGACAAAATTTAAGATCTTTCTATTTGTCTAGCTTTTCTTGAGAGGTTTTTTGTCCCTTCTTTCTCGTTCTGTGGTTGTCTTTCTGGTTGACTTTGGAGTCTTAGCACCAAGATACCCACAGGTCTTAGCTGCGCTTAACAAATACATCATATGCGGTTCACATGATTTGTTTTTCAGTGAGGATGAGTTGCATGAAGCAGTCGACAAATAGTACTTGTTTTATTTCGTACAAAATCTCCTTTGGCTTCTGAAAGACACCATGATGGGATTACTGATTCTAATGCTTTGTGTGTATATGGTTCATGGGTATCGGCATGTGAGCTTTTACACAACCATCAGAAGTCAAAATGTGGAGGTGTTCCAGATGCAAGCATAGATATCATTAATGATGCCCTTTCATTTCTAGTAACTGCTTCAAACTGCTGGAATTAGAACTTCAAGAAGCTTTAGAAGGCTATCTAATTAATTCAAACATCTAAAGCTCATGCTGTTGGGTCGGATTGATATATGTTTTTAAGGAGAATGCATGGATTTAAGCCTGCTTTAGCATTGATCTTTGAGGATAGTGTTGACAGAAATCATATAGTAGTTGATGGTGTGCACTGGATTAACTACCAGGATGAACGAGTAGTGGTTGGGATTAACCCTGAAGCCTGATAAAAGGAAATGCTCAAAATTCCTCAAATGTAGATCTTTGAGATTCTTTGTGTTGGTTACATATGATTCTCTCAAATCTAAACTTACTAAGCCTACTATCTGCAAGGTCGGTATTATTGATAGAGCAGTCATTTACCACTGTTATTAATTACTCCATAGTGGTAAGCAGCATGAAGTAAACACAGGGCTGAATGATTCCAAAATATATGGCAGATATCAGATCCTCCAAAAAGCCCATCACTGCTAAATTCACAGACTCTCTTAATTATATTATGGGTATTTAGTCAATCAATGATTGACATACTAAATACATGCTCCCTCTGGCACCCAATTAGATGGCCCTTTTTGCACAATTGCACTGGCACACTCATGCAACCTTAAGGTCAAAGTCAAGTGTGCAATGTGTGAGAGGGTCAGGAACAGGGTAAGACAATACTAATGAGAAATACAATGCTATCAATCTCAATGGATCCCAGTGTGACTAGGGTGAGAAAGTGACTTGGACATGAGTGTCGGGGAGGACTGTATCAATCAACATTCATAATTTCCACGAATAAGAGTGAGATGCAGTGTAGTACAAATTAGACCAGCTACCTTGTTCCCAACACACCCGGCTTTCTAGTCTTATCCAAATGCAATTTATTTTGACACTGAATCTAATATGTACTTATAAATTATGCATTCTGACTTGCTAATATGATGGGGAACGTGAGCCTGTGTTCAATGCACTTGTTTTTAGGTTGTGTTTCTTTCTTGCTCAGACATGTGGTAAGACAAACAAATTAGCTCGAGAATGATTATGATGTGATTAGCCATATTTCCATGTTGCTTCCTGGTTACAATAGCCTTGGGGGACAGCGCGATGTGAAAAAGAAGCAGTAGAATATTGATGTTGCAACAACACAAAACATCATTACATTCAATTAATTGGCCACAGATGATCTACCTTTAGAATGAATAATACCCAATGACACTAATTTCCGTCAAATCCAAGCCACTACCAAATAACAGTAAAAGCATCATACATTCTTAGTCAAAAGAGAATTACAAAACTTGAAACAATGGTAAAATATTAATAAATTGTAAGGCTATTTTGCAGAACTATAGTCCACTAAAGGGGACTGAGATTATCCACAACGTGTTACTCCCATCTGCATGCTTCCCTCCATTTGTTTCTAGCATTTATTTTTGGCTTTCCCCATCTTCTTATCTCCACTGATAGGCCTAGCTGCTTTGAAACTATTAGGGTGGTGATTTGGCACTATATTAACACCAATTACCTTAACATAACATCCATAAACAGAACAGTTTGCAGTAGGTAAGGGCTGCAAAAAACCTTAGCATGACAATGCCATGCAACTAGTATATGGTTATTAGATGCATTTTAAAAAAAATGAGAGGAAGTATTTGTGTGAATGAAATCCTAGCCCCTGTGTTTTTTTCTTAAGGTACACTCATTTCTTCTAAATAGTATAGAGGCAAAAAAAGGACTATGGTATTGTTGAACAATAAGAGGGAAGACATTTTCATTGGATTTTTAGTTATCGTAACCTTCCTTGGTGTTTGCTCAAAACATATCAATGCACATCTATATTTATTTGAAACACATCAAATAATGCCAAGCAAGGTTTCACAGAAGACAAGAGAGCATAGAAGGAAACAAATAACGGACTGCTAAAATGGTGATGAGTCTGCACCATGCAGCCGTAGGTGGAGCCCTGGCGTCACCAATATGTGCACGCTGCGTGCCGCGTTAATAGGGTTTATTAGTAGCAATACAGGGTTCGTAAACTAACATCCAGAAGGGAGGCAAGACTCACAAAACCGACACATTGCTCACACTTTTCAACGCCTTAGCCCTCTTTGTTGGTTCTACCGCTTTTTGTTCAAATATTGGAGGTTGCTGTTTCACAAATATCACCTCCTACAGGGAGTTGTTCAGTGGCTTTCTAACTGACTCTTCTCCTGTGCAGCTCATTGACATTTGTCACAGAAATACAGGCACGGCCGTATTGCCTACGAAGGGAAATGGATAACAAAGGTACTCCAACATGTGGTATCCAGGATTTCTGTTGGGCAGTGCCCATGACATAACCACATGACTAGTGTGTGTCTTGTCTGCATCGCTCACTGTTCAGAGCATGTGCATGGCGGTGTGACCCATGCAAACACGCTAAATCTGCTGCTCTATTGACACCGTTAACAAAATCAGGATCACATGAAGAATGGGACCATGGAGAGACTCTTCTTAAAAGACATGTTAACATGGGTGATGCATTTTCAGACTGAACTGCGCTCTTGATCCTCCAAAACCGTTGTGGTTGGGAACACAACACTCCCCTCTGCTGAAGGTGCCTTAAAGGCCAGCTGTTGGCAGGGCACATGTGGAGCAATACAGATCTTATCTCGCCCATTCATAAAGGACACATGACAAGAAAATGTGTCTTTTCCTAATTTCAGCAAGAACATGTTCTGCCTGGCAAAGAAATACAGCCATCCATCCATCCATCCATCCACCCACCCACCCACCCACCCACCCATCCATCCATCCATCCATCCATCCATCCATCCATCCATCCATCCATCCATCCATCCATCCATCCAAGTGGGTTATTCTGTTATATGGCCCACGATTTATGTCAGAGCTCCAGCACTCTCTAAAATGTATTAAGCAAATACAGTTCCAATCATATGTATGCTGGAAATATATCAATAACAGCTCAATTCAAAAATGAAATGATCAATTTGTTATTATGATTGCCTCCTTGTCAATCCACCGAAGGATTGCCGGTTGGCTACGCTCGGACCTGTAACTATGGCCCCGGGGGCATTACCTGGGACAGTATTGGTCAGCCGTCTCGTGGCTTATTGCCACAATATGGCAATGTCTGGACCGATGCGTTGGCCAAAGTGGATCAGTTTGAACGGTAACTGCTTATTGTTAACCAATGTTACAAACCAAATATGCTTGATAATAGACCATATGCAATAAATGTTACCAAACACATCCCCTCGGGTAGTATTCAAACAGTCTGTGCCAAACATTATTGAATGTCAATATGGAATTTTGGACTACTTTTCGAGGCAGCGCAGGGGTGATTTTGTGTGCCAGGACCCTGGTTTTATCACTCTTGTGTTGGCTCCTTTTCACTGGATCCCAAGTGTTCTTGCACAGATGTGATGTTACAGTTGTGGCCAGACTCCCAGATGATACTGTCAAAACACAACTTTGTTAATTGTATTTCTGTTCTGACCAGGACAGGTTGTCTTCCAGATTGCTTTACAAAGATGTGTGTTTGTAATCAATATCTAGGGACACAACTAATAGCAGTATAGGGACAGATATTACCAACACGTAATCATAACCAAGATATAAGTCGTTAGCTCTGGATGCAGTCAGTTTCTGAGATAGATTGTGTCTAAAGTCCGCTGCCTTCTTCTCGCACATATAAAAGAAACACTCACTTTAACATTGGGCTTCAGGCAGTGGTCGGAGTGGGTGGGTGCGGTGGGGTTTGTGGGGAGCAGGGGCAGGCCAGGAGGGAGCACACTTTGCCCAGTGGCTTCAGGACATCGTTGCAACCTCGAGTTGCTCTAATTCCACTTTGAGAGGAAGACATCGTAATTTCCTTAATTACACATCATTTCTACAGCAGGTTCTTTATATTTGTGTAGTGATACATTGATAGATATTTGTAACTTTTATTTTTTAATATTACATGATTTAGTTGCTGTACAATTTTTACAAGACTGTTACTTTGGGATGTATCTCCCAATATCCATTTCCAGTTCAAGATGAGAAAATATAGACTCACAAAGAAAGTCTCATTCTTTCTCTAGATCCTGCTCCAGACCAATATTCTGAAAAAAGAATGCTACGGCGATCACCCAAGATGTCTTGTCACCACTCATTAGACGTGACCACCATACTTCCTCCTCGCACATCTGGAAATCAGTGAACAGGCGCCTGTTCACTGGAAATCAGTGAACAGACGCCCTCAATAGGTGGTGGCTCTTGCTTCCTGGTTCCCTATACACGATAGCAACAGGTGTCTGATTGATTCCACTTTCTCTTCTTTTTCGCAATAGCCGCACTTTTTCGAACTTGATTTACCTCTCAACTAATTGATAGCTATAAAGGCGCGGGGATACATTACTCCATGAAGAAGCCTCTTCATTAAAGTTAAAACAAAGACATGGGGGGTCATTACCCTTAACGCCTGATTACGAGGTCCCTTTGCTGCTCCCGACCTTAACGGCTGGTCTGGACCAGCCGTTAAAGTAGGGACCCGCAAAGGGACTTCCGAGGTAATAACAGTACCGCAATTTGCGGTACCGTAATTACCACCTTCCCCAGTACCATTGAGCCCTACGGGGCAACAATGGGAATGGGGAAAGGCCAATGATAAATGGGGAATTACTGCCCCGCCAACCTTGGAATGGGGCGGTATTCCCCATTTACCATTGGCGGACTCATTACAATACCGGCAGCAACCATGGTGCTAAAAGAGCCATTGGTTACTGCCGGTGTTGTAATGAGGGCCATGAACTCAGTAACGTGCATTGTGCACTAAAGAAAGGGCCGCACAGACGGCTGTAGCCTTTCTGCAATAGTTTGGGGGAGGGGACCAAGAGAGAAAATGTTTCATACGTTACACCTAATTGAGTAATGTTGGCCAAGGGACAGTGCCAGGGAGGACTCTGGTCATTCACACATATTTATTTTTGGGGCCAGAGCCTGCGGCACCAATTGCAGAAGGAGTCTTGCATGGACCTACATTTAGGAATGCACCATGGAAGACAAATCCCGTGTTCTGCCTCATTGACGCATCCCCGTGTTCACATTATGAAGCATGGGAATTAAGGTATTCCAAGGATCGGTGTGCACGGCTGGTGATGCCATCCCCGTGGTAACACAGCCAATGATGGTATAGCATGGGAGACAGCAAGATAGACTTTCAGGCCCTAGAATTTGATCACTGTATTCACAGTGGATTTCTTCAAAGGGGACATACATTTTCGATGTGTGATAAATTAAATGGCAATGTATTAGGAATTATTTAGGAATGACGCATCTATATTGTTAATGAAGTTGCATGAGCAACCAGGAAGCAGGTCTCATTGGAAAATCTGGCTCTGCTGCATGCAGGACAGCGGTTTTGTGGGATGCATCTCAAAACAACTTTATTTAAATATCAATGAAATGATGAATACACAGAAAAGCATTGAAATGAATATGCACAATAAACAACATGGTAGCATATACCATGTCATTCATCAAATGGGCAAATGCAATCTAGAGATATACAAAAATAAACTGATGGTACACAATGACACACTAGATATATACGTATACATATGTATAGACACCATTGTAACATCTTACAGAAATGGGAGATTGAAGGCATTACCTTCAATGTCTCCAGTTTCTCCCAATGTAACTTTCGCATGGCACCAAAGATCTTCAAAAAATAAGAATCCAGCCACAAACAGAGTCACTTGTAACATGGATCAGTTTTGCCTTATTGTCACTTGAATTATTGGCATGTTTTCAAAAGGGACAATTGGGCTTCATTACGAGGTTGGCGGTAGCCATGGCGCTATTAGTGCCATGGCTGCCTCCAAACTCGTTCCGATTCGGCCCTGGTGAATGGATCAATTACCGGTCCATTCCAAGGTTGGCGGGACCGGTAATTCCCCATTCACCAGGGCCCTTCCCATTCCCATTTGAGCCCCCATAGGGCTCAATGAGAATGCGGAAGGCGCTAATAACGGTACCGCAAATTGCGGTACCGTTATTAGCTCCAGAGTCCCTTTGCGGGTCTCGTCCTTAACGCCTGGAAAAACCAGGCGTTAAGTGAGAACCCGCAAAGGGAACTCGTAGCAGGGCGGTAAGGGTTTACCGGCACCGGTGCCGTTAATCCCTTACCACCCACCTCGTAATGAGGCCCATTGTCCTATTAGTATTAGAACATTGGCACCAAACAGATGTTTTGTGCCGAGAAGTAGTCTTCAACTTGTTTTTATAATCTCAGGGGATGGAGAAGCAAATAATACAGCACCCCTGAAACAGAGAAGAGTGATATTCCTACTTTATCCTCCTTTCACCCAAACAGTTATCCGCAGAAATATGACCAATATGAGGATAACAACTCACATCAAGAGCCAGCCTGTATGCTAATTCCCCCTAATAGGGCGAACTGCACATATTCAAGGAAGGCGTTAGTTACAGAAACCTGATGAAGAGGTGGACACAATTAGAGTGTCAACCGATCAATGGTAAAAACGATTCATGGGCTGGTTAATGCCACAGGAAAGTAAAGCTGTGGGCAATGGAAGAACATAAGTATACCCCATCGACTTGTGAGCGATCATTCATGGAACCTGGTTCGACTTTGAGCACTAGACGGTCACGGCATGCCTGCTATAATGGTGTGTCTATGAATATTTATATATTTCTTTTTTTAAGTTAATCTTTATTTTTGTATTTTTGTTCATTGATGAATTGCTGACAATAAACATCATTTTTGACCACACAGATTGTTAATTGTGCATTTTTACTTTGTCAAGAGCGACGAATTACATTACCTTCACTATGGGGCCGGGGGGGGGGGGTTCACTGCGTAGAATGCCTGCGTTGCCTAATTGTAGCTTTCACATTGTTGGTTTGCACTTCGAATACAGATGTTGAAATATACAGACGTTTAATGGAAAAAGTTTTCTCTTTTTAATTCACTGTCGTAATACATGGAATAGACCGCAGTGTGACATTGGTGCAAGACGATGTTTTCTTCCCTATTAGAAGAATTGGAAGGTCCTAACTGTATCTATGTTGCACATTTGGTTTCTGACCTGGGGTTCAGCGAACTTTTCTTCTACTGTGTTGCGTATGAAATACTCAGACAGTAGATAAAAGAAAGCTAAAATCCTTAATTCACTAACCCCACAATGTGGTAGATATTTTGTGAAATTCGCAGGCTGCATCCCCATAGCAACATCGGTCGTGCGTCTGTTAAAATAACTTCCTGTATCATCACAGAGGGGCACACATATTGGTAACGAGGCACTTTTGACAGAAAAATACGTTTCACACCATTCAGATTTGCTTTGCGTAATCAAGAGCAAGACAGGCGTTTCCGTCTGTTTCTCTGACACCTGCATTGAAACCCTCAAATGTGAACGTTGACATTTGCTTACAAACCTGGCGGATTTAATGCAGTACCGTTCATTGCTTTGGCCACTGGTCTGCGCAACATGCAATCCCCATTCTGGCAAAGCCGCCCCGTGCACGTGCAGCTAGGCAGGCTGTAAGCCTCTACAGTGCTGCAGTTAAACACCATTGACAATCTGGCCCCTGAAATGGGTTAAACAGCTGGACAAAAAAAAAAAAACGGTAAACCAAGATTAAGAAGATTTGAGAATTACCGCTGGCAGGATTGCTTCTGGAATTCGTGTTTTATAATTGTATTTTTTTTCTTTCTAATGCGGATGTTGTTCTGTCATTTTAGCTCTGGTCAAATCCCAGTACAAGAAGAGCCGAAAGACAACACGACTGTTTTCACCAGAATTCTAGACCGGCTTCTCGATGGCTATGATAACCGCCTGAGACCCGGACTTGGAGGTGCGTGGATATTACAGTTTCATGAAATGTGCCAGTGGCAACGCATGCCCAATATTGTGCTCGTCGTGTATTCAAGCAGGAGATGTCCACATTGAAAGGATAGGCACGGCCCACCTGTTTCTGCGCGCTTTTTTCAATCGCTGCATATTCTGCTCTCATTGTCATGGTCTCTCTCACCACTGTGTCTCTTCCAAAACTCCCATCCCTCCTCCAATCCCTACCCCCCCCTCTCCCTCTCTCTCTTTCCCTTTCACCCCCGCCTCTCTCTCTCTCTCTTCCTCTCTCTCTCTCTCTCTCACACTCTTTCTTTCTCTCTCTTGCTCCTAAATCGGTCTCATTAGACCTATTTTTGGTATCCAGGTCACACAGCGCGAAGAGAACCACTCATGGGGCACTGTTTGCACAATGATTCTTCTTCCAGTTGGAAGATCAACTAATCAGACACAAGAATCGCTGCCTTGATCTCATTCCCTCTTCACTAAGACGGCACATCAGTCTGGGAAGGAGGGAGTGCATCTCAAACACCGGCTGGTTTTGACACCCGCCTGCCCCCTCCTTCCCGTGCTTTTGATATGCAAGCATGCATTTCCGGGCACATTGCTACAGCAGCACCAAATGCCAGAGTGACTGGGCCTAGTGTCACGGTTGTCCATAGTCAGCAGGCTTCAGGGTATAGCACCAGGGAAGGTAATCAATCCTGCTCCCTAAACGGCCAGGGGGATACTCTGACTTGACTAGTGGGATGCCGGCGCCCACAGTTATGGGAGTGCATTTGGGTAGGAAGTTAGTGTATGGTGCACATTCGTTTTCATCTTAGAAACAATATGGTGTTGTATATGCATTTTCTATATTTGACAAAGGCAGCTGCAACCCACACCTACTTAGGCTCATCTAGAAATGTGAACAATTGAAAAACAAACATACACATAGGTTTCACTCCATTTGACAGCAATTATATTGGCAGTTCCCGACACAAGACGTCGAAAGTGGTCTGGAATAGTTTGAACGGTAATTGATTTCACTAAGGAAACTGCAATGATACATTATGTGCAGGGTTTTCACTCAAACATTGTTTAATGCGATGTGTGACTTATATATATCACCGACATATGCCATCTTGGAGAATTAATGTTAAGAATAGCAACCATGGATGGAGGTAGCTTGCGGTGTACCAAGGGAAGGGTAGTATGGTCTTGGCACAGATGGCTTTTAGAAGGGCATGAGTGTCCATCTGTTTCATAGCACAGTTTTTGAATAATTCTAGGAGGACCAGGGCATTCCAATGTGTCTGGCAAGTCTGCAAAGTGTGCTCATAGCTCAATGAACAGCAAAGTTCTGAATGAGTGACACTGAGTGAGGAAACATTTAGCCTGACATTCCAGGGCCATTGTCGAGTGGGTGATTGATAGTGTGAGGCCTCATGGTCAGAGCAGTCAAGTGAGATAGGGTCTGTGCAAGTGCTAAGGGGGTGTGGGGGGTTATGTAAACATTAGGCCTAGGGTGTTCCCTTTGTTGTGCATGGGGAAGAGTACAATTTGCTTAAGATCCATGGATCCCACCAGTGCAAATAGCATGTTTCAAGTATGGTTGTCAGCATGAGGAAGACATTATTAATGTGTGCTAATTTGGCTCAAAAGAATACATTGGAGCTGTCAATAAAAGAGTCACTCCTGTAATTTGGTCTGCAGATGACAATGGAAAGTGATCAGATCCTTGTGAGATAAAGGGAACAGATAGGCAAGTGATTTGAACATGCTTGTTATCAGAGAGGGGAACATGAAGCATGGCTAATCGCTCCTGTGGATGAATGCAATTCTTCTTCCTGCCCTTCCTTGCCGGTCGACATGTTGGTTGCAGATGTCGGGGGTTAGGACGATGTTGAGAACATGAGTAGAGAATGAGGTAAACCACATTTCAGGGATGAAGAGGGCATCAAGGTTGTTGTATGAGATGAGGTCAGTGACATCTATGGCATGAGTGACAGCTGAGCGAGCATTGACCAGCATGAGGAAGCTGTGTGGTCCGTGGGTGTTGGATGAGGGAAAGGGCAATATGTATGTGGTTCTCTATGGTGTCTTACCAGTGCTTCTGTGGGCACTTGGCTGTTCAAACCCCCATGAGAGCGGGGATGGTCTCCAGAGGGAGTAGATGCATGGGGATGTAGTTTGATGAGTGCTTCTGTAACAACTACATTGTAGGTGAAATGCAGGATCACAGGGTTGTCCCTTGGCCCTATAAGGCCTGAACAATAAAAAACAGGAGACATCTTTTCTTAGTCCGTGTTGTGTCGAGGATGCCAGTGATGAGGTTGCCTAAGGAGGATTTGTGAAACATGTTGTGGGTGGACCAGCAGCTTCCTCAGTGTTGTCTACCTGTAACACACCTGGAGTCCCTGTGTAGCTGCCTGCAAAATGGGACAATGGTGGTGGGAGGAACATCTGAGTTGAAGGGCCCAGCATCCTCCTTAATGCTATATGCCTGGAGTCCCTATATAGCCACCTTAAAGGTGGGAAAATGGTGGTGGGCAGAGAAGATGATGGGCCTGGTTCAGTGAATAGCAGCCTTTTCAATGCTGTATGGTTGGAGCTGTCCTGGGGTTCCTGTGCTACCACCAACATCTATAACCCCAATGCCAGCCAGGATACGAACACTTTGGAAATCCTCAAAACTGGCCTCATCACCGTTATCAGCAAGGGGATGCCATAGAACACCAACAAAAGCAATGTAACATTAGCTATGCCATGGCCTTCAGAGCCATCAGACAAGCTCACATCTTACAAAAGGTGAACATTCACATAGGTTATGGTGCCCATAGAGCAATATTTGCAAATGTTTGGGTTTTTTGATGTGCCAGCTATATTGGGCCCTGCACCCTGAAGAATAAAGTCCTGTTTTGTCCGGTGTCACAGGTGTGTGAGAGAAAGTGAAAGAGCGACAGACCCCTACCTCTTGTTCTTCGTTCCATGCCCATAATGCAAACCTCCCCCGTTCACTTCCAGTGGCCTTCTGGAGATCATTCTTAATTCAGCCACTACAGACCTCCTTGACTAACAAACATAAGATGAGGAAAATATGCATTAAGTCTCATGACATGATAACTCTTCCCTAACTACAAGGGATGCCAGTTTGTACCAACAGGGAATGACTACAAGAGAACAACGCTGTTGAAGGGAATCATACCATTCCATCAAAATGCTGCAATTTCATACTTGTGGCTCGTGAACATACTTCGACAATATACCCCTGGCCTGATGCATGTGTAATAAAATAACTGAGGAATGTCCCCTAGTCTTTATAAGATCTCTGTACAGACTCATCTATTGTATGAAAATGAAGTGGCAAAATGAATTTCAATAGTTATCTCAACTATGTCCTCATGAAGTTGCATTAACTGGTGAACTGGACATAATTATAATTATTTAATGTTGATCTGTATTCAGTGCATGGATTGCACTAAACATATTAAGTTCTTCTCTGGTATTTCTTTTGAAAAGAAAAGTGTTCACTTGTGAACGATGCAAGCAAGAACTTGTAAACACCACAAACACCAATACACACACCTCTTCAAAAGATTGCATTCAGTGTGTATTGTCTGCCGAGATCATGTGCGGACTGTATTTTTTACAGATTATTAACTAGATGACCGCATGAGATCATAACTCCATGTGATACACTCAGGGACGTCATTTGGGGATCTCTAGGGGTCGCAGCTGTGACCCTGAGGTCTCCTTTGCTACCCCTAAGAAAAATGTTGATTATGTAAGGAACTGGGCTGTGGCCAGCGCCGTGCGGCTCTTTGTTTCTGGAGTGGCTGGCTTTCTCATTCAGGCCTCTTAAAACAACAGGGGTTCCGCAAGTGTAACACTTTGAGCGGTGACCCTATATAAGAAACAATAGGAATAACAAATAATGTGTCTTTCTGGAATTCTATAAAATAATTGCCAGACTGATTAAAGGTTTATTTCAGGCACACTTCCAGGGGTGAGTGACTGATTTAGTCTGATCTTAAAAACACCTCAACTCTGCCTTTCATCCTTCTGAGGTTGATAAATGAGTACCAACAAATGTTGGGTGATATTGTGTGTATATTTGTTGTATATAAAGCGCACACCTGTAAGTGCTATAAAATAACACATTGTTGTTAGTTGGCCTTGGATGTCGTCTTGCATTCACAGTAATTGGGCAATATTGGCCTATACACACTGATACTACCAATACATATGCTGATCCATTCTTGTATGAAATGCATATCACATTATAGTGATATCGTCGCCATATTTCGTTTTCGTTGTGTACCATGTGAGCCCACTTCTTGTTTTGTCACTGGGTAAAAAAGGCTGTGTGCCATCACTTGTTGTGATGTCACTTTGGAATGGGGGCCAATGATATCAAGTTCTGTGATGTAATCAGAGGTCAAGGGTCATGTGATGTCACTTCTGCTAGCCCTGACATTTTGATGAAATACCGCCCCTGGATGCACTGAAACTTTCTGCGAGATTACAGATCTAACACTCTACCAGTGATAATGCATGCAGAATTGGAGAAATGTTCCAAGTGATATTCCCAATAATTTGGATTTTCTTTTCTTTTATATTACATTTCGTAAAATTAATTTCTATCAGCGTTTGAAGGATCAAGTGGAGTGGGAGCAGTTGCTAAACATGTAAACATAACTTTAGAATACCTTGTCAAATGGTAAACAGAAAACAAACTACTGACCCTTCTTCCCACTATATTGCAACGTTTCAAAAGTAGAAGATGCCCACTTTTTTACGACTTTTCTGAACCCTAGCACCTTTTTGTTCCACTAGTCACCTGAAGGACATGTTTTTTGTTTAATGATTGCAGGCTTTTATATTTGTTATTGCAAATGTTTTGCTGGAGATAAAAATAGCAGTACATACCATGCCGAATTCAGATTTATAATCATGCAGTATTTACGGAACGCTCTTTTCACAAGAATATTGCATGCAAAAAATGTCAGAACATAAAAGAATATGCCATTTTTATTTTATACCTTGCTCCCAAACTCCTAATGCGTGTCATGGAATCTACTTAGGTGACATCAACCTGTCAAATGTGACACCTGTCTGGGAAGTTGAGAGCCTCATTGAAGGCATTCCTTTGTAAGTGCGCATATAGGACACGAGAACATACCTACCATCAAGCATTACTTAAGGGGTTCCCCAGAAGGCAACTGGCCACCAAGCCCACATCGGGCCTGATTTACAACACACATTTGAGTAGGTGGATCTAATGAAGAAACCCTTTGTGAATCAGTCCTCTTATCTAACGTGGCTACTAACAGAAAACACGACAAGTATATTTAGTTTAAATAGATAGATTTCTTATCAGGATTTTGTAGAGTCTTACTAAGATCGAAACAATAATGAGAAGGCTCGAATTGTAGAAAACACATCTTTAATGCAAATGCAAGATAACGGACGGGCGGGTCAGTCAGTCTTGTGAGATCGAAAAGATGAGAACTTGCCTGCCCACAACACACAGTAGTATCTCAAGGTGAAAACCACAACATCAGAATACATTTGTATATGTTCTAAACATTAAGTGTAACAACAATCTAACCATCCTATTGGTTCCTGCCCCTGCCTATACAAACCTTAAGTCGGTATAACTTGCCCTATTCTAATTGGTTAGTACAACAACATGTACCATTTTTGATGTGCATCCCATCACAGGTGATCTAATCTGTACACAGTTAGTAAGAAGAGCAGAATCTACCCCAATGGCAACAAACTAGATACAGTGCTTTTCTCTCCCATGCGACCATACTTCCTGCCACCCCCTGTTATTCCCAAGCAACAAACAATATGCAATAAGCTCCCTACCCAGCACCCAGACATTGATCATTCATGATTAATTTCAACCAAACAAGTTATAAAATCCATGCAATACAAAAATAAAATAACATCAAATACAACAAATACAAACAGTGTTCAAATAAGATACAGCAATGTGCAGTTTGTACAAATTGTGCAAAAAGTGCGTTTAAGATTATTATGAAAAATAGACAATCAATTCCAATAAAAACATTCCGGATCCTACTACCCGTTAGCAGCTTCCTTTTCAATTAAAACGCAAAATGTGCAGAAGCTACAGTTATACAAAAAGGGGATAGGTAATATTTCACATGTGTCGGCATACCTGGCAATAAATACCTGTCTACATCACTTTCAATGGTGAAGAATAACACCAGCAATCATGGTCATAACCAGCACAGGAACCTGTAACACTTATTGTTCCCCGACTTGCCAAGCAAATAATATCTCCAGAGTCGCATGGATATGGAATTCATCACGGTGAAGGGACATCAATATAAACACCTAGATCTCCTTCTCCATGCTTTAAGAAACTAATTCCCCATACAATCGGTTGCAAGGTTATCTTTGGCATCACTACATAAGACAATGGCTTCTCCCATATTTCTAATGAAGCAAGCATCAATAAGTGGTCTAAGAAAACCCCTTGTAATGGAAATGTAAAGGAAATTTTAAATAATGTTTTAGGGTCCTCTATAAAGATGGTAGAAAACACCCTGCAGGTCTGCAGAAAGTGCCACTCAAAGGCAGAGATGCAGAAACATGACAGTATCCCACCTTGAAGATCCAGTGCTTGAAAGAAAAAAGGGAGAGGCATTAGTTGTTTTAATGTGCAAAATGACAGAAACTACCAGACACATCTGCACATACCAGCAACCTCTATGTGTTGCTGAATGACAGTCCTGCCAGAGGCACAAAGAGATATTCTTTATATTCTAAGAAGGCGTGACTCTTTTCTTGACAAGCCATTTAGTAAATGATGACAGAGTTGTAGTCTTCAGGCTGGCAGTCATAGGGCCTCATTACGACTTCGGCGGTAGCCATGCCGCTATTGGCGGCATGGCTGCTGCCGAAATCGGGTACGGGTCCCCAGAATGGGGAATTACTGGGCCATTCCGAGTTCGGAGGGCCCGGTAATTCCTCCCTCCAGGAACCCGGGCCCGGACCTTCCCCATTCCCATCTGAGCCCCCATAGGGCTCAATGAGAATGGGAGAGGGTGGAAACAATGGGCCGATTACGAGCGGCCCATTGTTTGCTCCCTCTTCCCCTCGCGGGACCCGGTAAGGACGCCTGGTTTGACCAGGCGTTACTTACCGGGTCCCGCAAGGGGAGCTTGTAATGAGGTGGAATGGGTTTAACGGGTCCGCCTCGTTTAGAGGATCCCGTTAACCCGTTCTGCCTCAGTCGTAATAAGGCCCATAGACTTCATTTGAAGTCAGGTTTTAGTGTTTTTGCAGACCGGAGAGTTGATAACCAGTAATTGATGTGATTTTCCTTCAATGGCAAAAAATAGCATTTTGTCAGCAGCAGTCAACCCATAAAGTGTTGGAGATAGGGGCAAATGCTCTTTTGTTGTAACAATATAGTCACAAGTTGCACTCACAGTCTCACTAGAAAGGGGAGCTGTAACTTCAATAGCATACTCAGACGATTCCAGGTGATCAGAAGCAGGAATTGATGGTGTTTCTTAGTCAATAGATTTCAGCAGTGCACTGAACCTTTCATCATCAGTAAACATAGACCTCTCAGATGTTGAGCTTGCTGTAGTTTGGACTGAATTAGCAGCAGCACTGGAGCTTTGCAGTTGATTCTTGGCATCAGCATGATTATTTGAACAGTCAAAAACTGTCTTCTGTTGGATTAGAAATTCTTGGAGCATCACGCTAATCACAGTGCTTATCATCAGATCTTCAAAAACTGGTCTAGAGCTCAAGTTTTCCTTCATGTTTGGAGGGATACATTAGGGTAAGGAGTGGGTTGCAGTTTTTTGTGGCTGGGATATGGGAGAAACAGAAGGTACAACTGGACTGGTGAGTTTCATTTCAGGTTCGAGAATTGGCATATCAAGGACAAGTACATCATTCACCTCTGGGCTTAAGACTGGAGCCACAGGTGAATACAGAGGATGTTGAGTCCAGGCAGTAGAGCAGTGGTGGTTTCTGACTCAAGGGAGGGACTGGAATCTCAAGCATGTTCTGTAGCAGAGATTAGGATATCAGTAGCAGAGCAATCATCAGAGAAAGCGATGGGCCTGGAGTCAGGAATAAGTTACCTGATCAGTGCTCGGAAAATGTGAAAATAGACCCTCATTAGAGGTAGCAGAGACAGCTTGGAATTACTTTTGGTGAGAGGCATGGCATTTCTTAAGTTGTAGCTGGTAATCAATCATATGCTTTGTTCAGGGCCTGCAACTACTCTGAATGGGTTTGCATCAATCTATTTATCTATAGACCAGGTCTCATTTCACTAAGGGTGATAAACACAATGTCAGGTTCTGGACACTGTGAATCTTTACCAGCTGACAAGTACCCAAGGGAAGGATTGTGTAAATACAAATGAACATTTTCACCATAAAGATCTTCTGTGTATCTTTTCACCTGCCAGAGATGCTCTTGACCTGAAGCAGCACAACTGAAAGTCATCTGCCTCCTCCCTCTCTGGACCTGGGAAAATAAAAGCAGCACTGATCTCTAGGGCTTCTGGGGATTGTGGTTCCAAAACTGATGCATAGGAATAACAAGTGAATTAGAACTGTCACATGGTGCATTATGGGAATTAAAATCCATGTTTTCGGTTAAAAAGATTGGTGAAAGGAAATTTTAAATGATGATTTAGGGTATTACGCAGTTCTGCAGACAACGCCACCCAGAGAAAGAAACATGATATTAGCATCCATCCGCTTCTTGACACTTTAAGTACTGCAGGTGAATGGTACATCCCCCACCCCCTAGGTTCTATGTGTTTAGCTAAAATGAGAAAGGGCATTTTCTCTAAACTAGATCAAATGTGTAGGGATGGGACACAATAGAATGGATTATGCTTTTCCTTTGCAATATGGGTACTGTTTCCTGTGGTTCTATTCTCTAAATGGAGGCTAAAGGATATTGAATCCTGCTTGTGTCTTAACTCCAAACCACATTTCCAGGGAAATTGTGCCCAGCCACTTCTTGATAATTAACAATTTCAGGATTATAGCATTAAGCCACATTTTACCCCTCCCAAAAAAATCTCAGTTTTATAGTGCCCAGCACCCTCTTCTGATTATGAAAATGGCCATAGTGTTATAATGCTGAGCATGCTTCATGCTACACCAAATACTGGCTTTGGGGCCCAGCATGCTCTGAGGCATATAAGGACTGGCCGATTCTTATGGTTATACTGTCACATACTCGCCTGCAGGATAAAGGTCCATCTCACTCTGTTTTAGTTTACATTTACAGGACTCACTGATATCTCGTGTCTTGTCCAGAACATGACAGGCTTTTCCTCCCAGCTTTCCTGGCTTTCTCATCTCTCTCAGTTCTGTAAGAGTGTTCTTTTTTCTGGGACCTGTAAAGACACTCTGCATTCCCAATGCTCAAACCTCTTTCATTGTATTCAGCTATCTGAACTCTCTTGGTTCACTCGGGGTTCGTAGCATTCTCATCAATCTCAGATCTTTCAGAATCAGTCTCAGCTTTTTCAGCCCCCCTGCACCTCTTTAGCAGCTCTCCTGCTCCCTTGTTCATATGTTCTCCCTCTCTGCTGGATGCTCACAAGCACCACACTTGGTCTGATTTATTCACACTTTTTAAATGCTGCTGCGTGCCTATCGCTTTTAACAATACTTGATACTGTCACCATCTGCCTACTGTTCAGCTGCAACTTTTCATCACATGACTCAGGCACAGAATGTTGAGTCAGAGCGATAACACTGCATTGAGTCTTTTCCTGCAGTTGATCAGTTTGGGTTGCCTCTGTGAATTCATCCATGAAGCACAATCAACTATTACTCTTGACCTTTTCCCTCTGATAGTGTTTTGTTCACTCTTCTCTCCAGTCTTATTGCTCCAATTTGATTTCTCACATGGTTCTCTATTTCTCTGGGATGGTCTGAGCATAGCTTCATTATCTCTCCAAACAAAGATTATTGATGGTGAGGTAGAACTATTTTGTAATAAATTGGGGCCTCTCAGTACCAGGTAGCCTTCAGTGATGGCCAGACCACTGGGTTAGGCTGGCCTTCAGGTGCATACCTTTGACTCACTTGTGGGTTTGGATTTTTGGCATACATTTTTTGAGTTCTGTTAGGAATGGTTTTCTTTCTTAACTTCCACACATTTGACCCCCTCAGCACATCTTCTTTCTGTCTGCATTGTGGTGAACATTGGGGTGAGTGCCCCTTCTAGATCACTCTCCTGCTTTTCCCATTTCATTTGAAGTGTACTGGCCCTTTGGCTATCAGTGCAGGAAATTAATCTTATTTTTTTCACCTTTAATTTTGCAGTTTAGCACTTGCAACCATTCATGGGGTTCTGCAGGGGCACTTGCAGTCCCTTTTATTTTCTTTAAGTAACATCACAGTAACCTATGTGATGTTCGCTGAACTGGCTGGTGACAAAGAACCATGTTTCAGCGCTTCCTTGTCCATAGTCATACACATTTATTTTGTACCATGATAATGTCTTTTCAAGTACTATACACTCATAATGGCTGGTCTGCTTTAGTGGCCTTTTTCTATCCTTTTTCTGGTCGGCAATTCTAAAATAAAGATATGCATATCACTAGCATTCCAAGCCTGTACTCCCGGTCAGTGATGTGTGAGAAGGAAATGGCTGAAACTGGGATTTGGGACTATCTGGTCCCAGTCCACACCACAGACTGGGAACATTGTGTTCTTAGGGAACGTTTGAGTTGGTGGCCAGAATGAATGCTGACATTCCTTTCCATACGTGGGGTGGACAGCCCCAGCTCAAAATCTGGGGAAAAGAAGAGAACCTAAGTCCATTTATGATCATTACCAAATGATCCCAGTATCTGCATCCAAGGACAACCCGGTTCCCATCAGATGCCTGCTGCAGCAACCAGCATTGTCCAAGTGAACCACACCCATTTCAGACTTCTTCTTCAAATCTAATGTGAGGACATGAACCTGGTGCCTTCCACCTCTGCACTACTGGCACCAGGAAGACGTAAGCGTCACTCTGCACCAATCACTGTTTTAAGGTCAGAGTCATCGCTAGATTCTGCATTTGGTCTGCACCTTTGCACAGGCACTTTCATGCGTCATAACTAGAAACTTTGCTCACACCCTCAGAGCTGTGTTGCATCCTCACCAGCCTGCATGGCCCATCTCTCACCACAAAGAAGGGCCTGCTGGTCTCCATGTCTGGCTGTGCTTCTACAGATGTCATTCTAACCCTGCTGTGCGTCACACCAGTGTTTACGCCCATCTGATTCTCCTCAGATTGTTCCTGTCCTTCTGGAACCAAAGTCAGGCTGCCATCACTCTGTCCTGCTGTTTCTGCCTGAGCCTGACCTAATTGTTGCTGTTGCCTTCAGCCTTTGAGAATCCTGAAGCAAAGCCTATGGGGAGTCTATTGTCCCCACAATTTCCAATTTCCATGGAGTCCAAGATCAGTATAACATATCTTTTTAAAGCACTGCTATGGTCATTGACTTTCATAGGGCGTGACACCTGTAAGTTAAAAGTAGCTACCTTACCAAGCAGGAGATAGAGGAGCATTGGTCAGGGGCCCTCTCTTCAGTTATCTAGGACCTTCATTCCTGATGACTAACATCTATGTAGCTGAAGGATCTTTTTAAATATTTGGACAGTCACCTACTAGAAGAACTTACTTAAAATTACACCTGCTTGAAATAAATTGAACTTTCCCAAATTAAGAGATGGACTTCTAAAGTGTTCCTCTTTTGCTCAAGTATCTCTGACCTATCTAAGGATCTGTTCTTACATATGACATTGCATAGCCATCTAACTTGGTAGGTAACCCATTTTGGTGTTACCAAATTGTGTTACATATATACATGTTTGTTAGTGACTTTAGTTACCAGCAGGGAGTTGTTCTTTAAAACCAAATATGAAAATGAGGAAGTGGGCACCTCACAATATATGTGTTACATACTATACATTGTAAATGTGTATGTGATGTACAGCAATTAACCACAGTTCACTAAGTGGAATCATATCACACCCCCAATTAGTACCAGAGAGAATCCACCCAATACTGAATTTTCTAAGGTAATAAACATACCATGATTGGTACACTAGTACATGCATTATTGTCCAATAATGTAATAAAAGAGCCTTCAAAGAATGATCATACTCTTCTTTACTATTGCAGAATTCTCCAGGGCTCTGGTTCTCTCCAGGCTGGACTCCTGCAACAGCCTCTTTCTCAATCTGCCCAAATCTACTCTTCGCCCCCTGCAACGAATCCAGAACAGGACTGCAAGACTTATCCTTGGCCTCAAGCCTACGGACTGCATCTCCCCATCCCTGACATCTCCCCACTGGTTCCCAAGGGCTGCAAGGAACAAGTTCAAGACACTCTGAATCGTCCACAAGGCTTTTTGCAGTCAGAGTACTCAATACATCCAACTCTTTCTGCCTAAATACCTTCCTTCTAGAGCCCTTCGCTCTGCTACCTCTAACTCCATTAGGGACAGACGATTCTCCAAGCAGAGAGTCAAGGTAGATCTCTATCCTCTGCAGGTGCCTCCCTCTAGAACGGCCTCCCTGCTGAACTTGAGCAGGACCACCTGAAATTCTGGAAGCTGCTAGAGACCTTCCTTTCTCCTCTGCCTTCTCTCTTTCCTTCTTTGCTAACCTACCTGTCTGCTGCTTTGACTGGAAGCTTAGTACCCTCAGAGCCTCACTGGGTACCGGGCTCCTCGAGGACCAGTCATTCTTGTCTCCTGGCCTATTGCGCACTTAGGAGTTGTAACTGCAACTCATACAGTCCCCTTTCGCCTTGGCTTCACTTACTCAGAGCCATGTTGCCCTTTCCACACTTCCCCCTCCCCTTGCCCTGCACTTCCCACTCTCCCTTCCGCCAGTACTTCTCATTGTCACACTTTGACGATCCGAATGCCACAAGGCCTAGTAGGATCGTTTATTTTTCTTGCCCTCTCTCTGTCTCCCCTCCCTTGTCTTGTGGCGCCTAGAACCACTTGTGTACAGGAGCGTTATAAATACCAAATCAAATCCAATCCGGATCTTATACGTGTAAGAGACAGAACATGTTATCCAATGGATTTTGGACATAGTATATCCGTTGTCCGGTGATGTCTGCTGCAGTTTGCGTGTAAGCGTGAAATCCTGGTCTCAGACAGTAGAAAATGAAACAGTGCTTGTAACAGGAAACCACTATCCAGACTGAAAAATAGTGTCCCAAGAGCAGAAACAACTGCAGCAGCAAGGTCCTTTTCACGAGCTGTATGATTTAACAGATTGCCTGCGTCCTAATAAATAGCATAGTTTTGCCAGTAATCTTTTGGACCCATTCTCACACATTCCAACGAAGTGAAGGCACATATAGTGAAACTCTATGACACTTGTTTACTAAAGTAGAATCACTCACTCAGAAAGTACCATCAAATGGAGTAAACGGTATTCCCCCACTAAACATTTCAAAGTAGGACACATCCCCTAGGGAGTCCGAATTTGCATTCTCTGCTCATTAAATGACAAAGATGAAGATGAATTATTAGAATGGACCACTCACGTGACAAATGGCTCAAATTAAATATTACAGATGGTTTCAAAAGAAGCAACACAAGCTCATCAGGCATTGAAGGCAGAATTGTACCTATTTAAAAAAATGAAATAAGTAATGTGCAACTTGAGTAAATATTAGACATATTGTAGGCACGATTACAGCAAACCATACCTTTCATTTTAAAAGTAAATACAAATTAAATCATTGCAAATTTCCAAAAAGCTGAACCTGATTGAAATAAAGCCTAATTTAGTTAAACAATGTATGTGTACCCTTATGAAAAACAGTTATCATCCGTATCATTCTGGAAAACAAAACCACAGGTATATCTTCAAAATTCTCTTCTAAAACAAACATTAGACCGTAGACAACTCAGACAAATCCAATGATCCCTTTTTAAGAGGTTGAAAATGCAGTTTTTGGCAATTGCCCAATGTCAACAAACAAGTAACATTTCAAAAATCCGATATTGAGAAGAACACAATGAAAGGAGAGTGGATCATGCAGAGGCGAAGATGTGT
Organism: Ambystoma mexicanum; assembly: GCF_040938575.1. NCBI lineage: Eukaryota > Metazoa > Chordata > Amphibia > Caudata > Ambystomatidae > Ambystoma > Ambystoma mexicanum. The sequence goes on from NC_090926.1 coordinate 480,846,172, forward strand.
GAAAAGGAAGCGACATGTAAACAATCAGAAAACCCTGACATGATAAGCACATTGATGGAGAGAAGCTACAGAGAGCGTTGAATGGTGTTGAACATGTTATCACTTGGCAAGGGAATGCAGAACACTATGAAGAAAACATTGCACTTCTAAACGGTACTACCAGAAGCTTTAAAATCCCTCTGCAAGACAACAATGACCAGATATATCGAGTGAACGTACAATTATACATGATATGATATATGATATGATATGGCATTTGTAACGCGCCTATACACAAGTGTTTCAAGGGTAAACACAATTTCAATATGTAGCAACAAATGGATTCCCACGCCATATCGTTAAATGGACTGGACACCCTAAAAGAACCGATCACGAATGTTGCTTTAGGGCCACGTGAAATAACTCTCTTACATGATTACCTAGAACAAGTCAAGGATGCCCTACAAAAACAAAATCACAGTGTACCTAGGAAGAGGGCACACTCACATTTGAACAATAGCAATAACTAAGTAAATTAACAATAGCTAAGTTCTGGGATCTTTAAAATCGTGCGCAAAATGTGTGCAGATTCAGTGATGCTGATTTAATTGAAAACATTGGTGCTGTGGCATCTGTCACCTACCTAATAACCCAGGCCCTGAAGAGCATACCGTGCCAAAGATTCCCAAGACGGTGTACACCTGAACAAACCAGTTGCATGCCAGGTCCCAGATATGGCTTCTATAGACGTGGCAAATGCAAAGCCTGGGAGTATCCAACAAACAACAGATATGTTTTTCATAACGAAAGTTACATGAAATATGCAATTATTAATTTCATTTTAAGTGCACATAACAGTATGACATTAGTACAATCTACGTGGGGAGCAGTTTCAAACTCTTAAAAGTGACATTCTTTGAGCTTGTTCAACCACGAAGACAGACTGAGGACACATCACCCTTAGGGGTCCTTTGGGCTACTAAACCTAGTACATCAAACTCATGAGACTAGTACAAATACATGTCTTACTTAGAAAGAGGAGGCAATCACACCATCAAACAAAAACAAGCATGGAACAACCACAAAGCTTTAGGCGTTTGTGCAGGCATGGCAAACACATTTCCCAGACACGGCCATAACAGTATTAACTGTCCATTAGATGGCAAGCACTGGGGAATGGTGTGGTTCTCTGGGTATGGTGTAGAAGTGCTTGGAAAATGTTTATCTAAAATACAATAGTCAAAGTGTTACTTTGTCAATATTTGTTTTTAAAAGGACATTAGCAAAATAAAAACAGATATAAATCAAGTGGCTGAAGTCACATTTGGTTATTACACCATTAGGACATTTACAACTGCAATTAGGTAATGACCATTATGCAGACTGCTTAGAAATAACAGTGGCAGGCAGACATTTGACGTCACTGCTTGACAACGCTAGCTCTAAGAAACTCCTGGACGATGTGTCCCGGGTGCGCAGGAGCGGCAGCGTGTGGGAATGACCATAGGGATCAGTATGTCTATGCACAGTCGATGGGTGCATGTAAATAACCACCAGCATTTTTTTCAGATGCTTCAGTGAAGACACTTCACTTTCGTCAACACAGAGATTAAATAGTGTTCCTCATCTGAAAGGTGTGCTTAGTCTAAATAGCTGTCACATTTTGAATAAACCATGTAAACATGAACAGCTAATAAAGGTAATTTATTTGGAAAGACCAATACCCCTAATAGGACAGGTGTATTAGGGAAAATGGAAATACTTTATAGCGCTATACATATATACATGCTTGCTTGAGAGGATACATACTTATTCAACGCACAGTTCGATTTGTAAGCAGCATTATTGGATATGATATACGTGCACACGTGCATCAGTGGTACCGTTTCAGTCCTCTCAAATGAGTTGATTGCGCTATCCATGGCAGATGACACTGCTGCTGGTTAACTGCATGCTTATGAAGACAGGAATACTAGGACTGTTATGCTGAGATAGATAAGACTCCCAGAGAGCATTGGGGGATTGTGAGGGAATGAGCTAATGATCTGTGCGGTGAGTACTAAGCCAATCATAGAGGAAATGTAAGACACGCCAGATCCATGTAGCAGCTTGTTAAATTTGCCCTAGAATCCTGGAGAGGATTGTGAATACAAGACGTGAATGCAAATGTGCATTTCCAACTTGTGACATCATGCTTAATGCTTAGATTGGTCTGTTTCAAGGACTAATCTTATGGGCAGGTCATTTAACGAATGTGGGTGGAAGAAGATCGATTTGCCCAGGATCACAACACGCTGTCATGAGGAAAGGCCGAGAATGAAGCTCAGGTTCTGTTCATCTACTGTCTGTAATGCAGCCATTGGAGAATATCTCCTCTGGCAGTAGGCATTCCAAAGTATTGTTGCTGTGGAAATAGTTGATGCATTTCTTGATGTGCATTGATCGTTGTTGAGTTTGAGCTTTGAAGGTACCACACATCACTGTTCAGCCACTAAGCAGTGCTCTATTGTGCATACAGTGATCAATGCACAACAATTGCAGACAGTTTGAGTCTCAGTGGATGCAAAGGTGATTCACTTCCTTACATTCTTATATTCCAGAGTTAGAGCTTGTGGGCCTCAATGAAAGATCTGGGTGAATAGCGTTTTTTTAAAATATAGTTATATTTTTAGACCTGGGTGATCAGCACGCCAATCAAATCTCATCCACTTTTTAATTTTTTTTTTTTGGAAGAATAATTGGAGGATTAGGTCTGAGGTGGCTGTACAAATTTGCATAGCTGGTCTGTATTGCGGCAGATTGCATTCATTACAAATATGTAAAGCTCCAGCAGATGTTGAGTATTTCATTGTTTATTTTGTATTTGTAGTTTGCTGCCTGTGAGCCACCACCTTCATCTCAAACCAGGGACAGCAGGGCCTTCCACACTAAGTCACCCCCATACAACTGAGAATTGTGAAGGTGCGCTCCTGTGAAGAACATTGTGTTCTGCTGCATCATGGTTCACAATGTTGCTGTATCTCGGGGCAAATTTAAGCATGGGGCAAGCGGTGTTGTGCATGAAAATCCTCTTTTGAAGTACATTGTCACCACCTCCATGTACAAACCTTATGTATTCACTATTGATTTCAAGGACTAGCTGTGCATCATCATAGTGCGCCATTGGATCCTTCCACTTCATGCTACAAGGGAGGTGCCCAGCAGTGGAGACTACATGCTCCATACCTAAGTATGGATACTTAATTCACAATGCCAGAGAGCACTTTATTTACCATTGTGTTTTGATGAGGTGTGCAGCCTATTTTCCCTTGTACGTGGCATGCAATTATTTTGTCCTCATACCAGGGTAATACTTGCACATGTGTATAATGGGAGTATCTCCCATGATAGTACGCCACAGCCTAACTTACCAATATTTACCACATTTTATTTCAATTCTCGCTCTCACTCTTTTATCCCTCTTTCACACCCTTCCCCAACAATACTTCTATTTCACTTAATACTAGTGTGTCTCTCTCTGAGACTATGCCTTCTGGGTCACCCAATGCTTCAGAGCGGCACCACAACAATGCCAGTCACGCTCTGAACAGCCCCATCTCACTTCTCCCGCACTGGACCACCCTCTTCGGCCCACACCACAACTTCATGTCCTCCCCAATATATACAAATATACACACAAATCCACTTTTTACAAAGCCTAAGCTATCTTACAACATAAGGCTGGCACCAGCAATTACTACACAAATAAATACACTGTGCCGGTCTTTTTCAACTCCTGGTAAGGTGTCTGTATCTTCTTCTTACTACCTCGTAATCAGGTTTAGCGTGTGATGTGTCCTGACCCTTCCAAGAACCTATCTCCATTATCATTTATGTCTTCATTTCATCACAATCCCCCAATATATAAACAATCCCCTCCCCCATTTTGCCAGGCCTATGTCATACTTATATCTGAGGATCTGCTGAAGGACTTCGGTGTTGAGTCTTCACTAACAGCGAGCTGCCTTCCGCCCTATGCAGTCTTCTGGTTAAGACTCAATGATAATCCGACCACTCCTAGCAAACCATCACATCTGTTACCATCTGTTAAGAGGGCCTGGGAAGTCCCAAATTACAGAGGTCTTGGAGCCAATTTAAACCAGATTCAATAACGAAAATAGATGAAGTGCAAGTCAAAATCTGGCTTTATCATCATCAAAATAAAGCAGGGACAGCATACAAGCATTGAATTCTTGGTGCTCTCGATATGCTTATAAAAAAACAATGGTTTATATATTCAACATTTGTCATAGCTGGCATCATTCTGTAATGTTACTTACCAAAACCCACAGGGTAGGGGTATTGGTTAATAGTGCTGACTATATAAACACTTTATAGGGGTTAGATTTCTAATTGGGTAACACTTGTCTGATGGCTTTTCCTGCGACCACCTCTAAATTGATAACGGTAAAAAGACATCAACTCTGCAATATGTAATTGGTGGGAACCATGCTTCACGGGCCTCGTAACATTAGAGATTTTCATTGGTTGTCTTCAATTAAAGAAGGTACCAACACTCATGTCTAGGCCATGAGCCAGGGTGATCTCTTTGCATTTGTCCTTGTGTGGGGAAACGCTTAAGGTGTCAGGCAGATATCGTATTTTCGTTCTTTGGTAATGAATAGACAGTATTCTTCAATTACGTTATTGTTTGGAATTATTTCACCCTTCATTTGTTGGGAATTTAACTAATATTGATGCAAGTATTACGTTTTCGCTTGCCCTTGGGGACACTCTTGAGTTACTCTTCATGGAGTCTGTTGCCTTATAGTTGTCTTGCAGTTAGCTTAAAAAGGTTGGTTGTGCTCTCATAAAGTTTAAATTAATCTGGGAGTATCCTTATTGCATCATTGGAACTGTTATCTCGTGCTTTCACTGCAACATTCTCACCCTCCCTTAATTCACAGTAAACTTGGCTGTAATTGTCAACTACTTCCTGAGCTGTGCATGGTTCTGTACTTTTGTGATTTCAGCATTATGAGGCTTGATGAAGCCTTGAGGCCTATCATTTAATCAGAAGAATGTTGTGGCTTCCATTTTGGAAAATATGGCTGCCCATTACTGTTATGTTTCTAGGTTAGTGAGCTATATTTGCATGTAATTCATGTTGCTTTCAGATTATACACTTATGTTAGTATTTTTCATGTCTTATGTATGCTATGTTAATATTCTTCATGTATAAGTGCCTATGTTAACAAGTGTCTGCGTTCTTCATGTTGAGTGCACATTTGCTTGGTGTCAAATACATGCACATCTACTGTCACAACATTAGTTTGATCACTCGTGACATCTTCAGCTTAGAACGTGTCCATCCCCTGCTATACCTGCCTGGGATAAGGGTGGTACAGTTTTCTTAGTGAGTATGATTTCTTACCTGTGCTGTATTGAGCTGGGGGTGGGGCAGATGCTATGGATGATGTATTAATCTGCCTCTCAACAACAACCTCCATGAATCCCAAAATTGATTGAGGACAATGACAGAGGAGGCTCTCCAATTTTTTCAATCTCGGATATCCAGGAAAGCAGCATGAACAACACCTTATCTAGCAAACTCCTTCAACTAGGCATATCTGCAGCATTCTACACAATCAGTCACAACATGCAATTAAAAAGAACAGAGGATTCTGGGATCGAGACAACAACCTATGCTGGTTTGCATTCTTTCTGACCGAGAGAACAGAACCTCACATCCTGGCAAGCATAGTATACCAAGGCTCCAACATCTGACTCCTTCTGCTGAACATGTACATGGATACACTGGTGGGACTGATTAACAACGCAAGTGTTCATTACATTGGCTATGCAGATGATTCTCAGTTTTTCAACACAATCTCTACAAACGATGAACGAACAAAAGACACAACAACTTCAATGCCTGCCTTCCACTAGTGGAATATTTCATGATAACCAACCAATCTCACCCCACCTTCTAAAACAGAACATATGATGAGTGGAACTACACCATCACATTTGTTGCAGGATTTCTGGGTCCTTATCCACAACCAACACCTACTGTTCACAATCTGGGAGTCACAAAACAAAGGCATCTCTCAATAAATCCAGAGATCAAAACTATCTTAAGACAACTCCTGGAAAAGCTGGCCATCTCCCAACTGATCCAACATACTGAATCTGTTGGCTGTCTCCACGGCCACCAGTCTGGCTTCCGAGCAGCCAGAGGCATGTACACTGTTATACTGCACACCTGTGAAGACTTGTTCTCAAATCTTGATTCCAACTTCCCATCCATTCTTATCATTCTAGATATTTCCTCTGCCTTCAACACAGTCAATCATGCCACCCTGACAAATCGGCTCCAGTACACCCTTGGCATCACAGGCTTGGCACTGGACTGCAGGACCTCATTCTTCTTTGAATGACCTTCCCAGGTTCAACTGGGCCCTTTTCTCTCCCCTATCACACTCTCCACCTGTGGCATCCCTCAAGTCTCTATCCTCTTGCCGTGGCTTTTCAACATCTATCCACTTGATCTCTTCCTTCTCTACTCACTTCCAGTGTTATGCAGATGACACAGAGCTCTCCTTCAAGCTTCCCTCTACTGCCTCCTCTTCCTCCACTCTCAACCGACTGCTATTCAGTCTTGGTTTGCTGCCAATGACCTCTGCCTTAATTCCAGTAAGACATAGATCCTTCTATTTGGGGACCCCAGCTCCCTCCTTCCCCCTACCCTCTGGTCGCCCTATATGGCCCTGCTCCCCTCACCCTCTTGTGAGGCAAAACAACTTGGTGTCATCTTTGACTCTTCTCTCTCCTTCTCTGCTCACATCGCATACCTTACCAAGAAGGCCCACTATCAGCTGAACTTCCTCAGAGGCATGCTCCCTTTCCTCAACTTCACCCAGAAACCAAATGTCTCCAGAGCGGTCCTCTCTAGGCTGGACTATTGCAACAACCTCTTCCTCAACCTTTCTTTATCTTTCCTTCACCCCCTTCAACTAAGGCAGAATAAACTGCAAGACTTCTCCTTGACCTAAAGCCTAGGGACCACATCTCTCCAGCCCTAAAATCACACCACTGGCTCTGGGTTGCTGCTAGGATCATGTTCAAGACCCTTTGCATCATCCAAAGGCTTTCTGAGGCCTGGAACTCCGCTACATCCAACTCTCTCTCCCTAAATACCTGTCATGATGCCTACCCCCGGGGACCGAGACCAAGTCCAGCAACCCCGGAAGCAGGCATCAAGTTATCCTAAGCAAGCCCAACAACCCCTGCTAGGGGCTATTTGGGTCCAGTCCTGTCGCCTATGGTGCCAGGCTCATATGGAAAGTCAGTCCTGGCGCCATAGGCACCAGGCTCATAGATTAAAACTTACCTGATGCAGACCATGCTGCAAACTTACCTGATGCAGACCATACTGCATGAGCTCCAAGCCAAAAGAGGCTTGGAAGGGACTACTTTACTTAGGGACTATTTTTTACTCGGGTGGGGCTGGGGAGGAATACTTACCTGGGACTACTTTGGAGGCTATTTAAACCCCGCCCGAAGAGCAGCACACGCTTTGCGTTATTCTGCATCCAGCAGCGTAACGCTCACCGTGCCTGCAAGTCTGCATCCAGCCTTCTGCCACGCCCGCCTCGAGTTTGGAGCTCCTAGAGAAAGGGAGAAAGAAGGAGAAAAGGTTAGAACAAGAGCAATACCTTTGATCCTTACCTGAATTCCCGATCCATCGTGCCTTCGAGCTGGAAGAAAGAAGCTATTTATGCGCGTCGCCTCGCCTGCTGCAGCACCGCGCTGAACTCACCGGCCTTCGCAGCATCTTCAAATTCCACTGCATCCTCCTGCATGTTCCCGCCGCACTCCGGCACCTAAGGAGAAGACAAGAACAGCAAAGTGAGCCAAGGGAATACACAGAGGAATATTAGTTACCCCCCATAGACTTACCTGATTTTACCACCGGGGGTACTATTCCTCTTCAAAGGTCGGCGCAGCTTCCACTGCATCTTCGCAGAACCCCGGCCCTTAAGGGGAAACAAAAGGACAGCAAGGTGAAACAAAGGGAATAACAAGGGGAACCCACCTCACCACAATAGACTTACCTGATTTTACCGCCGGAGGTATTATTCCCCGAGACTTCATACTTTCTCTCAGCGCCTGAATAAGGGAGAAAGCAACAGGTTACATATTGACATTATTTTATCGAACTGTGTTGGAAAATACAAATCCTTACCAGAATACTACCGGTTGCCACGAGGAACTCTTCATTAGGGTCAAGCTGCAACCTGCAAGGAATCGTACAAGAGTGAAAGTCAGGCATTTGAACTCTTACAAACTTTATACTTACGGCGTCTTGCCGGGAATCTCGAAGTCAATATTGTTCTGGAACTCACCAATTCCTTCGAGCCAGTGAAGTAACTGGTTATCAACGCGCCCCTGTGCTCAATGCAGGATGGAGAGCTCATCTTTTCAAACCATCAGGTGAGACTATAAGAGGGGCATCAAAGGTGATCTGTGGGGAGAACAGCGGGGGTGGGGGGATTTACGCTCAACTCCACGGGTGGTTAATTCCCTTTCTCCATTTACAGAAGAATATTCCTACGGGCCAAGCAAACGAAGCTAGGTGGGCCAGTCCAGTCCGTCATCTCGGCCCTATGCGTCACATTGGTGGAGACCGCAGCTGTCCAGTTCCGATCGACGCCTCTGTGGGAGCCAGGTGAGCGTAACAGAACACAAAGCCTACCCACAAATTCCCACCCGGGCGTTATGGATACCTCAGAGACTGACCACTTGGCCCAATTACTAGGGGAACTGAGGGCTGAAGTGCATTCCGCCCGTCAAGAAACCAATGCTCTTAGGAGAGAACTGATTTTGTCAAAGGAGCAAACTGATGATCTTGCTAGGCAACTATTGCAAAGCCAGGCTGGACAAGCACCCCTACCTGGTTCCGGGGGAAATCCAGCTCCTGTGTTATCGAGTAACCCTGTGCAAATAAACCTACCAGGAAATATTCCATTAGCTCCACCCGAACGCTTTGCCGGAGATCCCAAAAGGTTCACCGTGTTTATGAACCAATGCCACTTGCACTTTTTATGCAGATCTGGAGCCTTCCCAAACGATCAAGCCAAGGCAGCCTTTGTATTGTCACATCTCAGCGGCAGTGCAGCTGATTGGTCAATTCCACTAGTTACTCAGGATGACCCAATTCTTCGGGATTTTCAGGGCTTTCAAACGAGCATGGAAAGACTATTTGCCCAGCACTCCCAAGGACAGGCCCTGGATAACGAACTTTTGTCCTTACGACAGGGTAACCAGGACCTTCTATCCTACATCGCAACCTTTAATAGGTTGATAGTGGAAACTGGATGGCCTGAGGTAAAACGAATCACGTTATTTCATCGAGGGCTTCGAGGAGAACTCAAGGATGTCTTGGCACAAGTCGTGAACCCACCTCAAGACTGCGCTGAATATATAAACTTAATGGTCCAGTTAGATCACAGCCTTCAGAACAGAAAGGCTGATCGAGCCAAGTTTGAGAATCGGGTGTTGGTCAAAACCCACGCTAATCCCAAAGGAGCAGATGCTTCAGAACCCATGCAAATCGAAGGGGTTAAGGGATCCTTAACCCAGAAAGAAAGAGAAAGGAGACGGCAAATGCAATTGTGTCTATATTGTGGAAGTTCTGGGCATTTTCTATGGGATTGCCCTGTAAAACCACCCAAGTAGGTGGTAGGAGCTGCTGATAAAAGCCATATGGAGTCAGACTCGGGAAACGACCACGCCCGACAAGCGTAGAGGTCTGCTTGCCGAGCTTGAAGAAGGATACTCAAACCTCGCATTTCATCATACCAATGGTCCTCGTAGATCCAGGGCAGCCATCACGTATGCATGCAGTAAGGGCATACATTGATAGCGGGGCCATAGGAAACTATGTGGACTATGAATTGGCTTCCAGGATGAATCTATCTCTCTGCCGAAAAACCACCTCAGATGTCATCACCACAGTCGATGGAACTGAAATTGCCTCTGGGCCTGTAACTCATTCCACCGCAGAGATGACAACTATTGGGTCAGGATGGGCATCGAGAGACTATTGTGTTTGATCTAATCAAAGCCCCACAGTTCCAAATAATACTGGGGATACCTTGGTTGGAAACACATAATCCTTGTATTGATTGGCGAGAGAAGGGAATAACCTTCCCGGATTGTGCACAAACCTGTTACCCAAAGAAAAGTCAGAACGCAGGCCTGGCCACAGTAACCACAGCAGTCATGCAACTACCTCCAGAGTGCCAAGAATTCCAGGATGTCTTCCAAAAAGAATAGGCAAACACCTTACCTCCTCACAGATCGTACGATTGTCAAATCAATCTCATACCCGGTGCACAACCCCCTTGTAGCAGGATCTATGCCCTTACCGAACCTGAGAACCTTCACCTACGACAATACTTAGACCAGTACCTTGCCAATGGCTTTATTCGCCCATCCAAATCCCCTGCATCTTCAGCTTTGTTCTTCATGCCCAAAAAGGAAGGTGGCCTCAGAACATGCATAGACTACCGCACATTGAACCAGATAACTGTTAAGAACCGATACCCATTCCCTCTGATCCCTGAACTACTAGACCAAGTGAAGGACGCTTGTATATACACTAAATTAATTCTGCGGGGGGCATACCATCTGGTACGTGTAAAAGAAGGAGACGAATGGAAGACTGCTTTCCGCACTAAGTATGGGTTATTCGAATACCAGGTGATGCCTTTCAGGTTGTGCAATGCACCAGCAGCCTTCCAATACTTCATGAACGATGTCCTTCGTGAACTCATTGACGTTTGTGTTGTCGTATATATCGATGATATTCTAGTATACTCCTCTTCAGAATCTGACCATGTGAAGCACGTCCGAGCAGTCCTTGAGAAATTGCGCCAGCACAAACTATATGTAAAACTGGAAAAATGCGTTTTTCATGCCACAGAAGTTGAATTTCTTGGGTTTATCCTGACCCCAAAGGGAGTCCGAATGGACTCACGAAAGGTGGATGCAATACTTAAGTGGCCATCACCAAGTTCAGTTAAAGGAGTACAAAGCATGCTCGGCTTTGCCAATTTCTACCGCAGATTCATCCCAGATTTTTCACATGTTGTACATACCATCACAGCACTCTTGCGAAAAAATAAACGCTTTATGTGGACTGAAGAAGCTGAAAATGCCTTCCAAGAGCTGAAACCAAAATTAACATCTGCACCTGTATTAAAGCACCCGCGCCCTGAACTTCCATACATAGTGGAAACTGATGCATCCAGTCTAGCCATGGGAGCTGTCCTGTCTCAAAAGGACCCTGAAACTGGCCAGCTTCATCCAGTAGCATTTTGGTCCAGAAAGTTCTCGGCACCCGAGTTGAACTATGCGGTTTACCGACAAGGAGTTATTAATCATTAAATCCGCCTTCAAGGCTTGGCGGCATTATGTTCTGGGTGCCAGGCATACCATTACTGTGATCACCGATCACTGGAACTTACAGTATTTAAAGACAGCCAAGGCCCAATCGTCACGTCAACTCCGATGGGCATTGTTCTTTGCCGAGTTCGATTTTGTAATAACCTATCGACCAGGTTGTAAGAATGGTAAAGCAGACGCCTTATCCCGAATAGGGATTTGAGAGGCAGAAGTGAACTCAGAACCAGTACTTATAATTTCCGAACGAAGAATTCTTGGCATGACTACTCTACAGACACTAGAGGACATTCAGGTAAAGATTCAGCAACTCTTTGATCCTACAGCCCTGCAGGACTGGGTAAAAAAAAGGCCCGGACTACTCTGTCACCAATGATCTGACTTATTACCAAGGGCGACTATTTCAGCCACACAAGGAACTACAAGAGCTAGTAAATTCCCGTTATCATGATACCCTAATGGAGGGGCACCCAGGTATTGCAAAAACTGATGCTAAAATTAAAAGACAATTATGGTGGCCCACCTGGCGAAAGGATATTAAATCATTTGCGCCCAAAACAAAAGTCAAAAGAAAAAAAAAGCTGGACTCTTACAACCTTTAGACATCCCGCCTACGCCATGGCACACCTTATTGTTAGACTTTATTACTGATCTACCCCCATGCAATGGATTTAACACCATTCTAGTTATTGTGGATCTTTTTTCCAAAATGGCCCACTTTATTCCTTTAAAGGGATTACCTTCAGCTTCAATCCTGGCCAAGGAGTTCCTCGAAAACATTGTTCGCATACACGGATTTCCATCCATATTGGTCTCTGACCGGGGCAGTCAATTCATTTCACATTTTTGGAAAAAATGCTGTCAATTGGCGCAAATCGATGTGAGGTTATCGACCAGTCACCACCCCTAGACCGATGGTCAAACGGAGGGGACCAACCAGACTCTCGAACAATACCTGCGTTGTATGTTACATCAGACTGAGTGTAATTGGAAAGACATTCTTTGGATCGCCGAATATCCGAATATGCATTCAATAATTCAGTTCACTCTGGAACTGGACAAAGCCCCTTTTATACCTTATATGGGCACCATCTTCGAACCTCAGACCTTGACTCACCCCAACACTTAGAAATGCCCGCAGTGGACCATCTGCACGCTACGATTACACAAGAATTTAAGGAAGCAACTACACATTTAAATCAGGCGAAAGAAAAATACAAGAAAGATGCTGATCGGCATAGAAGTGATACCAAACAATACCAGATAGGGGATCAAGTATGTTTAGCCACAAAACATATACCTCTAAAGGGAACACGGACCTTTAACCCCAGATATTTGGGACCTTACTCTATTAAGGCCATTATCAACCCGGTGGCTGTCAAGTTGGATTTACCTGCTAATATGCGAATTCACCCCGTCTTTCATGTGTCACATTTGAAGCCAGTGCAACCAGGGACAAGACTAACCAAGCCACCAGACCCTATCCTTGTAGACGGAGAACCCGAATTTGCAGTTAAGAACATCCTGGACTCCAAGCTGATAAAGTCAAAACTCTTTTATTTAATCGACTGGAAAGGTTATGGACCACAGGAAAGGTCATGGGAACCTAGTGACCATGTTCATGCACCCCGATTGGTGAAAAAATTCCACCAAAAATTCCCAGACAAACCGAAACCACAGGGAAGAACGACTTTAGGAGGGGTCTTGGGGGGAGTGCTGTCCTGATGCCTACCCCCGGGGACCCAGACCAAGTCCAGCAACCCCGGAAGCAGGCATCAAGTTATCCTAAGCAAGCCCAACAACCCCTGCTAGGGGCTATTTGGGTCCAGTCCTGGCGCCTATGGCGCCAGACACATATGGAAAGTCAGTCCTGGTGCCATAGCCGCCAGGCTCATAGATTAAAACTTACCTGATGCAGACCATGCTGCAAACTTACCTGATGCAGACCATGCTGCAAGATCTCCAAGCCAAAAGAGGCTTGGAAGGGACTACTTTACTTAGGGACTATTTTTTACTCGGGCAGGGCTGGGGAGGAATACTTACCTGGGACTACTTTGGAGGCTATTTAAACCACGCCCGAAGTCTGCATCCAGCCTTCTGCCACGCCCACCTCGAGTTTGGAGCTCCTAGAGAAAGGGAGAAAGAAGGAGAAAAGGTTAGCCAAAAGCAATACCTTTGATCCTTACCTGAATTCCCGATCCATCGCGCCTTTGAGCTGGAAGAAAGAAGCTATTTATGCGCATCGCCTCGCCTGCTGCAGCGCCGCGCTGAACTCACCGGCCTTCGCAGCATCTTCACATTCCACCGCATCCTCCTGCATGTTCCCGCCGCACTCCGGCACCTAAGGAGAAGACAAGAACAGCAAGGTGATCCAAGGGAATACACAGAGGAATACTAGTTACCCCCCATAGACTTACCTGATTTTACCACCAGGGGTACTATTCCTCTTCATGGGTCGGCGCAGCTTCCACTGCATCTTCGCCAAACCCCGACCCCCAAGTGGAAACAAAAGGACAGCAAGGTGAAACAAAGGGACTAACAAGGGGAACCCTCCTCACCACAATAGACTTACCTGATTTTACCGCGGGAGGTATTATTCCCCGAGACTTCATACTTTCTCTCAGCGCCTGAATAAGGGAGAAAGCAACAGGTTACATATTGACATTATTTTATTGAACTGTGTTGGAAAATACAAATTCTTACCAGAATACTACCGGTTGCCACGAGGAACTCTTCATTAGGGTCAAGCTGCAACCTGCAAGGAATCGGACAAGAGTGAAAGTCAGGCATTTGAACTCTTACGAACTTTATACTTACGGCGTCTTGCCGGGAATCTCGGAGTCAATATTGTTCTGGAACTCACCAATTACTTCGAGCCAGTGAAGCAACTGGTTATCAACGCGCCCCTGCGCTCAATGCAGGATGGAGGGCTCATCTTTTCAAACCATCAGATGAGACTATAAGAGGGGACATCAAAGGTGATCTGTTGGGAGAACAGCGGGGGTGGGGGAAATTAGGCTCAACTCCACAGGTGGTTAATTCCCTTTCTCCATTTACAGAAGAATATTCCTACGGGCCAAGCAAACGAAGCTAGGTGGGCCAGTCCAGTCCGTCATCTCGGCCCTATGCGTCACATTGGTGGAGACCGCAGCTGTCCAGTTCCGATCGACGCCTCTGTGGGAGCCAGGTGAGCGTAACAGAACACAAAGCCTACCCACAAATTCCCACCCGGGCGTTATGGATACCTCAGAGACTGACCACTTGGCCCAATTACTAGGGGAACTGAGGGCTGAAGTGCATTCCGCCCGTCAAGAAACCAATGCTCTTAGGAGAGAACTGATTTTGTCAAAGGAGCAAACTGATGATCTTGCTAGGCAACTATTGCAAAGCCAGGCTGGACAAGCACCCCTACCTGGTTCCGGGGGAAATCCAGCTCCTGTGTTATCGAGTAACCCTGTGCAAATAAACCTACCAGGAAATATTCCATTAGCTCCACCCGAACGCTTTGCCGGAGATCCCAAAAGGTTCACCGTGTTTATGAACCAATGCCACTTGCACTTTTTATGCAGATCTGGAGCCTTCCCAAACGATCAAGCCAAGGCAGCCTTTGTATTGTCACATCTCAGCGGCAGTGCAGCTGATTGGTCAATTCCACTAGTTACTCAGGATGACCCAATTCTTCGGGATTTTCAGGGCTTTCAAACGAGCATGGAAAGACTATTTGCCCAGCACTCCCAAGGACAGGCCCTGGATAACGAACTTTTGTCCTTACGACAGGGTAACCAGGACCTTCTATCCTACATCGCAACCTTTAATAGGTTGATAGTGGAAACTGGATGGCCTGAGGTAAAACGAATCACGTTATTTCATCGAGGGCTTCGAGGAGAACTCAAGGATGTCTTGGCACAAGTCGTGAACCCACCTCAAGACTGCGCTGAATATATAAACTTAATGGTCCAGTTAGATCACAGCCTTCAGAACAGAAAGGCTGATCGAGCCAAGTTTGAGAATCGGGTGTTGGTCAAAACCCACGCTAATCCCAAAGGAGCAGATGCTTCAGAACCCATGCAAATCGAAGGGGTTAAGGGATCCTTAACCCAGAAAGAAAGAGAAAGGAGAGGGCAAATGCAATTGTGTCTATATTGTGGAAGTTCTGGGCATTTTCTATGGGATTGCCCTGTAAAACCACCCAAGTAGGTGGTAGGAGCTGCTGATAAAAGCCATATGGAGTCAGACTCGGGAAACGACCACGCCCGACAAGCGTAGAGGTCTGCTTGCCGAGCTTGAAGAAGGATACTCAAACCTCGCATTTCATCATACCAATGGTCCTCGTAGATCCAGGGCAGCCATCACGTATGCATGCAGTAAGGGCATACATTGATAGCGGGGCCATAGGAAACTATGTGGACTATGAATTGGCTTCCAGGATGAATCTATCTCTCTGCCGAAAAACCACCTCAGATGTCATCACCACAGTCGATGGAACTGAAATTGCCTCTGGGCCTGTAACTCATTCCACCGCAGAGATGACAACTATTGGGTCAGGATGGGCATCGAGAGACTATTGTGTTTGATCTAATCAAAGCCCCACAGTTCCAAATAATACTGGGGATACCTTGGTTGGAAACACATAATCCTTGTATTGATTGGCGAGAGAAGGGAATAACCTTCCCGGATTGTGCACAAACCTGTTACCCAAAGAAAAGTCAGAACGCAGGCCTGGCCACAGTAACCACAGCAGTCATGCAACTACCTCCAGAGTGCCAAGAATTCCAGGATGTCTTCCAAAAAGAATAGGCAAACACCTTACCTCCTCACAGATCGTACGATTGTCAAATCAATCTCATACCCGGTGCACAACCCCCTTGTAGCAGGATCTATGCCCTTACCGAACCTGAGAACCTTCACCTACGACAATACTTAGACCAGTACCTTGCCAATGGCTTTATTCGCCCATCCAAATCCCCTGCATCTTCAGCATTGTTCTTCATGCCCAAAAAGGAAGGTGGCCTCAGAACATGCATAGACTACCGCACATTGAACCAGATAACTGTTAAGAACCGATACCCATTCCCTCTGATCCCTGAACTACTAGACCAAGTGAAGGATGCTTGTATATACACTAAATTAATTCTGCGGGGGGCATACCATCTGGTACGTGTAAAAGAAGGAGACGAATGGAAGACTGCTTTCCGCACTAAGTATGGGTTATTCGAATACCAGGTGATGCCTTTCAGGTTGTGCAATGCACCAGCAGCCTTCCAATACTTCATGAACGATGTCCTTCGTGAACTCATTGACGTTTGTGTTGTCGTATATATCGATGATATTCTAGTATACTCCTCTTCAGAATCTGACCATGTGAAGCACGTCCGAGCAGTCCTTGAGAAATTGCGCCAGCACAAACTATATGTAAAACTGGAAAAATGCGTTTTTCATGCCACAGAAGTTGAATTTCTTGGGTTTATCCTGACCCCAAAGGGAGTCCAAATGGACTCACGAAAGGTGGATGCAATACTTAAGTGGCCATCACCAAGTTCAGTTAAAGGAGTACAAAGCATGCTCGGCTTTGCCAATTTCTACCGCAGATTCATCCCAGATTTTTCACATGTTGTACATACCATCACAGCACTCTTGCGAAAAAATAAACGCTTTATGTGGACTGAAGAAGCTGAAAATGCCTTCCAAGAGCTGAAACCAAAATTAACGTCTGCACCTGTATTAAAGCACCCGCGCCCTGAACTTCCATACATAGTGGAAACTGATGCATCCAGTCTAGCCATGGGAGCCGTCCTGTCTCAAAAGGACCCTGAAACTGGCCAGCTTCATCCAGTAGCATTTTGGTCCAGAAAGTTCTCGGCACCCGAGTTGAACTATGCGGTTTACCGACAAGGAGTTATTAACCATTAAATCCGCCTTCAAGGCTTGGCGGCATTATGTTCTGGGTGCCAGGCATACCATTACTGTGATCACCGATCACTGGAACTTACAGTATTTAAAGACAGCCAAGGCCCAATCGTCACGTCAACTCCGATGGGCATTGTTCTTTGCCGAGTTCGATTTTGTAATAACCTATCGACCAGGTTGTAAGAATGGTAAAGCAGACGCCTTATCCCGAATAGGGATTTGAGAGGCAGAAGTGAACTCAGAACCAGTACTTATAATTTCCGAACGAAGAATTCTTGGCATGACTACTCTACAGACACTAGAGGACATTCAGGTAAAGATCCAGCAACTCTTTGATCCTACAGCCCTGCAGGACTGGGTAAAAAAAAGGCCCGGACTACTCTGTCACCAATGATCTGCCTTATTACCAAGGGCGACTATTTCAGCCACACAAGGAACTACAAGAGCTAGTAAATTCCCGTTATCATGATACCCTAATGGAGGGGCACCCAGGTACTGCAAAAACTGATGCTAAAATTAAAAGACAATTATGGTGGCCCACCTGGCGAAAGGATATTAAATCATTTGCGCCCAAAACAAAAGTCAAAAGAAAAAAACAGCTGGACTCTTACAACCTTTAGACATCCCGCCTACGCCATGGCACACCTTATTGTTAGACTTTATTACTGATCTACCCCCATGCAATGGATTTAACACCATTCTAGTTATTGTGGATCTTTTTTCCAAAATGGCCCACTTTATTCCTTTAAAGGGATTACCTTCAGCTTCAATCCTGGCCAAGGAGTTCCTCGAAAACATTGTTCGCATACACGGATTTCCATCCATATTGGTCTCTGACCGGGGCAGTCAATTCATTTCACATTTTTGGAAAAAATGCTGTCAATTGGCGCAAATCGATGTGAGGTTATCGACCAGTCACCACCCCTAGACCGATGGTCAAACGGAGGGGACCAACCAGACTCTCGAACAATACCTGCGTTGTATGTTACATCAGACTGAGTGTAATTGGAAAGACATTCTTTGGATCGCCGAATATCCGAATATGCATTCAATAATTCAGTTCACTCTGGAACTGGACAAAGCCCCTTTTATACCTTATATGGGCACCATCTTCGAACCTCAGACCTTGACTCACCCCAACACCCAGAAATGCCCGCAGTGGACCATCTGCACGCTACGATTACACAAGAATTTAAGGAAGCAACTACACATTTAAATCAGGCGAAAGAAAAATACAAGAAAGATGCTGATCGGCATAGAAGTGATACCAAACAATACCAGATAGGGGATCAAGTATGTTTAGCCACAAAACATATACCTCTAAAGGGAACACGGACCTTTAACCCCAGATATTTGGGACCTTACTCTATTAAGGCCATTATCAACCCGGTGGCTGTCAAGTTGGATTTACCTGCTAATATGCGAATTCACCCCGTCTTTCATGTGTCACATTTGAAGCCAGTGCAACCAGGGACAAGACTAACCAAGCCACCAGACCCTATCCTTGTAGACGGAGAACCCGAATTTGCAGTTAAGAACATCCTGGACTCCAAGCTGATAAAGTCAAAACTCTTTTATTTAATCGACTGGAAAGGTTATGGACCACAGGAAAGGTCATGGGAACCTAGTGACCATGTTCATGCACCCCGATTGGTGAAAAAATTCCACCAAAAATTCCCAGACAAACCGAAACCACAGGGAAGAACGACTTTAGGAGGGGTCTTGGGGGGAGTGCTGTCCTGATGCCTACCCCCGGGGACCCAGACCAAGTCCAGCAACCCCGGAAGCAGGCATCAAGTTATCCTAAGCAAGCCCAAAAACCCCTGCTAGGGGCTATTTGGGTCCAGTCCTGGCGCCTATGGCGCCAGACACATATGGAAAGTCAGTCCTGGTGCCATAGCCGCCAGGCTCATAGATTAAAACTTACCTGATGCAGACCATGCTGCAAACTTACCTGATGCAGACCATGCTGCAAGATCTCCAAGCCAAAAGAGGCTTGGAAGGGACTACTTTACTTAGGGACTATTTTTTACTCGGGCAGGGCTGGGGAGGAATACTTACCTGGGACTACTTTGGAGGCTATTTAAACCACGCCCGAAGTCTGCATCCAGCCTTCTGCCACGCCCACCTCGAGTTTGGAGCTCCTAGAGAAAGGGAGAAAGAAGGAGAAAAGGTTAGCCAAAAGCAATACCTTTGATCCTTACCTGAATTCCCGATCCATCGCGCCTTTGAGCTGGAAGAAAGAAGCTATTTATGCGCATCGCCTCGCCTGCTGCAGCGCCGCGCTGAACTCACCGGCCTTCGCAGCATCTTCACATTCCACCGCATCCTCCTGCATGTTCCCGCCGCACTCCGGCACCTAAGGAGAAGACAAGAACAGCAAGGTGATCCAAGGGAATACACAGAGGAATACTAGTTACCCCCCATAGACTTACCTGATTTTACCACCAGGGGTACTATTCCTCTTCATGGGTCGGGGCAGCTTCCACTGCATCTTCGCCAAACCCCGACCCCCAAGTGGAAACAAAAGGACAGCAAGGTGAAACAAAGGGACTAACAAGGGGAACCCTCCTCACCACAATAGACTTACCTGATTTTACCGCTGGAGGTATTATTCCCCGAGACTTCATACTTTCTCTCAGCGCCTGAATAAGGGAGAAAGCAACAGGTTACATATTGACATTATTTTATTGAACTGTGTTGGAAAATACAAATTCTTACCAGAATACTACCGGTTGCCACGAGGAACTCTTCATTAGGGTCAAGCTGCAACCTGCAAGGAATCGGACAAGAGTGAAAGTCAGGCATTTGAACTCTTACGAACTTTATACTTACGGCGTCTTGCCGGGAATCTCGGAGTCAATATTGTTCTGGAACTCACCAATTACTTCGAGCCAGTGAAGCAACTGGTTATCAACGCGCCCCTGCGCTCAATGCAGGATGGAGGGCTCATCTTTTCAAACCATCAGATGAGACTATAAGAGGGGACATCAAAGGTGATCTGTTGGGAGAACAGCGCGGGGGTGGGGGAAATTAGGCTCAACTCCACAGGTGGTTAATTCCCTTTCTCCATTTACAGAAGAATATTCCTACGGGGCAAGCAAACGAAGCTAGGTGGGCCAGTCCAGTCCGTCATCTCGGACCTACGCGTCACATTGGTGGAGACCGCAACGGTCCAGTTCCGATCAACGCCTCTGTGGGAGCCAGGTGAGCATAACAATACCTCCCTGCTAATGGTATGATATGATATTATAGGTTATTAATAACGCGCTTAATACCCAGCGGTTTCTAAGCACTGACCTGGTGTTTGAACCTGTGGTGCTGCGTGTCGTCTTGCTTCCAAGTAGAGCACCTTGCCCCTGAGCTATCCTCCCGAGAGACTACAGCCCTTCAGTCTTCTAGCTCCAACTCTCTGCAAATCAGACACTTCTCAAAGCAGAGATTGGGGGGGGGTAGATCTCACTCCTCCACAGGAGCTTCCCTCTGGAATGATCTCCCTGCCCATTGCAGGTTTGATCCGGATCTCCTTAAGTTCCAGAAGCTTCTCAAAACCCTCTTTTTCTCTTCTTCCTTCCCTCTCCCCTGCTAACACACCCATCTGCCACAGTGACTAGCTTCCTGGTTTCCTCTGAGTTCTATAGGGCGCTGTAAGTGACTCCGATCAAGCAATCCCACTAAGTCAGTGCCTTGTCTGGGATGCCCAAGGGAAGCCCTTATTTATGTATTTTTATGGCAAGTTATAATCTGGATGATGAACCCTTGTATAACACCCCTCTCTTAGAATCCCCCTTGACCCCACTGAGCCAAGAAGTAGGCTTGTTTTGCAAATTTAAAATGTTTATTTGAAAAATTAAACAATATATATATATATTTATATATATATATATATATATATATATATATATATATATATATATATATATATATATATATATATATATATCACACTTCTATAATTAAATTGATAATGGATAGTACACTTGTGAATATGAGCAGTAATCAGCAAGAGGTAATCCTACAGTAGCACAGTTCTTGGTTACTTATGAATAGGAACAGAAGAATAAGGTGGGAAAGAATGCCTTTATGGCTCAAGGAAACGCAATGATGAATGAAAGGCAGTACAGAAAATAGCTGGACATGGCTTCAACAAAAGACAATGTAATCACTTTTCCTTGACAATTCACTCCGCACACAGTTCTCAGGAATGCAATCAAATACAATACAAAATTCAGTTCCCCCCCAGCAAGCTTAGAGGAAAACAGGTAGAAATTTGAAACACAGGCCCAAAATGCTTTGAATGTGATGACAATGAAGTGAGAAATGTACTAAAAATGCTTTTAATTCCCTCTAGAGGTTCAGGGTGGGTGATATCTAGTTTATATTAGTTCAGGCTCACTTTAGCAATGCTCTATGAGTAACTAGCAGGTTAAAACGAATTCTAGCAAAGGAAAGCAAGGAGCTGCTGATTTTTACACGTGGCTGAAATTATGCAAAATGTCAAATCGCGGCAAATTTAATCGCGTGCGTCGAGCGTGATTGCGGAGGCACTATAAGGAGTAGGAAGTCGGTTCTAGGCTCGTTGGAAAGCTCAGAATCTTAGCTTTAAGATGACAGTTACTCGCTCCTAGCACAAACGGTTCCGGAGATGCGGCTGATTTTGTGAAGGTAGTTTTTCGGATTTGAAATTTAAAAGTTCAAATTGACAGGTGACAGTTTTCAGCTTTGAAAAGGACAGAATGACACACACGATTCCTATGAGGTAGTTCTAAATAGGTTAAATAGTTTTAATTAGATTATTTTATACTAAGAGATTAGTCTGGCACAGTCCTAGAGTACTCACACTAACTTTTGGACAGGAATGACTTCGTCACTGATCGGGTCAGGATTGGCTGGACTTCTGCTAGCGGTTCTTCACAGCGGTCTGGTCTCTGGTTCTGCTCTCAGCACTGCACAGTTCTGGTCTCTCTGGATCTCTGGTCTCTCTGGATCTCTGGTCTCTCTGGATCTCTGGTCTCTGGAGGTTGATGGATTTGAAGTCTGGAGTCTCCCGGCAAAGCGTCCCGCAAGAAAGTGGAAAGTGAATGTCCCCACCTGTCCTGCACTGTCTGCTTTTATGTTTTGAGAAAGTGGGTGTGTGCGTGGCATAACTGAGCCTGCCCCTCTCTACTTGTCATTGGCCCAATTCTCCCCTCTCCCATGATTGGAGAAGGAAATGGATTGTCATCATGATGAGGTCTGTCTATGGGTCAGAGGATCCTCCCCTGGTCAATTTGCCCACTAATCTATATTTGATTCAAATACATATTTCCCGGATACACAAAGTGGTTGACATTACATGTACATATTACAGATGAATTAAGACAGGTCTCTGTTCAAGCCCCATGTTCCTGCGAGCTGGGATTCAGAAATGACAACATTTTGCACTTTTTGGTCGGTTTCCCAATATCGGACATTTACCAAAAATTACACAAATGTGCGCAAGGAGTATGGACATTAATTGATGAAGTGTCAGATTTTTAACATGCAGACATTTGGAGTAAGACCCTATTTTCTGCTAGCAACCCCCCAGAATACACCACAGGGTCCTAACACCTCTTAAAACGTGCACATAAAAATCACAAGAATAATGATATTACCTATATAATTTTGACCAGTCCGCACTAGGAGTTATCTATCTTTTTAAAATTATGCCCTGTTCAAAAAGGGGTGTGGCTTCCCACATCACATGGTGGAATATCTGGTTCATCCACTTCCCCCAAGCTCAGTTTGCTCTCACAGGCACTGCCCCTCCCAGTTTCTCCCAAGAGGAAGCCACTTTACGGCCCCCCCGATATAACATTTGCCTGAGTCCAGGACAGGGCTTTGTTCAACTTCCTGCAGTCCCCAGGTGCTCCTCCCCTAACCTAATCAGAGAGGTGTCATCTCCTTTTGGCAGGGGCAGCAGGATGCAGCTAGGCCTGGGAAGAGTGGCGGAGGAGGTTTCTCCTGTTGGGGGTAGTTGTCAGGCAGAATTCAATTTCTTTAAGTAAAAGCTTCAGCTAAATGTCCTGTTTGTTCCCAGTTGAAATCAAACTTACAATTTTTACGCATGCAGCTAGAATGCTGATTCTAAATTCAAAACCATGACATTTAACAGTTGCAAACTATGTGACACTCAAAAGTAGGTCACTCATTTAATTTAAACATTTTGATTTTAGTAGTTTTAAATCCAATTTCAATTAAGCTGCTGACATCCAGAGCTCAGCCAGTTTTGTTATAAACATTGTTTTGGGCTCTTCATCTTCCCAGATTTTGTATGCACACAACACCTCATTCTGCCAGATGTCTGCTGGTGTTCAGTAATATTTTTGAATATCCTGCAATGTTCAAAATAGGCACTTTGAGCTTGCATTCAGGAAAACAAAGGTGATTTTAAGGCGCTTTTGGTCTAACAACACTGTTATTTTTCCTTTGACACCACCTTTCACCCCTGGCGCTTCCGGTCCATCATGCTGGCATTAGTGGGTGGCAGGTTAGACAACCATTTTGGTGTGCGCACAACCGCGCGGTTTTCCTGGTTCTGGGATGGAATGATGGGCGGTGACAGCTCATCCCCACATCCACCCAGTCTATTGATTTAGTTTTGTTCTGGGATAGAATGATGGGCAGCGACAGCTCATCCCCACATAAAACCCGTCTAATAATTCAACATGGGTCAAAACCCTTGACAAACCCCCCCTGCACTTTGAATTTAAGTCGAGGGGGAGTCGGGTGCAAAGAATGTTTTGATCCACACGCTGGTATGTCCGCATCATCTTCTCCCAATTCTGTAGATGGCACAATTCTGCATCTTTTCCTCCATCCGGTTGGATCGATCGGGTCTCCTCGCCGGTCCTGATGGGAATATAGGGCGGTACCCCAGGCCCCTCGGATCTTTGCTCCCAGTCCCTGGGTCGTTCTCCTTGGTCAGTCTCGATGGTTTCATCTCTCCTAGGATGATAAAGCAAAGCGGCAATACACATTCCTAGACATTTTTCCACCACTATTAATGGTGTAGCGAACATATACATTTTATAAATCAGAAGATATGAACATTTACATTTTTTTTTAAATTAGGGGACAAGAACATATATATTCAAGAATCACAGAATTTTATTTGCTATATGTGGAATATTTTAGGGTTGGAACTGAATTACTCTGGAGCGGCCCACCCTGGGATTCCAGTGGATTCCTCCAGTTGTTGCAGAGTGTGCCTGGGATGGCAACATTTTAGCTGATTTATATGTACCCACTTGTCTTCGCCTTCCGCCAGACTACCTTTGGGGATGCGGATCTTATAGGCTACAGGGGAGATTTTGTATATAATTTCAAATGGTCCCTTCCACGTAGGCAAACATTTTCGCTGTTTGGCTTGGTTTCTTTGGAAATTGTATAGATAGACCCGGTCCCCAACCTCGTATACTTTCCTGGTGGTTTTCAGGTCGTAGTGGGTTTTCATGCTCTCAGCTGATCTTTCTAGATTCCGCTGAGCATAGGCAAAAGCATGTTGGAGGTGTTTCCTTAAATTCTCCACATACTCATGAGTTGTGGAGGCATTTATCAACGTTTGCTCTTGGGTTCTGTAGAGCAAATGCTAGGGAAGCACCATCTTGCGTCCAGTCATCAACTCAAATGGTGACATTTTAGTTGCAGATGAAGGGGTAGATCTGATGGCCATTAGGACCAGAGGTAGTCGGATATCCCAACTTGGCCCAGAATCTGCCACAAACTTTTTTAATATGCTCACAATGGTTTGGTTGTATCTCTCCACTGCTCCAGAAGAAGCTGGCCTGTAAGCAATATGTAGCTTCCTTTTGACCCCCAGTATCTCCCACATCTTTGTCATTACTTCAATGGTGAAGTGGCTACCCCTGTCTGACTCAATCCTTTGAGGTAGACCAAAACGGGAAAAGATGTGGTTAATCATCAGGGCAGCTGCTGTTTCTGCCTTGCAGTTTGGGGCCGGGAGAAATTCCACCCACTTGGTAAACAAGCATGTAACAGTCAACATGTACTTGTTTCCTCTAGACGAGCGAATTACAGGGCCTACAAAGTCGATTTGCAAATCTGACCATGGCAGTGTCATACCCCTCTTTTGGAGAGGTGCACGGTGCGTGAGGGATGATGGCTGAAATTGTGCATACACAAGACACCCCTTCACATATTGGTCGAGGTCCTGCCCCAAATGTGGCCAGTATGCAACCTCTCTTAAGATTTCAAGTGTTGTATGAAACCCCCTATGACCGGCGGTGGCCGCATCATGGGCGTGACTTAACATCAGGCTTCGGAATGAGGTAGAAACCACCCACTGATCATGGCCAGTTTGGGATTTCTGTAACCAACAAACCGTCTTGGATTCGGAACCTTTTTGGACATTTCATCAACACTCTTAGGTCCTCTTTCCCAATGTAATCGGTATCCATCAGGGGAAAGTTCTCAGGGTCCTGAATGTGTTGGTAAAACTTACCAATTATTGGATCCCCCTTCTGAGCTGTAATCAAATCAGCATCAGGGGTCTCCTTACTCCATTGTGCAGTTGAAAGATCATTGTGAGCATTTGTCTTGGACCTAGTGATAGCAGTGATCTGGATTTCCCCCATCAGGGACTCTATTTCTATTAGATCTCCTTGGATGGCGCCGGTTTTGGCCAGCTGATCAGCTAAGTCATTTCCAGTTTTGTCTGGTCCCTCTACTTTGGAATGACCCTTGATCTTTTTCCAGTAGATGGTCATCCCATTCGATGTGACCAGATCATCAATATTTTGGATTAGCTTCCCATGTTTCAGGGGTTTGTTATTAGCACATAACATGCCTCTGGTTTTCCAATTTACCAGGTGGAGTTGATGTTGGGCAGCAGTGAGGATGGCCTGATGCACAGCCATCAATTCTGCCACCTGACTACTTCGGGGACCAATTTTGTATCCAGCGGAGGGTTCTGGAAACTCCTTCACCCATGCATTCCCTACGCCGGCCACCAGTTCTTTCTCCCCGTTGTTGTCAACATGGTAAGAGCATCCATCCACATAGACAGTGGGCATTCCCTCACACTTGTCTTCTTCAAAGACTTTGTGTGGGGAATTAAGGTATGCCTCCATGTTGTCCTTGATTTTTAGACTTTCGCCCTCGAGACAGTTTTCTCTGGCACAATCATGCAAGTCAGCCAGACCTTGCGCGAGGGGACTCTTCTTGTTTTGGCCATATCTGACCTCCACAGGAAAGCCTTGCATTGACAGAATCCAGGAAGTAATTCGGGAATTACTCACATTTCCGGCCCAGATTCTGTCACTTTGGAGATATTGCAGAGGCTGGTGTGGAGTCTCCACTATGATGTGTTCCCCCTGGATAAACGGGCGGTAATTCTTCAATGCCCACACCGTTGCCAGGAGTGCCTTCTCACAATCGTTGAATTTTTCCTCCACAGAGGATAAAGTTTTGCTTGCATAGGAGATTACTTTATTGACCTTGTCATGCTTTTGGTATAATACTGCCGTCAAGCACGTATTAGAGAACCCTGTCTCCAGGAAGAACTCCTTCTTTCTGACAGGGTAAGCTAGGCAAGGCGCTTGTGAGAGGCTTCTCTTGAGTTGTCTTACTGCCTCTGATTGGACCCCATTCCCACTTGACCCTCCCCCTTCAAGAGATGAATCAGGGGTCTAGTGATCTCTGCGTAGCCTTCAATGAACTTTCTGCTGTAATTAGTCTGTCCAAGGAGGCTCCTTAGTTCCCGCAGAGTTGTGGGATCCTTCAGTTTCTGAAGTGCTTCCACTTTCTTTTCTTGGGGACAGAGACCCTGAGGAGTAATCTCATGCCCCAAGAAATTAACACGGGTTCTACACCACTGTGCTTTCTGAAAGGAAAGTTTTGCTCCGGCGGCCCTCATCTGTGTCAGAACATAACGGATCTCTGCTATGTTGTCTTCCACAGATGAACTTTTGATGAGGACATCATCTACATAAGCCAGGTTACCCCTCGCACCCAGGTCGGGCATGGCCTTATGTAGGAAAATGTTGAATTCATTGCCGGAGTTGAGGTATCCGAAGGGAGTCCAGGTCCATGTGTACTGATGGCCCCCAAAGGTAAAAGCCATTTTTTATTGGTCCGCCCTACTGACAGGCACGGTCCAGTATCCATTGGTCAGGTCTATTGCTGTGAATACCTGTGACCCCTGGATCTGGGCCAGCCCTTGGTCAATGTAGGGCAGAGGCCATCGGGAAGTATGGACCTGTTTGTTGAGCTCCCTAAGGTCGGCGCAGAGTCTCCACTGGCCGTTTGGCTTCAATATTCCCCGCACCGGATTATTGAAGGTGCTGTGTACTGGACGGATTATTCCCCGGGAATCAAGGTTCTTAATTATTTCAGTAAGGGACTCCATGGATGCGAGAGGCAAAGGATATTGCTTCACAAACACTGGAGTCATGCCATGGTCCGTGGGAATTGTTGTTGTGTGGATGTCGGTGCGACCACAGTCATATGAGTCTACCGCAAAGAGATCTTGGAAATCCAAGAAAACTTGTTTCAACTTTTGCTTCTGTTCCAGAGTCACACAGGCATCAGCTAGGTTGACTCTCTCTTCCACCATCTGCCTGAAGCCTGGAAAGACTTCTGGTTTTGCTATCTCAGCGGCCTCCTCCAGCTGGGTGGAGAAGTCCCTGGTCAGAGTGCTGATTTGGACCGGATGCTTCAGGTGGGAAAGGCAGCCCTCATGGACCTGGAAAATCACATCATCCCTCCTGAAGTCACAAGACACATCTTCCTTACCATAAGGGCAAGAAGTGTACACCAGTAAGTTCCCCCCATGCCGGGTGAAAATCCTGTTTGGTGTTGTATTGTCATCACTGTCACTGTCAAAACAGTCCTTGGGGATTGGTCCTAATAGTTCATTTCCTAAATCAATGGAGAAATGTCGGTCATCAACCGCCATTCCAATGATGGTGCCTGCGGCTAGAGTAATACTCTGTAAGCCGCTGTTATCCACCTCTATTGGAATGGTGTCATGTTCTATGTTGACTTATGGTGTTGGGTTTACCCCTAACCCTTGTTGTTGGAGAGAAGCATTTAGATGAATATAAGCATCAGGGTTTTTCAATTCTTGTCCTCTTTTAACATTCACTTCCAGGGAGAATTGTCGGGTCCTTTCCGGGATGGTGACTTCCTCTTTAATCTGAATTTCAACTGCATAAGGTAGCAATTGAGCTGACCTAAATGCTTTTTCTGGATCATCAAAGCCCATGGGATTATCCGCTAATCGGGACCAAGCTTTGAAGTTTATTAGGTCCAAACTAATGGCAAAGCGATTGAGAATGTCACTGCCTAAGTAAAAGGCGGCAGTGACGTCTCGCACGACTTAACAATTATGGACTATGCTCTTGTTGCCAATGGAGATTTTGAGCGTACACCTGCTTGGCAGGAGATGTTTGGAATTAGGTGCTTCCAGGTCCATTTCCCATTTGTCTATCAGTTTGAATGTGGGAATGGCTGGATCTTTTGGGAGTTGGCGGAACATGGCTTCGCTGATGAAGCTCTTACCGTTGTTCACACACACACGATCGAGAACAGAGTCCTTCCCATCATTTAACTGAACAGGGATGAACAACTGCTCTCCAATTTGCTGAATATCAGCCAGGCTCTGAGCTGAGTTCACATCTTTCTGGACTATAGGAGTGGGAGTGTCTGATTGTGGATTTGTAAAGAATTTCAGAGTGTTTCCTTCCAGTGTGGAATACCACCTTAAACTGGAAGGAAGGTTGATTTTCAGAAATAGAGAGGACCCCCCATCACCAGTCTGTTGTCCTACTGCTATTACTGTCACGTCTGGAATTTGGTTGTTCTAGAAGTGAAATTCTACTTGGTCAGATTTGTGTTCAACCATGTATCAGGTGCCATTTAAACTAACATGGTTGACACTCTGTTTTAATTTTATTGGTCGGCTAGTCTGGGTCCAGAGGACCTTGTTTACGCAATCTATTAGGGGTGACAACCTTCTCAGGAGGTCATTCCCTAGTAAACAAGGGGTGCCCTCTGGAGTCACTACTATGACCGAGTGTTTCACCTTGTGTCGCCCAATTTTGATGTCCGAATCTGCAGTCCCCTCGACAGGAATTTCCTTCCCGTCAAAGTTCTGCAGTTGTCCAGGAAGAGAGGTGAGAGGAATACGGTAATTCTCCCCCCTTCCTGCATTTACTTCATCAAAGACCCTATAGGACAGAAGGGTAGCTTGGGATCCAGTGTCCACCAGTGCCAAAATTGTACCCTGCCCCTGTACTTGTACCGGGGCATAGTATCTTCCCTCCTTCTCCTCAAGGGGGCAAAGATAATGCACATTTTTGGACAACTGGTGGGCTAATTTTCTGGTTTTGGACATTCCTAGCGAAGAGATTTGGGCAGAATTCTGTGGAGAGCCTGGGGAATCTGAAAGAAAAAGTTGGCAACTGGAAATGGTTTCGGGTTCTGGGCAGCCTCTCTGCTTTTTGGAGGCAGTCATCAGGATGGGTTTGAGCCATGGGATTTTGGTATTGTTGGTTCTGGGATAGAATGATGGGCGGCGACAGCTCAATCCCCACATCTACCCAGTCTGTTGATTCGGTTTTAGGTTCCCCTGGTTCCGGTTCTGGGCCGCCCCTGCCTTTTGGGAGGCAGTCACCAGGATGGGTTTGAACCAGGGGTTTTTGGTTTTGTTGGTTCATGGGATAGGATGATGGGCGGCGACAGCTCAATCCCCACATCTACCCAGTCTGGATTGGAATCTCTTGGGACCCATTTTTCCTTGGCAGGAGTTCCCCCATCTCTGAAGGAGAAGATCCTTTCCCCAGGATCCTCTGAGGATCCCTCTCCCTCAAATTGGAAGACCTGTACCTCCTCCACAAAGTGGGTCTGTTTGGGTCATTTGTTTCTCCTACCTCCTCTCTGCTCCTTGGGTGGCAAACTTTCAGGGGCAGGAGATTTTGTTTCCGGTTCCTGGTTTTCCAGGAGCTGTTTAAAAGTTGGGAAGGAAGCTTCCTCCAAGGCTTTACACCCCTCTTCCCCTTGTGCCTCCTCCCTTGGAACCGGTGGGTTATCGGGCTGCTGCCCCCATCATTGTTCTGGAGCACCAGGCCCAGAGTTTGGGGCATTCTGCGTTGGCCTGCCCATCTGAGGGATCTGTTGCGCCCTCAGCATGTGACCCAGATCCCGTGCCATGTTTTGGACCTGACGCTCAATTTGTGAAACCCGCTCAGGCTGATACGGGGTTCTGTTTTCCCCCTTGGGCTGATCCCGGGAAGGGTAGCTATCCCTTCTCTGGTAATACCCCGGGTTGGGAAGATTTGGGTACCTCTCCACCCTTGGCCTCCCCTCTCCCGGATTAGGTTGTCTGGGCTCAGGGAATTGGGGAAGGAAGGATGGATGATTTTGGGGCTGGAAGTTGGGTGGATACCTGGGGAAAAAATTCTGCCCAGGGTTTGGTGAATTTCTGCCCTCCTGGGGGAAGTTAGGAGGGAAGTTCCCTGGGTCAGGTGCTTGGCTGGATCCCCCCCCTTGGGCTGGAGGAGTCCACACATAACCCAGGATGGGTCGGTTTCCCTTGTAGCGGGGACTTACATAATCAGGGGAGCGGAGGACCCCATTTGTGGGACTACCTCCTCGACTCCCTGTCTGTGACTGGCCCGAGGGCCTTCTGGGCTGTGAATTATTTGGTGCAGCCAGGTTTTTAGGCCCCCCCATCTCCAAATCTAAAACGGGGGCAACCTTTACCTCCGCCACCTTGGCAGCAGCAGGGGTGCTGTTGGTTTTTGGGTTTTTCTGCGCATTACTTTTATTTTCTATGGGCTTCTGCACCTTATAGATCCGGGTAGCCTGTTCAATGACCGAGTCTAGTGACCTCTTCTCGTGAAAATCTCTCACTAGCTGGGTCATGATGTATTTGGGCAAGTCATGGAAAAAAGTATTGACAAATTCTCTGCTGTCCGTGCGCACCCTTTTGGTGGTCTGCGCAAAGGCACGCTTCAATTCTTGCACAAATTCTTGTGGGGCCTGATCCTCCCCACATTGCAAATTGTAGGCTGCCTTGCGAGCCTCTTGAGGATTTCCATGAACAGAAAAATGTTTCAAGATGGCCGCCCTATATGCGGACCATCTTGAATGGTTTTGGTCCTCCAGCCCTGCAAAGAAACTGGAGTATTCTTGGGAGAATGTCCATTTGACGTACTGGATGCAGCTACTGCTGTCCTTCAAAAGGAAACTCTCCATCATTTGCTCATAGAGCTCCAAGTGTTCCCAAACAGAATACTTGGCGTTCTTATGATAAGGCGTGATGACACTCCTTATTGACTTTATTTGTTTCAAGGGGTCCTTAAGCAAGGCCCTTTTTGCCTTATTGGCCTTTTTGGTTCGGGTCACGCTGGTCCATTCATCCTCTGACTCCGAAGCACTGCTCCCAGAGGTGCCCGTCTGATCTTCCAGGTTTTCCCGGATTCTGCAAGCCTGGGAATGGCTGGCAGAATGTGGGGACCTGGTCTCCTGTGTCCTGTAACGCTCAGAGGAGTCTTCAGATGTCTCCTTGCTGCCATGATTTGATGGGTACCCTCCCACTGACCTAACTGGGCAGAGGTTTTCAGGATGCCCTTAATGGCCCTACTCTCCTGGGGTTCCCCACTAAATTGCACTGTGCTTGCGTGCCCATACCCGGATGCCCGCCCCTTCATTCCTGGGTGGTACTGGCCTATGAGCCCCATACTTTTGGCTGGATAGTAATCTGCCATCCCTGTGGCCCTGTGCTCATGTGCGTCAGGGGACATGGGGGTGGCAGAGTCCAGGGACTGAGAGAGATGAAGGCCTCCGGTACTAGGGCTCCTGAAGTTATGCTCAGGCATTTCCCTTTCCCAGCGAACTTCATCTCTGTCAGCCCCTGCTCCCTGTTGCAATGCAAGAGCCTGCGCCTTCAGTTCCTCAGTTAAGACCTTACTAGACTCTATCAGTCTCTCCTGCATCGCTACCTGCTGCTGGAGCCTATCATTGTGCTGGCAGAGAGCCTCATTCTCTCTCTGTGCCTCCTGATTGGTCCTGGAGTACTGGGCCAGCCTTTGCTGCAGGAGGGTTACCTCCTGAGTCCCATCCCTACTGGCCTTCTCCTTTCTTGCCAGAGCCTCTTCCACCCTCCTGGTGTGCTCTAACAAGTTCTGATGCTCTTTTTGGAGGTCACCCAGCCCCTGGAGGGCCACGTGATTTTCTGCAGTTTTTCTTTTTAAATGGCAGACTTCCTGGCCTAAGGTGTCCCTTTCCTGACTAAGAGTCCGCATATGTGCCACCAGGTCGTCCCTTTCCTTTGGAAGGCACCAGCTTTCTGGCGCTCCTGATCAAACTCTGCCTGGGTATCCAGGTCTTTCAGAATCAATTTATTGCTTTCCTCTTTCTCTCTGTCTAATCGAATTTGCAGGGTGGCTACCTGCTCTGTGCATGCCCTGTTGAAGTCCAGTTGTTGCTCCGGCTTTTTCTGGCTCTGCAGTAGGGAGTCCAAACCTTCTTGGTACTCCTTCTGCAAGGCCAGAAATCTGGTATCCTGGTCAGCCTTTTCCTGTTGCAGCATATCCATATCCTCCTTTATTTTAGTGATGTACTGTCTGCTGTCATTTTCTGACTCCTGGCTCCTGAGCAGCCTCTGCTCAGAAGAGTCCAGATCAGATTGGGCCTTCTCTAACGCAATCTGTCGCCTATTTGCCAGATCTTGGCATTCAGCACATTTATACTGCATGGCTCCCATATAGAGATACACATATGCCGCTATCCTAACAATCTTATTGTGTTCATCTTTGGCTTTAGGGGCCATATATAATTCACTCAGGGACACATGTAATGGACCCTGATCTCTCCATATATCTGACCCTGTTTCAGTGACCTGTTGCGCGATTGCCTGCAACCAGACCGTTTGGTCCTGATGAGTCCACTCACCTCTCACAAATAGCTAATGTAAGAAGTGCTCTCTGGCTATTTTGATGTCTACCAGTGTCGTCATTCTGGAGATTTGAGTTCCTTCCTGACTTACCGAAGTTTGTATTTTATTTTGCAAAACAGACCTTCTCCTTAGAGTGTTCCTTTAAGGAGTGCTTTACAGCGTACCACAGCGTGGTGATCCGACCGGATGTATGTATCCCGTCAGTTAGCACACTGTATTAAGCTGCACAAGTGGTAAATCTAACCCAGAATTTCCCGGCACGAGCCCCCACTCTGTAAGTGACTCCGATCAAGCAATCCCACTAAATCAGTGCCTTGTCTGGGATGCCCAAGGGGAGCCCTTATTTATGTATTTTTATGGCAAGTTATAATCTGGATGATGAACCCTTGTATAACACCCCTCTCTTAGAATCCCTCTTGACCCCACTGAGCCAAGAAGTAGGCTTGTTTTGCAAATTTAAAAGGTTTATTTGAAAAATTAAACAATACATATATATATATCACACTTCTATAATTAAATTGATAATGGATAGTACACTTGTGAATATGAGCAGTAATCAGCATGAGGTAATCCTACAGTAGCACAGTTCTTGGTTACTTATGAATAGGAACAGAAGAATAAGGTGAGAAAGAATGCCTTTATGGCTCAAGGAAACGCAATGATGAATGAAAGGCAGTACAGAAAATAGCTGGATATGGCTTCAACAAAAGACAATGTAATCACTTTTCCTTGACAATTCACTCCGCACACAGTTCTCAGGAATACAATCAAATACAATACGAAATTCAGTTCCCCCCCAGCAAGCTTAGAGGAAAACAGGTAGAAATTTGAAACACAGGCCCAAAATGCTTTGAATGTGATGACAATGAAGTGAGAAATGTGCTAAAAATGCTTTTAATTCCCTCTAGAGGTTCAGGGTGGGTGATATCTAGTTTATATTAGTTCAGGCTCACTTTAGCAATGCTCTATGAGTAACTAGCAGGTTAAAACGAATTCTAGCAAAGGAAAGCAAGGAGCTGCTGATTTTTACACGTGGCTGAAATTGTGCAAAATGTCAAATCGCGGGAAATTTAATCGCGTGTGTCGAGTGTGATTGCAGAGGCACTATAAGGAGAAGGTTCTAGGCTCGTTGGAAAGCTTCGAATCTTAGCTTTAAGATGACAGTTACAACTCGCTCCTAGCACAAACGGTTCCGGAGATACGGCCGATTTTGTGAAGGTCGTTTTTTGGATTTGAAATGTAAAAGTTCAAAATGACAGGTGACAGTTTTCAGCTTTAAAAAGGACAGAATGACACACACGATTCCTATGAGGTAGTTCTAAATAGATTAAAATAGTTTTAATTAGATTATTTTACACTAAGAGATTAGTCTGGCACAGTCCTAGAGTACTCACACTATCTTTTGGACAGGAATGACTTTGTCACCGATCGAGTCAGGATTGGCTGGACTTCTGCCAGCGGTCCTTCAAAGCGGTCTGGTCTCTAATTCTGCTCTCAGTACTGCACAGTTCGGGTCTCTCTGGATCTCTGGTCTCTCTGGATCTCTGGTCTCTCTGGATCTCTGGTCTCTGGAGGTTGATGGATTTGAAGTCTGGAGTCTCCCGGCAAAGCGTCCCGCAAGAAAGTGGAAAGTGAATGTCCCCACCTGTCCTGCACTGTCTGCTTTTATGTGTTGAGAAATGGGTGTGTGTGTGGCATAACTGAGCATGCCCCTCTCTACTTGTCATTGGCCCAAATCTCCATCTCCCATGATTGGGGGAAGGAAATGGATTGTCATCCTGATGAGGTCTGTTTATGGGTCAGAGGATCCTCCCCATGTCAATTTGCCCACAAATCTATATTTGATTCAAATACATATTTCCCAGATACACAAGTGGTTGACATTACATGTACATATTACAGATGAATTAAGACAGGTCTCTCTGTTCAAGCCCCATGTTCCTGCGAGCTGGGATTCAGAAATGACAACATTTTGCACTTTTTGGTCGGTTTACCAAAAATTACACAAATGTGCGCAAGGAGTATTATATATATATTAATTGATGAAGTCTCAGATCTTTAACATGCAGACATTTTGAGTAAGACCCTATTTTCTGCTAGCAACCCCCCAGAATACACCACAGGGTCCTAACACCTCTTAAAACGTGCACAGAAAAATCACAAGAATAATGATATTACCTATATCATTTTGACCAGTCCGCACTATGAGTTATCTATCTTTTTAAAATTATGCCCTGGTCAAAAAGGGGTGTGGCTTCCCACATCACATGGTGGAATAACTGGTTTATCCACTTCCCCCAAGCTTAGTTTGCTCTCACAGGCACTGCCCCTCCCAGTTTCTCCCAAGAGGAAGCCACTTTACGGCCCCCCCCAATATAACATTTGCCTGAGTCCAGGACAGGGCTTTGTTCAACTTCCTGCAGTCCCCAGGTGCTCCTCCCCTAACCCAATCAGAGAGGTGTCATCTCCATTTGGCAGCGGCAGCAGGATGCAGCTAGGCCTGGGAAGAGTGGCTGAGCAGGTTTCTCCTGTCGGGGGTAGTTTTCAGGCAGAATTCAATTTCTTTAAGCCAAGCTTCAGCTAAATGTCCTGTCCCCAGTTTAAATCAAACTTACAGGTTTTACGCATGCAGCTAGAATGCTGATTCTAAGTTCAAAACCATGACTTTTAACAGTTGCAAACTATGTGACACTTAAAAGTAGGTCACTCATTTAATTTAAACATTTCGATTTTAGTGGTTTTAAATCCAATTTCAATTAAGCTTCTGACATCCACAGCTCAGCCACTTTTGTTATAAACATTGTTTTGGGCTCTTCATCTTCCCAGATTTTGTATGCACACAACACTTCATTCTGCCAGATGTCTGCTGGTATTCAGTAAGATTGATGAATATCCTGCAATGTTCGAAATAGGCACTTTGAGCTTGCATTCAGGAAAACAAAGGTGATTTTAAGGCGCTTTTGGTCTAACAACACTGTTATTTTTCCTTTGACACCACCTTTCACCCCTGGAGCTTCCGGTCCATCATGATGGCACTGGTGGGTGGCAGGTTAGACAACCATTTTGGTGTGCGCACAACTGCGTGGTTTTCCTGGTTCTGGGATGGAATGATGGGCAGCGACAGCTCATCCCCACATCCACCCAGTCTATTGATTTAGTTTTGTTCTGGGATAGAATGATGGGCGGCGACAGCTCATCCCCACATCTACCCCGTCTAATAATTCAACATGGGTCAAAACCCTTGACAGCGCCATACCACTGACCCAGTCCACCCCTCCTTGCATTTAGCATGTGAACTCTCAATCCCTGGGCCCCATGCAATCCCTGGGACTTGCGCTCCTGACCTCCCCTTTGGCTTGTCTATCCCCTGTAGCCCTCCCCCCACCCTTTTTTTCACTTACACTCTCTCCTCTTTACCCTGTACTTCCCTTCACACCCTAGCATGCACATTTTGCCCCATCGGCGCTCTTCCCCCCTAATTCACACTTCTTGTTACTGCACTTGCATGATCCTGATGTTTCAAGGCCCAGTAGGACCGTTATTGTTTCTTTCTACCTTGCCCCCCTCCCATGTTTTTATCTTGTGGCTCCTTGAAACCCCATTTGTTGTATAGGCACCTTACACATATCCAATATTTAAATTAATAAATGCAGTATCTGACCTTCACACACATGACCATGACATTTATTTCTCTGGTACTATCAAGACTTTGTTATGGCAACAACTTATACCTTGCACTATCAGATATCTTCTAAGCTGAAATAAAATGTGGGATCCAATGGATACTTAGCATGAGATGACGATAATATCACCCCAGAACTCACTGCACTGGCCCCGAGTAAAACAAAAGGGATACAATTCACAACCCTATGCATTTCACTGCTCTTACTATGGCGAGGGCCAATAACCCATCGAAGGAATTTCATCCAATGCGTACCTTTGAGAGCACTAAGACCTAGCAGCAGCGCTCTACTAAAGGTTACAACATGAAGGCAAAAATTGCATGGATGCTCCACTTTCTCCTTCTAAGCATCCACATTATGGAATTCCTTACCCAAAAATGTCCATAGAGAGGGAGATCACCTAACATTCAAAAAGCTGCAAAAACCCGTCTCTTCAACAAAGTTCCCGACAAAATTGCAGCCCCATGATATATAGGCATATTCACATTAACAAATTCCAGATGAATGCACTGTCACAACAATGGAAATGTCCGGGATCCTGTGTTCATCCCACTGACCAACCTACCAAAATGAACCCTACAATGGTTCAACTATGCACAACAAAAAATGAGAGCACAGTAACTACCACTGAAACATCTAATAAACTGCCTGCCCACTTCACCAGCAGGTTCATACTTCTTCAGATACTACTCTACTTTTATGTTTAAGCTGACCTTTCCCGTCCTAGTGCCCGTAATGTCGTATTTCAACCCCCAACGAACAAACCACCTTCTACAACCTCACTCTTCCATCTTACTCCATACACTAACTTCCCCTACTGATAGCAACTACAAGCCTATTCAAGAACGTAGTAATTCTAACAAGCTGTGACTTTTGCTTCTTTCTTCCACCGTATCACACTGCACAGCATTTGTGGCTAACATCTCCTAAAAATACTCTTTACGGTATCCAATCCTTGGGATTTCACCTAGGGATAAAAAAAACTCACAAACAATGATGGCAATCCCTCAGAAGGATACCGCTACACAGGAACCAGGAACTTCTGACCTCCAACCATCAACACCGAAGTGTGTGCATCTGTCTCTCACACAGTTTCACTAACACACAAATAGTAGACATGCACTATACAAGGCAACTCTGTTATTATTGTTAGTGTTATTATTATTATTGTTTTGAAAATGGCTGCTGATATTCTGCCTACAGTTTGTGGTTTTTACAAATAATATTGTTATGACCTATCACTGTTTGGTGCCTTTCCTGAAAGATTATTATTTCTCTGTTGTCGCCATATATTTAGAGCAGAATGCCCTATACTGTGAGGAGTGTGGCTACCAGCTGCACATACAAATGAAAGAACTATAGCTAAAATGCTTGTTGTCAACAGTTCTGAATGAATAATGCAATCTTTTTTTGGTCTTACCTTCCACTGCTGATGTGTGGCAGAGTGAATATAGGAGTATGGTATGATTCATTATATGATTGGAGTCAGAAGGCGATTAGCACGCCTTGGTAGTAACCTGGTGCTTGCACTAGTGGTTGTTTTATGTAATTGTAGAGCATCTGTTTCCCTTGTCAGTCTGTATCCACATTGGTTGAAATAGAAAAGTTCTTGAATTTGCTCCTTAATATCAGGGAAACCAGTGGTGTTGTTCCAGAGTCCCTTTCAGGGTGTCTCATTTTTACAATTATAGACAGTCTAATTATGTTGTTTTTCTTGATTGTTAGTAGTGTATTTGGTGTGACATATGTAGAATCATTAATAATGTTATTATGGTATTTATTGAGAATGGACCAAGTTTCAAGAAGCAGTGCAGCGCTTTGCAGAGGTATACAACAAAACAGATACACAACAGAGCACTTTACAGAGGTATAAAACAGTACACATGCAAACAGAGGTCTTTTCAGAGATAACCACAGAACAGATGCACAGCTGGGGTAGGATACAGAGGGGCAGAGGCATGGTGTACAGCTGTACAGGGTGGCAGAGTGGGGCATATGGTGTCTAGCAATTCATATGGCATTAGGGTAGATCTTATGGCCTAAGTGTTAAGTAGGAAAGGCTCCTAGAAGAGCTGGGTCTTGAGTTCTTTTCTGAATTGTAGGAGCATGGCAGTGGGTCTGATGCTGACAAGCAGGAGGCTCCATAATCTTGGGGCATAGGCAAAGAAGGAATTGTTTTCTGGACCTTTCCTTTTTGTAGTAGTGGATTTCATGTCTGCACATGTCCTGGCTTCCGGTGGTGTACTGTACAATAGAGATGCTGAGATTCTCTGTAATGTAGCTGAGTGACTTGAGGACGACTGCCTTATAGATGTTGCAGCAAGATTTGAAGAAGATTTTTGTGTGGAGTGGGAGCTAGTGAATGTCAATGAAGGGTTTGGTGATGTGGTTGTATCTGCACAGACCCTTGATAAGGCATGCAGCCACGTGTAAGCCTCTTCTCAGGAACACAAGGGAAGAGACCTGGAGGCCTTTGAGGAGAGCCTCCAGTCCTGGTGGCACAGAATCAGTGCTTGAACACTGGATCTAAAACTTTTCGGAAGGAGGAAGGGCTTGACTTTCCACAGGAGGGAGAGCAGATACCAAGCTGTCCGAGTTTTCTTAGCTATGTGTGTCTTGAAGGAGAGGTGTTTGGAGATGTAGAACCTGAAGGACTCAGTGCAGGAGGTGAGTTTGGGTGTGAAGCCCTCAGAGTTCATGGTTTGTAGCCAGTTCTGTATGTCTGGGTGTTTGGTGTTATCGGTGAGGATCAGCGAGATGCAGTTTTTGAGCCTGTGGATATTCATGATGGAGTTGATCATGAGGTAAAGCTCTGTGTCATTGGCATATTGGTGGATCTGGATGTTGTGTGTGGCTAACAGGGCTCACAGCAGCTCCATGTATAAATTGAAGATCACCCGGGAGAGGATGGAACTCTGCAGGACTCCACAAATGATGGGTAGCATTGGAGATCTAGAGGAGTTCATCTGATCAATAGGCCAGCAGTTGGTGAGGTAGGACTTGAACAAGTGTAGGACAAGGTCGCTGATCCCTATGCACCAATTCAGGTTGTCCTTTTGCACCTGGTGGTCTACTCTGTTGAAAGCGGATGAGAGGTCGAGTAAGACCAGGAGGCAGGCATGACCTCTGTCAAGAATGTTGAGGGTATCGTCAACCACCTGTATGGTTGCCGTCTCCATGCTGCATCTTGGGTCTGAATCCAGACTGGTAGGTTTGGAGGAGATTGTTGAGTTGATGTGTTACAGCAGTTGCGCAGCTACGGCTTTCTTAATGATCTTACCTAGGATGGGCCAACATGTCCTATGTTGTCAGGATCCAGAGTGGGGTTCTTTAGTAAAGGGAGGATTTGTCCCATCTTTAGAGTCAATGGGAAGGTGCCTTGAGTTTCAGAGGTGTTGATGATCTTCAGGTAGGGAAGGAGAGCTTCTGTGGGGAGGGTTTTGAGGCTGGATACTGTGAGGATTTTGTTTATATGTGATGTGGCTGTAGAGAGTGTCTTGAATGTGTCCAGGATTTGGAGATTTTGCAAGGAGGGACGTGAGGTGGGTCTGTACATGCAGACTTAGTGTCTATGTGTTTGTGAATCTTGCTGATTTTGTCGATGAAGGAGTTATTGATGGCAGTGGATTTTTCAATGAAGTGTGGTATGGCAGGGTTGGGAAGCAGGTTGATGCAGTGTATGGCCTCTTTGAAGAGGGCTCTTCTTTTATTGTCAGCTTCTGCTATGGTGTTCTGATACTTGGATGCCTAGACTGTGTTAATTAGTTGTCAGCGGGTTGCTCAGAGTTCTGTGAGGAGTGCCAGGTCAGATGCAGTCCTGGAGCAGCACCAGGTTTTATCTTGTTTCCTGATGACCCTTTTGCTGAGGTTGAGTTCTTGCATAAATCAGAGTGAGTGCAGATCATTTCAGATTGCAGTTGTGTTGTTTGAGAGGCAGGTTTCAGTTGATGGAGGCTGAGAGAGTGGCGTTGAGTGCTTCCAGTAGAGAGTCTGATGGGTTTCTGCTGGGACTGCTTGACTGGGGTGATGGGCAGGATGTTGAATGGTACGGCCAGGTGGTTAGACCAGTCAAACGGGAGAGGAGAGCTGTAGTGGAGGGAAGGAAGTGCAGTGATGATTAGTTCAAAGATGTTATCTTTCTCGTGCGTTGGATCTTTCATGTGCTGTGTTAGGCTGAGTATGTTGAGAAGGCAGAGGAGAGCTTCCTTCGCCTGTTTGTTAGACTTGTTGCCTGGGAGGTTGAAGTCACCTAGGAAGATTTTGCTGGCATGCGTGAGGGACATGGTGGTAACCAGGTCGGTGAAGTATCAGATGAAGTTGGTGTTGGGCTTGGGTGGTCTGTAGATGAGATGAATAGTGACTCGGTCTGTCAGGGAGAGTGGGAAGTGGCAGGATTGTACTTTGAAGTGTGGTGGAGGGCCATGAGATCATGTGGATGACTGTGAGGCCTCCACCTTTCTTGTTCGGCCTGTCTCTGTGTTGGATACTCTAGCAGGTTGGAGACAAGGACATCAAGAATGTGGGTGGAGGTGGGTGTCAGACAGGTCTCAGTGATTAAGATGGTGTTAAGGTCATGTGTAGTGATGATGTTGGCGATGTCTGCTGCATGGGTGATAGCTAAGCAGACATTGGTGAGCATCAACTTCTGTGCAGTGGATGGTGTGTGGGTGCTGATGGATTTGAGGCAGATGTGGCTGAGGTTGCTGCATAGTGGAGTCCATGCCTTAAAGGAGGGCCGATGTCATTGACATTGGTGTTACATGGGGGTCGAGGGGATGGCCTGTGGGGACGGAGGGAGAAAACACACGTCGGCACATGCTTACCTGTGCCTGTTGTCTGAACAGGTGTTCAGGCTCTGGGAACTCTCAGTCCAGACTGGTCCATACAGGAATTGCCCTTTTCTTTGTCTGCCCTTCACTTTCATGCCCTCTGTGCTAACTGGCCATCGTTCAAGCTGTGCACTTTCTCTCTTTTCATTATTTCCACATCTTGCACCTCTCCAATGGAAAAAAAACATCTTTATGATGTAAAAAACACAAACAGCCACTCAATAGGCCTCATTACAACCCTGGCGGTAGCCGAGCCTGTAAAACAGCAAGCCCGTAATGACCCGGTAATTGCCCATTTCTGGGCGCCAGGAAAAATTCTTGGGCTCAATGGGAATGGGCAATGGGGAAGCCGGATGCACAGGCACCGTTATGAATGGTGCCTGTGCATCCAAATGCAGTGCTCATGTGTGCCTTTCATTCCGCCAGGTCAGACCTGGCGGAATGAAAGGCACCCGCAAGCACAACTCAGAGTTTGCCAGTCTGGATACAACGGTAACGGGAAGCTTACTGGTACCGTTGTATCCGGACCAGCAAACTTGTAATGAGGCCCAATGAAATACTCACTCAAGCTCCAAATCCTGCCTTCTCCTATACCTTAAATGATTGCACAGCATAGCCCATGATGATTTGTCCAAGCACAAAACCACCAGAAACCACCATTCACAAAGCAAGGGAAAATATTAGTCACGCATTATCCCACTCAGACGTGACCTCAGAACACCTGACAACACCTGACAAATTATGTCAAATTACAAGAAAATGATACATTTGTATTCTCTCCAGTTACAAATTAGGATATGAAAGCCATTTTGAACACCATGCGACCTACCTCATGCGGCAAAAATATTCTTCCCCCTAGGATCATTCTGGAACATTGAAAACTGTTCATCCTGTTTTTGACCCATATGGTTAACACCTCCTTTAGAGACAGTTATATTCCTGAAGCCATCAAAGTTGTGATGGTCACTCCCCTGCTAAAAAAACGATGCTTGGATCCCAAAGACCGAAGTAACCTTAGACCGATGACTAACTGCCACTTCCTGTTGACAATTCTTAATAAGTGTGCTACAGGGCAACTCCAACACTTTGTCGGGACTAATAACATCCTACACAAACAACAATCAGGTTTCAGGCAAGCTCATAGCACGGAAACAGCACTCGATGATCTGAAGACCGACATGCTGAAGATAAATGATGATGGGAAACCTGGAGTGCTGGTGTTACTTGACCTGTCGGCTGCGTTCGACTTATTGGACCATGACAAACAACTGCGATCCCTCGAACAGGCAAGACATTGCTCAAAGGTGGTGGTCGATTGGATCCACTCCTTTCTTGCTAATCGAATGTCTAAAATTCATTGGGGCGAAGTATTCTCATCACTGGCTCCCATTAGCTACGAAGTACCTTA
This sequence comes from Ambystoma mexicanum, assembly GCF_040938575.1. NCBI lineage: Eukaryota > Metazoa > Chordata > Amphibia > Caudata > Ambystomatidae > Ambystoma > Ambystoma mexicanum. Next base: position 480,889,369 of record NC_090926.1, read on the forward strand.
GGGTGCTAGCCTATCACCCGTGTTCTTTAACTAGTACCTGCGACCCTTATGTACCCAGCTGGAAGATACTGGCACTTTTTTTACTAACTACTCTGATGAAACTCAGCTGGTCGTAGAGCTGAGTGGCAACTATATTGAGGACTCAGTTAAAATCTCAGGGGCCTACAATACCATTGAGCCATAGATGACCACGAACTGGATGTGCCTAAATGTCAGTAAGACCAAGCTTTTCATCTTTGGCAACTGGCAGGCCCGAACCAAGTTGTGCGCCGACTTCATAACCTTTGAAATCAAGAAATTCCAGTTCTAGGCAAAGTAAAGACCTTGGCCATCACTTTGGAATCTTCCCTGAAAGCTGAAGCCCATGTAAATCAAATGCACAAGAACTGTCAGTACCATCTACATTTGCTTAGTCACACCAAGCCCCTTGTCACTGAAGAGAACTACGCTACCTTTGCCCAAGCTACCATACTTTTAAGGCTGGACTATGGCAATGCGTTATTAATAGGGGCAAACACCACTTGTGTGACAAAATGTCAGACAATTCAGAATTCAGAATAATGCTGTGCGCATCATACAAAACATAACCAAGAGGCGAGCACATCTCAGCCAGTAGAAGGGATCTACAATGGCTGAATGTGAAGGATCAGATCGCTTTTCAATCTAGCTCCCTGGTACACCATTCCCTTTATTGAACAGCTCCTCCCTATTTGAAATCATTGGTCTCGTTTTACGTCCCTGCGCTCGATAAATCAGGGTCAGAACAATAGTGTAACCCACAAATGGGCCAATGCTCTAGGTAGGTCTTTCCACTTTAAAGCTGCCAAGACCTGGAACACTCCCCCTACTGCATTAAGACTGGTACCTACAGTTCTGTTGGGCTCTGAAGACTGCCCTATTTAAGTAATCAATAGTACAGACCTGTCTTCTCCTCTTTCTGTGTCTTGTCTAACCTTCCTGTTTACTCTTTTTTGTGTCGGCGCCCTGATGCCTGCAGGCTGCCGCGCTGTATAAATATATAAATAAATAAATACATAAAATAAAATAAATCAGACCCCAAAGCTTGAGTAAAGGACTTACTGCATATGTGTCCATGTTCTATCTGCTACTCTAATACTCTATTCAATAATTGTTAGTCCTTTTGAAAGCCGCACAGCTACAAGACTGTCCAACTTAATATTTGACAGTAGACACTACGTGACTGCCTCTGTTCAAGACAAATCTCCTCTTCAATACATTTGGTGCAAAAAGCAAGGGCCTGATACACAGAATTGTTTCATAATGGTACAATCCAATTGGAAACTCTGTGAATCAGGGCCCAAGTGTTTAAATGGATCAGATTTCTATTTTTTTCATAATGGGAATATCTAAAAAGTGCTGCATTTGACGAACGTTTTGATTTAAATGGGCAAAAAAATCAGATGGTCATTGTAATCTTCTTTGTTTCCAGTTTGATACGTTTGAGAGTGACTCAGTGTACTCAAGCTACACAGCACGTTGTGTGGATATCAATGCTGGCTTTACTCAAGCTCATATAGATCTATTTGATCAAAACATTTGGTGATGTTTGCTGGAATCGGCCTCATTTATTGATGTATCTGGATTTGGATGTCATCTGTGAACATTTGGAAGTGCTCGAGATTTAATTCTGAAAATTTGCCAGTAGGCACATTTAGTAATCCTACAGTTGTGGGGAAAATGAACCGCCCTGTATCACACCTAGTTACAATAATGTGTAAACAATTTGATTGACCTAATTTATACTTTCTTATTTTGAGTGAGGACCTCGCTGAAAGTAGTTTTACGCATGATGTAGACCCATATTATACTAATCGACAGATGACAAATTGTGAGTATTTTTTTTACATAAATCAATCAATATAACATACTAGAAAAAAGGACCTCTACACCACAAAGGATCTGTAGACAGACATGATAACACTCTCATCAATTGTTGAAAAGCAATGATCCTGTTGGTCACTGTTCCGTGTCGCTTATCACTTGATGTACTTAGCACTCTGAAGTAAACTACACTGAGAATGGGCGTTTGTCGCTGGCTGATATACCCCAGAGAAGACATGGAGGGTAGGTTAGAGTTCTGCAGCATTTTGAGACATTCTGTGCGCTCTGCTCACCTATTGCATCGCCCTGGTGGGATGCAGAGCGTTGCCGAGCATATATCTCAGAAACGGCGTGTCTTAGGACCTTAAAACATACATTTCCATGGGGGACCTTTGAATTTTGTTCCTTGCGTTGAGACACTTAAAATTAGCTTTATCCGATCCTTCTACTACCACATTGATGTTTTGCTGAATTCAGGCAATGGTCTCATGTGTGAACAGGCTGAAATCCGGGGAAAGAGGTGGAATGGCCCAATGTCATGTAGCCACTAATGTCCACAGGGTCTGAACAGGTAACTATGGAAATATGATGCAGATTGGTGGAAATGTATAAGGAACAAACAAACAGATGTTGTGCTTTACATTTATATATTGTGATGGCAATTACTAAGAACTATGAGTAGTAGATTGCTGCAATCGTAGCATTTCTTTTTTCCACAGTTCCTTGTTTGGCATAGTTAAAGACATATCATGTGTTGCAGGGAAATGGGTTGAAACATTGTTAGCCTTTAAGGATATAACAACTGTGCGTCAGAAGTGCTCTTATTCCCACTCAAAAAGAATTGAAGGTTTTCAAAATACATGGATGAGCAAATTTGTCTTTATTTATTATAGTGTGTTAACTACAGGAAGAAAGAATATGGGTAGTAAGGTGTCTGGCAGCCCATTAAGGTAAAAAGAGATAGATTGATGATTAATAGAACATATATTGGACCACATTGTAGTAACATATGGCATATGTAAAGTCCAAACCGACATTTTAAACGTATTGCTTCACCAACTATGTTTTAATTACTTGTGAATCACCTGGCACTGCACAGAACACATTGTAGGAGAACACGGCACTTTAGGTCAGTGTTTGTCTCTGTTGACTTTATTGCTGTTGTGATTCTTGGCATGTGTGCCAAGTGAGAAGTTCAACGCAGTGTGGGATGGGTGGCAGCGGTATGGCAGAGCTGATGTCGGGCACAGGGATAGAGGATCAGAGCGGAACAGCACACATTGTGAGCAAGATTATAGTGGTTGGCAGTGAGTGGCTGGGGAGAGGCTGGGAAGGAGTGGATGTGGGAGGGGGCTCCTTAGAGGCAAACACTAGTGGAAGAGTAATCCATCAGAATCAGCTCCTGCTGCCTGAACAAAAGGCAGCATGCGCTAGCCATTCATTGTCAAATGTAACGATTTGGCCAAAGATGGCATATGATGAAAAGGCCATCATTCGGAAAATGGGGATGCAAGAAAAAACAGTTTCCAATGGTGACAACGACAACGAATCAGAATTGGACTGAACACATTATCAAATTCATAGTGTCAAACTAAACAAATCAAAAGAATCTCCGCTTTGGCACTATTGCTGATACATTAGAAAGCACGATAATGACACATGCTGTATTTGCCCACGGAGGACGACACTTCATGCCAAATTTTCTTGGCATCAGCATTCCCGTATAATCATCTTTCAAAGTAAGTGATTCAGATGTTGATGCACTTCCTGCTGCACATGCTAACGCGCCTGATGAGGTAGGAGGACTGTGTCGCGGAGGTGGTAGGAAGTGGAAGAGTTGGAGAAGGTCGACACTGAAGTAATGAGTCATCAAATTGCGGCCTTCGAGTCATGCATGCCGATGAGGACACAGCAGACCATCCAGCATATGATTAGTGATGTGGTGAGGCAGGTAATAATGACACTTTCTGGAAGCTGCGCTCTGACCTTAACAGAGGTTAGCCGCTGTAAGGCTGTTGGCATTGCTTCTGATGCATTGCACAACATATCTCCAAATTCATGCCATAATTCAGATTAAATACGTAAAGTACTCCCCTCATGACCCTTACAGGAAAGTTAGATATCACTTTACAAATACGAACATTATAAAAACGTACTTCGAAAAGGAACCTAGGATAAAGATTGGTGTATTAGGACTAGTTCTAATGACAATGGAGCAATTTCACACGTTATTCTTCTAGCCCCAAGTAAAAACGATGGTCTGGAAGGTTGCCAGAGCTGTGCCCATGGTTATGATTTATTCAAAACCTTCCAGCCATCATCTTTTCATTTTGCTAAAATCACCCCGAGTGGGACGGTATGCCCAGAGACTCAAGTTACTCCTCACTGATGACGCCCAACAAGGCTGAAACATGTCTGTAGATGCTTGTAGTCTCGTGCAGAAGGGATGTGACCTAGCAGTTTGGGCTGGACTGCCCCTTTTGGGGTAGGACTAAGCCTGATTTGTATATGGGTTTTTCCCTTCTGTAATGGCTTAGCAGGCTGAAAAACGATGGTCTGGAGGGTTGTCCAGAGCTGTGCCCATGGTTATGATTTATTCAAAACCTTCCAGCCATCACGTTTTCATTTCGCTAAAGTCACCCCGAGTGAGACGGGTATGCCCAGACCTGGGTCCCGAATCTGCCGGGCCTAGAGACCCATGCTACTCCTCACTGGTAAAGCCAAACAAGGCTGAAACATGTCTGGATATCCTTGTGGTCTCGTGCAGAAGGGATGTGACCTAGCAGTTTGTGCTGCACTGCCCCTTTTGGGGTAGGACTAAGCCTGATTTGAATATGGTTTTTTCCCCTTCTGTAATGGCTTGGCAGGCTGAAAAACGATGGTCTGGAGGGTTGTCCAGAGCTGTGCCCGTGGTTATGATTTATTCAAAACCTTCCAGCCGTCACTTTTTAATTTTGCTAAAGTCGCCATGAGTGGGGCGGTAGGCCCAGACGTGGGTCCCGAGTATGCCAGGCCTAGAGACCCAGGATACTCCTCACTGCTGATGCCCAACATGGCTGAAACTGTCTGGGGATCCTTGTGGTCTCTTGCAGAAGGGATGTGACCTAGCAGTTTGGGCTGGACTGCCCATTTTGGGGTAGGACTAAGCCTGATTTGCATATGGTTTTTCCCCTTCTATAATAGCTTGGCAGGCTAAAAACTATGGTCTGGAGGGTTGCCCAGAGCTGTGCCCATGGTTATGATGTATTCAAAACCTTCCAGCCATCACCTTTTCGTTTGGCCCAAGTAAAAATGTTACATAAGAAGGAAAGCAAAATGTCAATGACGAGTGCCCAACACACAAATCAAAAAAGTATCAACATGTGTAGGCATACATATGAGAACAAATAACAATGATCATAAACTTAAAAAATAAAGTGAATGTTCCAAAAACATGAATCACATGAAAACCTATAAATGACAACATATTTTGTGCACTCAATTAATCCATAAAAATACGTGTCAAAACTGTTCTAGAGGGGAACCAGTGGAATTTCATAGGATTTTGTGTGTGTTAAAGTACCTTTACCTAACACCTAATGTATGAAATTAGAAGTACTAGTTGTACTAATGAACTCACCAACTGGGTTGCCTAAAACACATTAGAGCATGCACCCGACATATATCTGTCAAAAAAGCCTCAATACCAGACATTCTTATTTATTTGGAATTATTATAACACCACGCCACATGCCCATAGACCTTAGGGCGCGCACACATAATCAACAGACAAAACACAATTTACAGAGATTCTCTGAACAGTGCGAAAACAGAAGCCAAAGCAGAGACTCAGAGATCAAGGTGGGAAAAACTCCTTAACAGACAGGGACCCTAGCCAAGCTACAGGTCAAAGAGAAATGTTTTGAGTTTACTGTTGAATTGTGCGGGCGTCTCGGGAGCTCTAAGGCCTAGAGGCATCAGTTTACAGGCAGTAGGGCATTTGACATTGAAACTGCGCCCACCAGCCTTCACCAATTTGGATCTAGTTTGAACCAGTTTGATGAGATGTTGAGATCTCAAGGAATGGCCAGGGCATTAGATTGAAGATGCACCTTAAGGTACTCAGGTGTGAGGTTCACGATGCACTTATGCGTCAGGGTGAGCACTGTATGTCTGATTCTATGTATGACCGACAACCAGTGTAGACCCTTCCTGGCAGCGGTAATGTGGGTGCATCTAGCCAGACCCATAACTGTCCGCACTGACCCATTCTGCAAAACCTGTAAAGCAAAGATGGTAGATTGCGAATAGCCGCTAAGCAGACAGTTGCAATAATAGAGGCAAATGTTGATGAGGACTGAGGCCAAGATAGCTAACTTCTCTTGGGTCAGGAAAGGTTGCATATTGCACAGAAGTTTATTAATCAGGCCACAGGAAGATCTAATATGGGCCACATGGTGGGTCATAGAAAGTTCAGCGTCTAGAACTATGCCAAGGGTCGTAACATTCCCAGCCACCGGGATCAGCGTGCCCAAGATGAAGAAGTTCTTTTACTCCACAGGAAGCAACTTCCATGTTGACCGGAGTCAACAATCAGGAGCTCTGTTTTGCTTGCATTCAAAGCAAGCAAATTGGAAGCCATCCAGAGATGAATAGACTCACAAATCGTGTTGAGAATCACTCCATCCACAAGATATGAGCCTGAGTGTTGTCGGTATAGTTTGTGACCTGAACCCCAAGGCTGGCAAGAAGTTGCAAATTCTGGATCATATAAACGTTAAACAATGTTGGGGAGATACAAGACCCATGAGGGACACCACAGGTAACAGAAATTGGATTTGAGGTGGCCTCACCTAGACTCACCCTTGAATTCCTAGGGCCCAGAAAAGAAGAGATCCAATTTGCAGCTTTGGGGGAACAGCCCACAACCGACTGGAGTTTCTCCACTAATAGGGTATGATCAACAAGATTGAATGCTGAGGATAGATCCAACAGCATCATTCTGTAACAAATGAGCCTTCAGGTCTAGCATAGGGGTTTTGCTTCCAAAACCCTCCCTAAAAGCAGACTGGTGGGGCAAGACAGTGTTATTGCTCTCTACAAAATTTTGGAATTGCAGATGTGCAACCTTATCCAACATTTTAACAGAAATGGCACGTTGTTAATTGAACGGTAATTATTGGGTACAAATGGATCAAAGACTCCTTTTTTAGGAGGGGTGTGACCCTGGCCTCCTTGAGAAACAGCAGCACACTACCCTCAACCAATGATAGATTAATACATTTGGTAATCCAAGGGGAGAGAACCTCCAAACATTTTATAAAAAGACTGGATGGCAGAGGCGGCGCTAGTGGGGGGCTTAGAAGGCTATAGCCCCCAGGTCTTTTGGTTGAAGCCCCGGATAGAAGCTCAGTTGCTGCAACCAAAATGCTGGCTAGCCCAGAGTCCCACCAGTCCTGACATTAGCTTAGCCCCTGATCTTTTCCAAACCTAGCAACACCCCTGCTGGATGGGCAAACATCACCCTGACATGAGGTCAATTTCATGAAGGCGAAAGAAAAAGCAGTGGACACAGATGATATGGGATAAACCTTTTTAGCAACTGCCTGCCTCAAAGGCAAAGAAGGACAGGTATCCCTTGCCCATTGGGTGTTAGTTTGATGTAGCAGAACTTTGTTGATGAATGAGTCATGGATAGACTGAAGCCACTCCTTATCTTTCACTAGTGCTGGCAAAGAAAGGGGTTTGCTCTTGAAGTCACACAAAATAGAAAATAGTTCCTTGGAGCTCGATTTAGCATTAAAAATCCTATTATTACATACAACAGATATGGCCATCATAATGGCCTCCTTATATTTATGTACCACATGTTTTATAGTTGGCTAACGCTATGTCAGAAGGATCTTTACACCAACAGCGTTCCGCTGTGCGTTTCCTCTGCCCGATAAGAATCATGTTGTCATTAAACCATGATTTCGAGGGGATTGGGTCCTCCGACGTATTCCATATCTATGACAGGTAATGTCCACAGCTGTGCTGCTTCGGAAAATCTTTGGTGTCTGCGTCCTGCGTCGATGACGTCGATGCGCCGTCCCCAAGGACCTCTTCCGACAGCCGACGTCACCCGATGTGATAAGTAGGACGCACGACGCCCATAGCCTCAGTTCCGTTTTTTCCGCGAACGTGTTCGCTTCGTGAATCTCGGTACGCCTCGACTCGATGGAGTTGCTGTTTTCTTTCTCGTTTCGTTGAACCTGTTCGGTTGGTGTGAAGACCTGTTCGTGGCAATGTCTTTCTCATCTTCAACCCCGCGTCCGGGCTTCAAGAACTGCAGGGACTGTGGGTCCAAGAAGTCGGTCACGGACTCGCACGACGCCTGCCTCTGGTGCCTCGGGGAGGCCCACGATATGGACGACTGTGTCGACTGCCAGTCACTCACTGCGAAGGCCTTGCGAGAACGCAAGAAGAAACTGTCGGTAGGTCGGGTGTCTAAGCCCCGGAAGTCGAGGTCTGCGGGGCTTTCGACCGATGACTCGAGGGGTGACTCTCCGCGTTGTCGTCGGAAGTCCGGTGGGTCTCCTTCCAGGAGTCGTCTCGCCACTCCTCTGCCTCTTCTAGGCATTCCAGGAAGCGCCGGCATAGGTCGCCTTCCCCGTCCTCTTCCGAGGACTCCGCCCATCGGCGGGTCGCTTATCCCTCCATGCAAGCAACACCGGAGGAATGGGCTTCCTTCAGGAAGCAGATGCTAGCGATTCAGGAATCGCAGGGCACCGGTCCGTCTGCGCCTCCGAGTGGGGTCGGTCGGCACTGGTCGAGAGACACCGCCCGTATGCCTTCGGGCTCGGGTGGTCGGCACGGCTCGCGGGAGAGGTCCCGCTCGGACAAGGGTAGCCGTTCTCGCCATGCCGTTCCAGGTCCCGGTCCTCGATGCGCTCGAGACCGCGTGATTCTGTGCCGTCTTCAAAGAAGACGTCGACGCCTGTGGCGCCGAGGTTGTTGACGATTTCTCTCGAGGTTCCGTCTTCGAGGGGGTCGTCGACGCCGTTGGCGCCCAGGTTGTCGAGAGACACGCTCGGAGCTCCGGCTTCGAGGACTGTGTCGACGCCGCAGATGCTTTAGGCGTTGCAGCTGATGTCGACGCCGGTTCGCTCGACGTCGACGCCTTTTCTGTCGACGCCGGCGCCGACTCGCTCGGCGCCCTCGACGCCTTTCGAGGCGGTGGTGTTGGAGGGGCCCCGTGGCATGGGGTTTGCCCCTAAAAAGGCTATGGCTAAGGTCCGGCACTGCTTTGGTCTGCAGAGGTCTTCCTCTTCCCGCCTGGAGTACATTTCAGAGGGTGATGAAGACTCTGATGGCAGCCTGGTTCCGGTTACGGTTCCGGATGACCTTATCTCGGGCCATAGTCAGTTTGATGACCTGACGCAGTCACTGCATGATGCCAGTGGACTGGACACCTCTCCGGAGGTGGAGTTTTGTCGGCTGGACCCTGGCACTCATGCCGATTCATCATATCGGCGCCTTATATCTCGGGTTACCGAGTACTTGGGTTGGTCAGCTCCCCAGGGGAGTTCGTTCAGGATGATCTCACGGACATCCTTGATCTCGGTCCACCCACTGACCCGGTTATGCCTTTTCATATGGCTTTGCAGAGAAGGGTGGCGGCGGCTTGGACTGCTCCGGAGAGTCTCCCGGCAGTGGGCAAGTCTTTGTCGTGAAAATAGCATCCAGCCAGTAGCGACCCCTGCTACTTGTCTAGGCACCCCACCCCGGAGAGTTTGGTGGTGCAGGCGGCTACGGCCCCGGCAAAGCAGGCGTCGTATCCTACCATCCCTCTGGATAGGGACGACAAACGTTTTGACGGCTGGGCGAAGAAAGTGTTTTCTTCTGGGCGTATGGCGCTTCAGGCGGCCAACTCCATATGTGCCTTGTCTCGTTTCACACACACTCTGTGGAACTGTGTTGCATTAGCGGCTGATCATATTCCCGAAGGGGACGAACGGGATGGTTTCCTTGCTATGTTTCAGGATGGCAAGGATGCCATGTGTGAGGCTGTTCAGTCGGGATTGGACTTGGCGGTTTGTGTCAGCCGGTCCATGGCGGCGAGCACCGTAATGCGCAGGTTTGCGTGGTTGAGGAAGTCTGGGTTCGCTCGTGATGTGCAGTCCCGGCTCCTCAACATGCCCTTTGATGGTGAACACCTTTTTGGCAGCAAGGCTGACGAGAGCCTTGAGAGGTTGCAGACCTCCAAAGCTGCAGCAAAGTCGTTGGGCGCTGCAGTTCGCCAACCTCGGCCTTTTCGTCCTAGGGGACAGCAATGGAGGGGAGGTTCCTTTCGCTATTACTCGTCCTTCAGTAAGGCGAGAGGAGCTAGCAGTCAAAGAGGCCATCGTAGAAGTGCCAGAGGTGGAAACAAAGGTACTCGAGGTGCCAAGGCCGCTCGGGCAGTTCCCTCTTTGCCCTCAGGCAACGCCGCAGCCGCTACCACTCAGTCATGAGGCCAGGTCCCTTGGTTCGTCGGTTGGGGGAAGGCTGGCGCAGCATCTTGTAGAGTGGAAAGCCATTACTTCGGATGTGTGGGTTCTGGAGATCATAACCCACGGCTACTGTCTTCCTTTTCAGCAGAGGCCTCACGACAATCCACCAGGGAACCTCTCTTTGAAGAGTCCGGATCCGCTCCTTGCTCAGGAAATTCAAGCCCTGCTGGAGAAAGGCACCATAGAACTGGTGCCTGTAGCGGAGAGGAACAAGGGATGGTATTCCCCTTATTTTTTGATTTCAAAGAAAGACGGGGGATTGAGACCCATCATGGACTTGCGCGGTTTGAACAAACTCCTCAGGAAGGACAAGTTCAAGATGGTGACTCTTTCTCAAGTCCTCCAGGCCCTTCAACTTCAGGACTGGTTGGTGTCTCTCGACCTCAAGGATGCTTACTTCCATGTGCCGATCCATCCCAAGCACAAGAAGTACCTGAGGTTCGCGGTTGGCGACTTGCACTTTCAGTTTCGGGTCCTGCCGTTTGGATTGACCTCCGCCCAGAGGGTTTTCACCAAGCTCATGGTGGTGGTGGCAGCGCATCTCAGGAAAGGGGGATTCACGTCTACCCCTACCTGGACGATTTGTTGATCAGGGGGAGCTCTCCCGAGCAAGTCCTGGATCATTTGTCCGTCACCTGCCACTCCCTTCACAGGCTGGGCTTCTCCCTCAATTTAAAGAAGTCCCATTTGACACCAACGCAGCGGCTCCAGTACATCGGAGCAGTGCTCGACACGTCCCTAGGGCAGCGTTTTCCTCCTCAGGTGAGGGCTCTTCACATTCAGCAGATGGTGCACAAGTTTCAGTTTGCCCAGACTCTCCCAGCGTCCGAGTTCTTGAGTCTGCTTGGCCTCATGGCATCCTGAATTCTTCTGGTGACAGAGGCTCGTCTGCGGATGAGATCTTTGCAGTGGGCACTCAAGCTCCAGTGGTCTCAGTCCTCCGGCAGGCTGTCAGACCCTGTTCAGGTGCCGCCCTCGGTAGCCCGGGACCTTCTGTGGTGGGCCGTCGAGGGCAATCTAATGAAGGGTGCCCGATTTTGGCTGCCCTGGCCGGAGGTGACGATCGTGACGGACGCACCCCTCACGGGATGGGGAGCTCATGCCAACGAGCTGACAGTCAGCGGTCGTTGGTCTCCGTCGGAGTCCAGACTCCATATCAATCTGATGGAGCTGACGGCCGTCAGGCTTGCCCTGAAGGCCTTTCTGCCGACTGTGCGCGGGAAGAGTGTCCTGATTCTGACAGACAACACAGTGGCCATGTACTACCTCAACAAAAAGGGGGGGGCAGGGTCACTTCCGCTGTGCAGGGAGGCGATGCAGCTCGAGTTCTGGGCCATCCAGCAGGAAGTTTCAATCTCGGCAGTTCATCTGGCCGGAGACGACAACGAGACGGCGGACGCTCTGAGCAGGCAGAGCACGATCTCTCACGAGTGGGAGCTGGCTCAGGAGATTCTCCTGGAGATCTTCGCCCTTTGGGGGACCCCTCAAGTGAATCTCTTCGCCTCCAGTGTCAACCGGAAGTGCGAAAGGTTTTGCTCGTGGGAATTTCCTCCAAAAGGAGCCTTAGGAGACGCATTCGTGGTGAAGTGGTAATTCCCACTGCTGTACGCGTTTCCTCCAGTCCCCGTCATCTCGCAAGTGTTGCGTAGGTTATGGAGGTTGGGTTCCTGGATGATCCTCATTGCTCCGGCGTGGGCCCGGAGGACGTGGTACCCGGACCTTCTAGACTTGTCCATCTGCCCTCCACGTCGTCTTCCCTACCGAGACGATCTGCTCTCACGGGAGGGGGGTCAGGTTTTCCATCCAGAGGTCAGATCCCTCAATCTTCACGCTTGGCTTCTGAAAGGTTGAGGTATAAGGATTGGGACCTCCCTGAAGACGTGATGGAGGTGTTGCTCTCGGCCAGGCGGCCGGCAACAAAGTCTCTGTACCGTTGCCATTGGAGAAAGTTCTGCGACTGGTGCAGAGTTCAGAATGTGGATCCTTTTGAATGCGACATTCCCATGGTTTTGTCTTTTTTGCTTTCTTTGGCCCACAGGGGCTTGCAAGTGGGGACCATTAAAGGTTACCTGGCGGCACTGTCCATATTTAAGCGCTTGTCTGAAGAGTGTTCCTATTTTAAGATTCCTTTAATTTCGCAGTTTTTGAAAGGGCTCACTAATGTGTTCCCTCCGTCACCTTTTTTGGTGCCAGGTTGGGATTTGAACCTTGTTCTTAAGTTTCTTATGGGTGCTCCGTTTGAGCCTTTACATTCTTGCCCTTTGAGGCTGTTAGCTCTGAAAACTGTGTTTTTAGTTGCGGTTACTTCCGCTCGCAGAGTGAGTGAGTTACAGGCACTTTCAGTTAAGCCACCCCTCACTGTGTTTTACAAAGACAGGGTTGTCCTTAGAGTTCGTCCTTCTTTTCTTCCGAAGGTGGTTTCAGAATTTCATTTGAGCCAGAAGGTTGTTCTTCCGGCGTTCTATCCTCCTCCACATCCTGGTAAGGAAGAGGAGAGGCTCCATAGGCTTGATCTTAGGAGAGCGTTGAGCTTTTATATCTCGCGCATGTCCCGGGTCAGAGTGGATGATCAACTTTTCATTGGTTACGCTGGAAAGCATTTGGGACAAGCTGTGACGAAACAGACTTTGTCTCATTGGATTATTTTAGCTATCTCCGAGTGTTACCTCTTGGAAGGTAAGGACCCTCCGGCTGGCTTGCGGGTCCATTCTACCAGAGGAGTGGCTGCGTCTACTGCCCTGCAGAGGGGAGTTCCTATTCGTCACATCTGTGATGCAGCCACCTGGGCTTCAGTACAAACTTTTGTACGTCACTATTCCCTCGATTCCATCAGAGGGCAAGATCTGGCCTTTGGCAAGGCAGTTCTCTATTCCGCAATTTGATTGGGCATGCTAAATTTGTATTCTAAATTCTTTCCCACCTCCTTGCTTGGTACTGCTTTGGGAGTCTGTCATAGATATGGAATACGTCGGAGGACCCAATCCACTCGAAGAACAAGTTACTTTCTTACCTGGTAACGTTCTTTCAATGGGATGGTCCGACGACATATTCCATATCGCTCCCTCCCTGCCTTCACCGCTGCAGAGTTTCTTTTGCGATTGCAGCTTGCGTTCCGCAAGGCCTTGTGTGTCTGACTGGCAGAAAACTAGTGGCACACGTTCTGGGAAAAAACTATAACTGAGGCTATGGGCGTCGTGCGTCCTACTTATCACATCGGGTGACGTCGGCCATCGGAGGAGGTCCTCGGGGACGGCGCATCGACGTCATCGACGCAGGATGCAGACGCCAAAGATTTTCCAAAGCAGCACAGCTGTGGACATTACCTGTCATAGATATGGAATACGTCGTCGGACCATCCCATCGAAAGAACGTTACCAGGTAAGAAAGTAACTTGTTCTTCTGGGTGGCTTCACATTTAATGTGACAAGTTTTTAAGGGGGGGGCAACTGGTTGGTAGCGTCGGCGAGCGACTTTGTGCTATGTAACGCCATATGTAATTCATCACGGGTAAAACATAAACCATTACAGTCCTCTTAATCCTAAAACAACAACTCCAGCAGGGGTACAGTTTGTTTGTTTGTTTATTTGATATAGCGCAAAACCAAACCCGGAGGTAGCCGGGCGCAAACATTACAAGGATACTTGATAACTTCGTTACAGTGACATAGAGATAGACAGTAGGACAATTCAACAGCGTTACAGTCTGAGTTAGCTTGTGCAATTCTACGGGTGTCGGCCGCCTGGAGCTAAGTCACAGTCAGCCTCTGTTTTATTTATGGTAGGATCTAGTGAAGTTCCTAGATGCCGAGCAGTGGTGGTCTGAGGTTCCTATGGGCGACTAAGGGGTTGGGTTAGCAGTGGGCATAGTCGGGAAGTGTCGCTCAGGGCGAGTAGTTCTAGTAGAAGAGGGTGAACACTAAATGTGATTAGATCGAATCCATGACATGTAAAATTGAACATGATCTTCAATGATGGTGGTTACATATATTGGGGCAGGACACACAAACGTGCAGTGTACTAGAACACAGAACTGCTTTGGATCGTCACATGGCTGAAAGTACAGAGGAACACCATCAAAGACACAACCATACCTGTGGTTGAATAACAATTGAGGTTGGTCAAACACACATCAAATAAGGAGACACATCCAAGGTGTCGAATACACTGGATCCAATTCAATCTTACAAACCATCCATCTATATAACCCACACAGTAGGACACCACAAGGTGCAAGACATAATGGTGAGGAGCACAATTGCAAACCCAAGAAGAGGCACACCAAGTGGGAAAAATCACCAGCATCAAGTGCCCAATCAAGCCAGATAAAACACCAGGAAGTTCAAATGTGAACCAAAAAAGACACAGTAAGAAAGGGCCATCACCGGGATGTTGCAGTAAGGCCAATCACATATTCCGCGCTGCATGAAAAAATAATGACCACAACCTACGTTCAAATATTTCCAAACTGAAGCAGCCCAAATGGAACAACACTCAATTAGGTGAACGCATCTGTGACAATTAAACATAATGGGAGAGCATATGAGGAGTGAACATCCTGTATTAATGGTAGTTAATCATGTACTACTATGTAGGGTTGGTACCCGATTTTCTCAAATTCCCAAGTAAAAAGAACATCAATTAAAAGGCTCAGAAAGATCATTGACTAATCATGCAAAATGAATCAAACAGTGTTATCACGTATGTCATGAACAGAGCTATTAAAACATGAAGAGTGATTGGAGGAAGGTTTTGAATAAATCCTAAGTCCTGACATTGTCTGGCAAAACTTCCCATCCATTGTTGGGCTACCATGCCATTATAGAAAGGGAAAGATCAGGAGAAAATCAGGCTTAGCCTGACCTAAGAGGGGAAGTCGAGCACTGAATTCCATCAAAATTGCATGTCACGTGCCATGTGGATGAGACCAAATGCAACCTGAGATATTGTTCGACCTCATTAGTCATCAAGAGTTGTAGCTGGGGTATGTAGGCACATAACGGTACTCATCCAGGTCTGTGCATACCTGTTCACGTGCTGGGACATCGAAAACTGAGGAGTGATGGATGGAAGGTTTTCAAGGAACCATATGAACTGGCATTGCTCTGGCAAACCCTGTAACCATTTGGTTTAAGCCAGCAATATCATTACTGGAGGGGAAAGTACATAATACAAATCAGGTTTGGTCCCACCAAATGGATACTCCT